>NC_091117.1:182432687-183032687 GCF_040183065.1 Periplaneta americana | reverse complement strand
GAACAATAATGTCATTGACCTTGTGTAATCCCGTTAAACTTGGTATAACCTTGATTATTGAATTCGACATTGAAAAAAGAGATGACAAATTGAATTTATTTGAATATTATTTACAATTAACGCTAATTATTATAGTAACAGAACATAACCTTCTGCGACAGTATTGGATTTCCAGCCTCCGTGACTTCTCGCTAATTCTCTTTCGATTGCATATCCGAGAACAATCGATACTTGCGGTTTTATAACGGTACAAAGATGACTCGTTATTGGCTGAACACCTGTAAGCTGAGTTGTCATTGCCTGAAAACACCTGAACTTTAATAAGTACGTGTATTTTAATGACATGCATTAAAGGACTGCTACCAGGTGTATAATTACTACATTTCCGCATGGTCGAGCATAAAATATATAATCAATTCATTTCCAGCCACTTCATTCCGCATATCACGTAGTTTTGCAGACCTCTTAACTGCGCACAAAACCTTTAAGCCTGCAGAATCTTATAAAAGTGGATAGGTACAATTAATGACAGTGATTTCCTCCTCGTACATTTCAAGCACTTGACATCACATCTTCACGGTTTCCATCATAAAGGGCATACGCCACATCACAACTACACTCAGGCAGCAAAAGAAATGCTCTAACTGTTTGTGTGAAGGTCTAAACTACTTTAAAGTTAGCGAAAACAAATGTACAAATTTTGATCTGTCTATCCTGTTACGTGTTTTGTTTACGCTACCGTGGCAATCTTCAACGTTGTTACATTTCTACGGAACAGTCAGACATCTTTAAAAAATCAGTCGTTCGTTGCTCTTTTTTTTGTTATTTTACGACGCTTTATCAACTGTTCTGGTTATGTAGCGTGATAATGCCAGAGAAATGAGTCCACAGTCCAGCATCCAGCGTCGAAAGTTACCCAGCTCTTCCTCTTATTGTGTTGAGAGAAAACCACGAAGAAAAAAATCAACCAGGATTTGAACTGAGGCCGCTCGTTTCACGGTCAATATTTAAATTTTTCTCATTGCCAATTTTAACTGGTTATACATATAAGATCGACCGAAATAGATTAAAATACTTCATTATTGTACTATTAATTAAAAATTAAATTACCGTATGTTTTATTTAAAGAGGCTCGCAACTGTCGAGGTTATATCAGCGTCGTCGATGTGCCGGAATTTTGTCCCGCACGAGTTCTTTTACATGCCAATAAATCTACTGACATGAACTGTCCCATTTCAGCACACTTAAATGCCATCGACCTGGACGGGATCGAATCCGCAACCTCGGGTACAGAACGCCAGCATTCTACCGACTCCGCCACCCAGGCCGACTAATGTACTATTAAATATAGTAATACCACAGTCTAGTATATACAGTCACGAAACTTGAGTTGTTGAGGGTACTAGGAACAATAGACTGTGCCGGTACTATTTCGAATTATCTGTGATTAGGCGATAATAGCGATCTTAGTGGTTAGCAACTATCTATGGATGCATATTGCCTACGTATTGAGCTTCGTGACTGTATATACTGGACTGTGGTAATACTCAAATAGTGAATGCTAGGAAAATATATTTCATGGCAGTATTGAATGCGCGATAAAACAACAATAGCCAAAGCACACACATTATGACTACATTCAGATCAGATAGGAAGCTCAAATCAGTGAATTAAAAGTTTTAAATTACTCTCCCTATGTCCTATGACAACTAACACATTAGCAGCAATAAAATCCAAACATTCATTTGTAACTGCTTCACAAACAACACAATACAAAGAAAAAGCCTACAATTTAAAATTAAATTTAGGTACCAGCAATGGATAAAAATACTGTATAGCACACGAGAGTAAACTTCAACAGATTTTATGCGCTCGTGGAAATCATCCACTCGCCGATAAAATGTAATTTTACTTTGTTATGCTATAAATTTATTATTACAGACATTGAATCCAAGATAAAACAACAATGCCCAAAGCCCACATATTGTGACTACACTCACTGTCAGATAAGAGATACAATACTTTGAAGAGCTTCTTACCAGCTAGGCAAAAGACATATGAAACCGAAGGAATTGGGTGCATTTAGAATCAAATGGGAGCATAAGAGTCTTCGATTCCAAAGTAGGGAACTAATATTTTGTAGCAAATTCTGCTGTTAACAAGAGGCAGTTTGATTCAAATAGTCACTTTTAACGCAAGATTTTCGTGGTTTAGAGGGCATTCTCATTAGTCAAATCATGACAGTTGTATGTAGCGTTACATTTGAAAAATGCATGGACACTGGAGGCTTAATTTCGTTATCAGGTGGACAAGAAACGTTTTGAAAATGAGCTCCTCAATTACAAATCTACTTATGGGTGGAGTTTGAGAAAATTGAATAGACGGTCCCACCAAACACAAATAGGATAGGCCTACTACTCCAGGTGTCTCAACAGGCTGAACAGCCTAACTGTTCATAACAATAGCAGGCGAACAAGTTTTAAGTTATGGAGACTATTTTTAGAGTCTATGGTTTAATCTAATTGAATGGGTTATTTATGAAAGGGTCTAAGTCGCAAATTTTGTGAAAATGAGTTTTTAATGTAATACTGCTCTTTGGGTGTAGGCACATCGATTTTGATATTAAGAGGACTAAGTTTCGCACTCTAATGCTTAGTATTATAACCTAGGATTTGTCGTTTGATTTTCAAAGGAATTAAGTCAATGACTTAGATCGTTTCATAACTAATAAGTTTTCAGCATGTGGCAACACAAATGTTAAATAAAGACATTAGATCTTTTTCTCTTAAATTACTGTTTTGTCATTGTTGGGTAAGCGAATTGGACATTCTCTATTGCAGGTGAGAGTTTATTATATTCTGTAACGCCTTGGAAACTAGTGGTTCTGAGACACTTAGGGAGAAGAAACACTGTTTTACGATATCTGGCCTCATTTCCATCGCAGTACAGATGCACGGAATTATCGCTTAAATGGACACCTTCAGAGATTAAAATAAGTTCAATTTGCACAAAAATAGTATATATGTGTGTTTTCCTTTAAAGGATAAGGTGTATTTAAAAAACTTGATCAAAATATATTTGTTTATGAAGGGGCCTCCGTTTTCAGAATTCAATTTTTTTAAATATAATCAGCAAAATGTTAATACCTGGCTAATCAAATTTGTTTCAAAGTAGAATTTATGATACAATTTTTATTTCAGCCTTGATTTCCAAATTTCGGCCTATAAGCAGTTTTTCTTTCTTGCTCAGGATAGGGACCGATTGCGGGCTTATGTGAGGGGGGCAATGAACCTCCGGGTTCCTTAAAAGTAAGTAAGTAAGTAAGTAAGTAAGTAAGTAAGTAAGTAAGCAGTTTTTCTTAAATTGCTAACAATTTAGTATTAAAGACTTAGACTCTTTCATAAATAACCCATTCAATTATAGGCTACTAGAAATGTTTCAAGTGCTTGAGAATCGAATTTCGGAGATTAAATAATATTATATTCATCATTTGGTCATTTTGGACGAAATTACTTCCTCTTTGGCAGTTTGGGGGCCATAACTAAAGAGACTAAATTTACGTGTTGATATAATGATGCAGTTCTATACTACATAAAATCTCTTTCTAAAACTGCAGAATAGCCTATTATAGAAAATCTTACTACTTAAACATTAACGGTACACGACAAGAGTATAACACTGAAAACATCACCAAAAGTTACTGCTGTGTACGTGTTAAAATCAATAGCACAAAATTATCTCTGAAGTATATTCAGATGCTAATTTAATACTTGACGGATAAAACAACTCTTGTTACAGTACGTTTTATTTTAAAGTTACATCGTAAAATGTTGAGTAATACCTGACTGGTTAATACTCCCTGTTACTGAGAGTTCAATGTACATTTATATAAGACATAATAAATTAACAAAAGACTTTTCTGAGGGTGTGAATACTAACATATAACATTGCAATCTGGAAATCTAGTTCCTTCATGACTTACTAAAGGCTAATTTCTTTCACACTGCATTGCAGACAAAATAAGAGAGGCAAGTTTATGTGCCAACGTAATTAAAGAAAGCCTAACATAATAAACAACTGGGAACAGAAAGCAAAGGCAGTTTAAACACCTTGAAACGGACGAAGACCGCTTTCATCTTCGAGTAATGACGCGCTATCCGAACCTCCACAACGAAACTTTGGCTATTGTTTTGTACACGAAATGCTCTTCTGCCTTGCAATTAAGAAGCCTCACTACACATGTTATTGTCTTCCTCCAGTTCCATGGCAATTTGAAATAAAATGTGAACAGCTGGTCCACCAAGAACTACTGCATTCAAATTGTGTAAATCTAACGAAGTAGAATAATTTATAGGCTACCGCTTATATGAAGCCAAGAGATTTTACAGTATGTGCTTTCAAGAATGTTAATACATTATAAGTATTACTGTTGATGCTGCTCCTGTTATTATTATTATTATTATTATTATTATTATTATTATTATTACTTCCACGATCATGTTCAATATATTTATAATCATTCAATAAGAATGCTTGGTTTAATAAGGTCTATAACCTATTCTTTTTCTACTCCTGAGTCACTATTAATTCTATACTTTACTTTGGTTCGCTCTAAACTTGAATATGCATCTGTAGCCTGGAACTCCATTACTTCAACCGATTCGGTTAAATTGGAAAATATTCAAAGAAAATTTATTTCCTTATGTGCTTTTCGATATATACCCAATTCCACTGACTTTAACTATGATATTACTTGTAAATATTTTAACTATTGTAGCCTTTATGCTAGACGTCTAAATCTTGATTATCAATTTTTTTGCAAAGTGATCAAGGGTGATATTGATTGTGAGTCTATCATAAACAATATCAGCCTTCGTATTCCTACAAAAGCTTTAAGATTTCAAAAAAAATTTTATAACCGAAATTCAAAATCACTTTCTCCAGTCTGTAGATGCATAAAATATGCCAATTTGCATGGGCACAATTTAGATCTTTTTAAGGTTTAGTTTCGTTTTGATTATTAGTTTTTACTGTTTGTACTCAATTTTATTTATGTATGTTTTTGTTATTTAAGATATTATTTATTTTTGTTTTGCACCTTTGTATCTTCTGTTTGTGTATTGTGCTGAACTATAATTGGCCTCTGGCTGTGTTCAGCACACAAATATTAATAATAAATTAATTAATAATAAATAAAAATTATTATTATTATTATTATTATTATTATTATTATATGATTCCTGTCTTCATTTATATGATTTCATTAATTCATTTGTAATACATTTTATTTAATTACTATTATATTGATTGTATTTCATCTCATTGCTATTTTTATCATTCATTCTCATCATCATTTGTTGTTTTGTTTCGTTTTGTACCTGTGCTAAACTGTAATTGGCCTTGTGCCGTTGTTTTGCACGTTAATATTCTAAATAAATAAATAAATTATTATTATTATTATTATTATTATTATTATTAAGGTTCTTAGGAAAATATGTGGGGCTAAGAGAGATGAAGTTACAAGAGAGTGAAGAACGTTACACAACGCAGAACTGCACGCATTGTATTCTTCACCTGACATAATTAGAAACATTAAATGCAGACGTTTGAGATGGGCAGGGCATGTAGCACGTATGGGCGAATCCAGATATGCATATAGTGTGTTAGTTGGGAGACCAGAAGGAAAAAGACCTTTGGGGAGGCCGAGACGTAGATGGGAGGATAATATTAAAATGGATTTGAGGGAGGTGGGATTTGATGATAGAGAGTGGATTAATCTTGCACTGGATAGAAACCGATGGAGGGCTTATGTGAGGGCGGCAATGAACCTCCGGGTTCCTTAAAAGCCATTTGTAAGTATTATTATTATTATTATTATTATTATTATTATTATTATTATTATTATTATTATTATACCGCTAATATTACGTTTTGTAATTTAATTATTTCGACATAACGCTATTATCACTGCGACAATGAAATAAACATCAAAACATTAGTAATTTATGTTAACTAGTGTATAATCTTGGCAATTATTGCACGAGTGAATTATGCTCACACGCTAATTTTCATATATGTGTTTATATGAAGATTATACACGTGTTACATACAACGTTTTATCCTATTCTAGCATTAAAATATGTAAAAAAAATACTATTATAAATTGAGAACGTAGCTGCAATAAGGGCCCATAGCCCCATAGGCTCTTTTTCCGGAGAATGCATAAATCGATTCTCCGTAGTTTCTTTGTTATACCCACAAAGTTTAGTTAAGAAATGTTGAACAGTAATGCTGATACACCTGTTTATTTTAATACATTTTATAGGCCCTGCACTGTTTTTAAAAATTTCAACTCTATATATCTCAGAACAGCATTTTTGAGTATGGGCCCTTATTGCAGCTACGTCCTCAATTTATAAAATGTAATGTTATGACGTAGTAGAAACATCAGTATCGGATATAACGTTATATACTGCATGGTTGCTAAGTAACCGTTTCTATCACAATGTTATTTTGCTGTTGTTTTGAAGCTTTTTCTTACAGGTGCGTTGTATAAAATTGTGTTGTGAAGGCGGCGATGACGTTATGGAATACTAGTTGCTAGATAACCTTTTCTGCCACAAGTGCCAGAATTAGGCCAATTGTGCACGATTTATAGCGTCATAAGAAGCGTGTTTTAATGCTAGGATTGCATAAAGATTTTTAAAAATACTATAGGTACGAGTTTTATAACGCTTTTGTTACACATCTGCTACAACATACGTAATAATTATTATGGGCCCTGATAAAAAATAAGTTGAATAATTATGAATAAACAATCATTAAACGACGCAGTTTCTGACTTCCATTACGTACCGATTACTCTTTAAGTAAACTATTTTGTTATTTACGGCACAGTCTTTCATATCTCTTTATTTGCAAAATCATTATAATTCTACTGTCGTTTTCAACATGCTCTAACTCAAACCCTGGACATGTTGCACTCAATAAAACAAAAGTGTCATTAGTAACTACGTTACGCCTTCTTCATTAACGCAAATTAAATCTAAGCGACTTTCCATTAAGAGTTCAGGGAAGTTTCTTACTCACCTTCCTATAATAAAAATAATTAAAAATATAATAACATCTTAAATATCGGTATATGGTTCGCATCATTCATTAATGGTGGTGCTTTTGTTGCAAGAGATATACAATTTTTTAAATAATAGTCGTAGTAATAATAATAATAATAATAATAATAATAATAATAATAATAATAATAATAATAATAATAACAATAAGGCATAATGTTTAAAATTCCATTTAACACCTCTATAATTTAACAGAAAATTTAATAAATAATTAAATCAAATTTTATACCACAAAACAAAACCTAACAATGATAGATGTTTCTGGATGCACTAAACGTCATCATATTTACAAACTGATTCGCATACAGGGTGTAACAAAAAGGTATGTCATAACTTTAGCAAAACATTCCTCACATGTAGAGGATGAAAATATGTTATATGAACATGAATCCGGAAACACTTCTTTTTTCCCTTGTTACAGTTCTTTTTTATAAATTCTGGTTACACTGTATGATACGTGGGTCATTTTGTTTTGTGTGGAATGCCATCACAGATGTTGTGTACATTACACCCCATACCAGACTTATATAATAATTATGTCATGTGTTTACCAAATATAAACATCTCATATTTGCAATAAATTGCTTAAATTCAAAGTGAAAATCAATTGCGATAAGTAGTAGGTCTACTTTGAGTTGTGGCGACCAAACGAAGGCATTCCAAAATAGAAAGAAAAGTACACATTTCGATGTTAGTCAAAATACATACATACACATTGCATTTCCGTTTAAATCAAGGAAATTGTTTTATTCATGACAACTCTCTCAATTTCTTTTCTTCTATAAAAAAAAATACAATACGGTGTCGGTCACAACTTTTGGAACACAATTCATTACGTTACAATTCTGTATTGAATTTTTGCTACCTAAATTCTTGACGAAATGTTTCAAAATATATTGTTGAAGGAGGATGTCTCTTTCAAAGTTACCATATTATGATATGATATATTATATACTTCTCTCAATATATTCGGTCCTGGTGAACCTTCACATTTCTGTATTCAGTTCAGCATTCCCTTACTTACACTATTTACAGCTTAATCGTGACCTTAATACCTGTTCTGAACTATGTCTTCCATGACTTTTCACTTTCACTTATTCCTCCTAATTTATCATAATCTATTAACTTAAAATTACAATATAAAAAGGAAAATGAAAAATCAGGGATGGTAAAATTATTTAAATATTTATGTTCTAATTTCTAAAATAATTGAGCATTATTCGAAGCATTTTGTTTCGTCGACGTTAACCGCAAAATGACATTGTCTAATTTTGGTTTTATTATTATAGTAGTAGTTAACTAATAAATACACCTTTAGAAATAAATTTCAGTATCCAGAAAAAATTCTTGAGAATAATTTGTCACCAGCATAAGTCCATCCTGGATCAGGTCCTCGAAAAGTCGAGCTAAGTCAAACCATTATTAAGGTTGATAAAGTGTCGTAAAATAAAATAATTTAAAAATAGACTTTCTGGCAAAACTAAAGACCAGTTGTTTCTTGACAAAACAGTTTCCGACACTGTTGGCAGAAGTATCTTTAGGCCAGTTGTTTCTTGACCAAACAGTTTTCGACATTGCTGAAATAAGTCTCTTTATACCAGTTGTTTCTTGACCAAACAGTTTCCGACATTGCTGAAATAAGTCTCTTTAGACCAGTTGTTTCTTGACCAAACAGTTTCCGACATTGCTGACAGAAGTCTCTTTAGACTAGTTGTTTCTTGACCAAACAGTTTCCGACATTGCTGAAATAAGTCTCTTTAGACCAGTTGTTTCTTGACCAAACAGTTTCCGACATTGCTGACAGAAGTCTCTTTAGACCAGTTGTTTCTTGACCAAACAGTTTCCGACATTGCTGACAGAAGTCTCTTTAGACCAGTTGTTTCTTGACCAAACAGTTTCCGACATTGCTGACAGAAGTCCCTTTAGACCAGTTGTTTCTTGACCAAACAGTTTCCGACATTGCTGACAAAAGTCTCTTTAGATCAGTTGTTTCTTGACCAAACAGTTTCCGACATTGCTGACAGAAGTCCCTTTAGACCAGTTGTTTCTTGACAAAACAGATTCCGACATTGCTGACAGAAGTCCCTTTAGACCAGTTGTTTCTTGACAAAACAGTTTCCGACATTGCTGACAGAAGTCTCTTTAGACCAGTTGTTTCTTCACCAAACAGTTTCTGACATTGCTGACAGAAGTCTCTTTAGACCAGTTGTTTCTTGACCATACAGTTTCCGACATTGCTGAAAAAAGTCTCTCTAGACCAGTTGTTTCTTGACCATACAGTTTCCGACATTGCTGAAAGAAGTCTCTTTAGACCAGTTGTTTCTTGACCATACAGTTTCCGACATTGCTGACAGAAGTCTCTTTAAACCAGTTGTTTCTTGACCAAACAGTTTCCGACAATACTCATAGAAGTCCTTTTAGACCAGTTGTTTCTTGACCAAACAGTTACCGACATTGCTGACAGAAGTCGCTTTAGACCAGTTGTTTCTTGATCAAACTGTTTCCGACACTGCTGACAGAAGTCTCTTTAGACCAGTTGTTTCTTGACCAAACAGTTTCCGACATTGCTGACAGAAGTCTCTTTAGACCAGTTGTTTCTTGACCAAACAGTTTCCGACATTGCTGACAGAAGTCTCTTTAGATCAGTTGTTTCTTGGCCAAACAGTTTCCGACATTGCTGACAGAAGTCTCTTTAGAACGACGCTCTCGTACGGTCGCAAAAGCAGGCAACGTACAAATATTAGGGAGGGCACAATAAACTTTCAAGATGCTCTGTATCTGGAGTTAGATATCGGACGGGCTGTTGCAAAAGAAAAGCCTCAAAGCCATAAACATATTTATTAATTATTACTCAGAAAGCACGATACTAAATGCACACATCCTATAAAGCCCGCGTTGTGTGTTTTATTGACGATATAAGCAGGACGCAAGGAGGAAGACCAAGTTTCCAAAGCAAAGTCGGTGTAATCTTTTATTTTTTGTAACATATGTCAAGATCTTTAAAAGCCTGCCACGCCACTGTTGTGAACACAGGCCGACGGCCGACAAGACATGATGGAGAGATGACGTCCCTTGCCCTCAAGACTCCCACGCGCGGGGTTCATTACAAAAATACAGCGAGCAGCTACACAGGCGTGGGTAGCTGAGTAGTTCAGCGGTTTTATGAGCATCCTACACAACCATTCAACTCCATCGATGCGCACGTTGCAGGCAGCGCCCCTTAGGGACTAATTTCATTCAATGGTCCTCGCGGTCAGTGAGGTGAGGACATTCGATTGTCGATCATCAACAACAATTCTGAGAGGTATTTTTCTCCAACATCGAGGAACAGATCCTCTGACCTGTTAGATTCTCAATTATAATATTTGGCATAGGGTCTGAGCTTATGTAAGATATGTGGCCATACGTGCCATTGGATAGTCCGGATCACCCTAAGGGTGAAACCTAACCATTCCCCCCCCCCCATTACTACATATGCTAGTGGATTATGTTGATTTTCTAGTTTGAAGCTTGAATTTTCTTTTGCCAACTTCGTTTCGAATTTCGATACTGAGAAATACTACAACTGGTAGTGATTTTCTACCTGTTATGTTGGCAGCAGGAACAGCTGTTGCCGGTAATGCAAATTCTGAAAATTCAAATTGTTCTAGATTTCTGAGTCGATTACTAGAAGCTAGTGAAATTCGAACATTCTAATAATTAATTAATATCTGTGTTATATTAACAGATAATATCAAAGTCTAGTATATACAGTCACGAAGCTCAATACGTAGTAAATATGCATCCATAGATAGTTGCTAAGCACTAGGATCGCTACTATCGCCTCATTACAGACAATGCGAAATTAGTAGCTGCACAGTCTATTATTCCTAGTACCCTCCCGAACTCAAGCTTCGTGACTGTATAGCCTATACTAGACTGTGATAATATCTAGTTTTTTGTGTGTTGCGTTGTGGTTACAATTCAAAATTATAGTCAGATAAGTATAACTAAATATAACAGTCATGCACAGGCTAGAGAGGAGCTAGTAAGTTAATTCTAAAGTAGACTTAAAAATAATATACTTACTCTGAGATAATGTTGCTTATAGATGGAATTAACCTTGAACACGTCACTAACTCTCGTCAATGCGAACATGACTTTTATATGAACAGAATAACACAGTAAAAGCGTATTATATCTACTCTCTAACTTAGAACTTCTCAATGTGCCACATAACACCATTAACACGACGGGTGGGGAGAGGAGAGAATGACCAGAGTTCACATACTTCCGGTTATCAAGCGAATTTTATCAGATTCATTTAAATACTGCACATAACATTGGTGTTTCCTATTACATATTGTGAATACTGTACGAAAAATTTACACGTGATTTTATTGGAATTTGTTCATATGACTTCGTTCCTTTATAAACAAATAAGGCAAAATATTTGCATTTTTGTATTATAAATAATGGTATGATATTAATGAAATATGTTAAACATTTTACTTCTATTACGAAACTTCATCCATGCATTCCAATTACAGAGTTCCAACAAATTTCCAAATCGATGACATAACAATAATAATAGTAAATCTAATAGTAATGTACTACCAGTAGTAGTAATCGTAGATTGATTACATCTGAAACATCTCCCACTCAAATTAATGTGAAGAAATGGTGCGTCACTCTTTTCTAAGGATGATCCAACAATCTTTCTGTATTTTAGTCTACTACAAGCTGTGGCAGTCTGTTTACATTCAATTTTGAATTTTTTTATGTTCGCTTCAGTTTGCACTGCTAGGTTCTGAATATTCTGTATGCCTTCATTACCTCTAGAAGTGTTATATTCCTTCAGATTTAACTTAGGCTATTAAATTCTAAACAGAAGCATGTTATAGAAATTACAATTTCAATTGTTAAATTTGGACTATTTAGGTATAATACTACTGGAGTTATGATAAAAACTGTGTATTTAAAAAGTCTGTATTTTACATTTAATGTTTACCAAAAGCCTTCACATACGTTGAGTTTGTTTCTCTCTTAATCTGTTTCCATCTCAAGTACGGCCAGATCTACTTCATTCCATAATGTCATCAGAATTCTTAATTCGCACCCTGGTACTGTCTGATAATAGATGTACGTATCAGCCAGAATCTCAATCAGAGGTACACTAATATATATTACACTATCTACCAAAAAGTAATTGGGCACTGTTTTTGTTCATTTAGAACCTCGTGGTACCACCTCTTGTTGCTATAACAGCAGCCACCCTGTCAGGCATGCTCTCCACTAGTTTGTGTAGGATATCCACTGGAATGCGTCGCCATTCCTCTTGTAACATGGCACTCAGTTGGACAGTGGAAGCTGGCCCCGTGTTTCGGCGGCTACTATGCAGTGGTATGTTCACCGGTTGGACTGGCTTGCGTAGAGTCCTGATCTCAATCCGATTGAGCACCTTTGGGTCGAATAGGACAGGTGATTGACGTCTCGGGAGATGCGGCCAACTTCCATTGTCCAACTGAGTACCATGTTGCAAGAGGAATGGCGACTCATTCCAGTGGATATCCTACACAAACTAGTGGAGAGCATGCCTGACAGGGTGGCTGCTGTTATAGCAACAAGAGGTGATACCACGAGGTTCTAAAGGGGCAAAAAACAGTGTCCAATTAATTTTTGGTAGATTGCGTGTATATATATATATATATACACATACACACACATATATATATATATATATATACACGAGTATATGTATCAAATATCCTATATAACAGTGAAAGTTTACCGCTATTAATTCAAAGATTTATATGGCGGCATTGAAGAAATATCGTTCTTGACTTTTTGTGCCTTTCAACCACCCCAGACAGGCAAAAAATTTCTCCTCGTTCATGAAAATATCGCGACGCATGACAACCTGCAAACTGTGCAAGCGGTAATGAGATCCGTGTTATAATATACAACTAGGTAGTACTGATCTGACAGCAGGGGCGGCTCGTCCATAAGAGCTGCGGAGCTGCAGCACTCCCTGCTTTGACAGGAAAATAAAAATAATATTTATTTTAATTTGTAGAAGAAATGTTACAGCTTTTATTGGTAAATTCCTTTATATTTCATCTGGCCGGGAATATGTACTATTATCTTATGCATAATCTTTTTGCGCGTCGACTGTATTGGAATTGACACTGCATTCAAAGTCATCCTGGGATCTGCAGAGTGGGACAGCTCATAGTGAGTATCTCTTGCATGGTCAGGGGGTAGAGAGGTGAAGGGAAGCAGAGGGAAACTGCCGCTGTTTAAAACACGTATTTCGCTGCAGTGGCTTGCAGAGCCAGGCCACAAGGGATCTTTCCTCCCCTCCCACACCGCTTTTGTAATGCTGCGTCAAATGGATTCTCTATTCCCTTGAAACTTAATGACAACATTTTTATTTTCTTTCCACATATTTATTGTTGTAGAATCTTATCGAGTTAATATAACGAAATTAATATTCTCTTTTGCCTTATTATTACGTATATATCCAGCCTCCAGCAGAACCTAACATTTGCCTTAAATCAAAATGATTGCACGAGTAGACACCACTTGATATGGCACGTAAAATACGAAAGAGACTTCTTTTCCAGTTTTCGAATACTGAGTGTTGCTTTGGTATGACGTCTTAGTACCGTAACTTAACCAGTGCAAATTTGCAAGCCTGAGTGTGTGTGAATTACAGAATATTAATTTTATTTTCCTAACTTTCCCTTGCGGAGAAGATTGATGTAATGAAGTGAAATTAAAGGGTCGTCCGTTACCCGACTTAAATCTTACTCAAGCTTCATCCAGCCGAAATAGTGCATATATGTAAGGAAGTATAACAATGAAATTTACGCTAAGCATTTGTGGTTACGTGGATGTGAACAAAAAAAAAAAAAAATCTTTATTTTGTTTTCCTTGCCTCCTCTTCGGTGGTGATGCTGCATGGACTAGGAGTGGAGTGACACATTTAGGACATTTGCCCCTAAAAAGCAAAATGCACGAATCTTCGCAGTCTCACCTCAAAATGTTGTTTCATTGGTTATGTTAGGCAAAACTAATATTGCAGTGCAATTAAGTGAAACGAACAGAACAAACATTCTCAAACATAATCAAGAAGTGAGAAAAAAAATCGTGAAATAATTTTTAAGAAATATTGATTGATCAAATTTTGTGGCCAATATGAACTTCCCCTTAGGGGACATGATGAAAAATCGACTCGAAGAACCCTGGTGTATTTCGTGGGTTGCTACAGTTCGCGAGTAATCTAAATGAGACTCTAAAAAATCATTTGGAACATGCCACTGTTGAAAGGTAATTCTAAGACAATTCAGAATGAACTGGTAGATTGCAAGTTGAGTGTCTGCCGATCTGAAATTCAGACTGAAATCGATGGTATTAGTATTTTTTAGCGATTAGCAAATGATGCCACAGACATCTCCCAACTAAGTCAGGAAGTTTCGGTTTTTCGATATGTAGTGCATTTATTTTTGTCCTATACTTATTAGTAATGGTATCAAGAAGTGAAATTTGTATGTACCAAAATCTACTGCAGCTCTCCCAATCCACAAGTTCACCAGCCACCACTGTCTGACAGTGTTAGATCACAGTCTACTATATACAGTCGCGAAACTTGAGGTGATTTTTTGCAAATCTCATGATAAAGCGCTCCAAGCTGTTAGCAACTAGAAACAATATACTGTCCACGGTCGACTTTGGACTGTGTCGTATTTCCATCGAGTGCTAGCTCGTTGCGTATTTCACATTGATGCTTGTGAAATGTTCGTTATTGGTTGTAATGAAAATGTTAATGGCTAAAATACAATAATTGGAATAATAATATTTTACTAGAGACGTAGATAAATTAAGTTTATTTTAATGAAATTTATTTATCACGTTTTATTTTCAATTCTGCTGGGATTATTATTGCTTAGGCCTACTTTTTTTTTCAAAGGATATGTTTTTAATTATAGCTGTTAATTTTGTTGTTATTTTTATTTGTTACTTTACTAGAGACGTAGAAAAAGTCTGTTACAATAAAATTTATTGATCACGTTTTATTTCCAATTTTGGTGCGATTATTATTGCTTAACCTCATCCCACTTTGTTAACTACGTAAGCCTACATGTACCGGCACACGTAAGTTACTCCATTAATTCATATTTCCATTATTATTGTTGTAAAGAGAAATGCAAATTAATATTTATTGGTTTCATAGTTAATTATCGCTATAATCTTGAATGAGTGAAGCGATTATAGTAAACTTCAGTTCGTTTTGCACAAACAAAAATAATATGAACCTATTTCTTGCAGGTATCTTCGAGTTTATGGTGGAATTTAATACACTTCATTGAAATAATAAATTAATTTTATGCATTTAATATTTCAATAATGGAAGGAAGGTGTTAATTTTTCCAAAAGAACACAACGAAAGTGTAACATATTTTGTCGTCTACTAGGAGAGAGATCTGCGATGATGAGGCGATAGTTGCGATCCTAGTGGTGGGCAACTATCCATGTTTGCATTTTTACTACATATTGAGCTTCGCGACTGTACACAGTAGACTGTGGTTAGATCATCACTTCATTCGTAGAGAAAAATATAAGAATGACGATATATCCATGATGGTTCAAAAGTGACTCTCAGCACACGTCCAGAGTTCTATCTTTTCATCATACGTGCCCTTTTTTCGAAGTGGCTTATTACCGCTAAAAGAGACGGGAATTATGTAGGAAAATACTATTTTGTACCTACAGGCCGTACCTATGCATGTGCAAATCGCAAAGTCAGAATAAATTACAATTAAAAATGATGTCTTACTTTTCGCGTTATCGTCATACTGTGCCACGAACCGTTACTGAGGAAGTTGGAATTTCTATTTGGGCGTAGCGGTCCTTCCCTTTGTGCCGCTACAATTACAACCAGTGAGAGCAGACCGCAGTCAATGAATGATAGCGACATAAGCAACGCGATGAGACGAGACAGAGTACGTCATAAAAACCAATCGCATAGAGCGTATTCCGAATCTCACCGGTGAGCAATCCGATGGCATCACGGTGTTCCGAATTCCACCGATGACGTCATTGATGCTCCACCGGTGTCGCACCGGTGCCATCAACTTGCAGAAGTGGTGGCAGGCTCCATCAGCCGTCATCAGTGAATCTGATTGGTTCTTGTATAGGGCGGGAATTAGCAGACGAATGACATCGTGCACTGTTGTGTCATGGCGGTGTGTTCTGCTTTAGTTCTGTTGTATTGTTTGTAATGAGCACAACGTAAAAACAATATGTTAATGGCTTATGAGCGAACATGTCAACCGACCAGTTATTACTACCGGTTCAAGAAATAAGTTGTTTATGATCTCTTTTATTTGAACGAGATGGCAGTACGGAAATTTCACAAAATTTTGCTAGCGTAGCACAGATAACCACTTACACAGTCGCCATGACAGCATCGATTCTTCCAGCAGTTTGTTCCTTATTTTCGTTGCAACGTGACGTCATCGATGCCACCGGACCGGTGAGATTCGGAATACGCTGATAGAAAGTGAGTCCACTGAAGCGTCAGACAAAACAAGAAAATATGTCCTACCTGAAACAGCCAGCGCAACTGCCACAACTTCAAATACAAAAGGTGGGAAAACCAGTATACACCTAACTCTTACAATAAATAAAATAGAATAACGCGGCACCAATAAAGAACTTTAAATATTAAAATCAAATTACTTTACTGTCGGATTTTTTCAGACGCCAAAGAATATAATGTGTGTGTATTTATTTAAACTGCAAGTGAGCAATGACCCGGTGGAAGTAGTACAGAGGTGTGAAAATTATTAGAACAATCTTAATTTTAAATGTTTTTTAATAGTTCCTTCACAAATATTCATTGAATTGATTAATACTGGTATATAATATTACTATAGTGATGTAGGATATATTTACTACTAACAATGCCGGAAATCATTGTTGTACATTGGTATTTTTCTTATTTTACAATTGTTATGGGAATTCAGAAATTATTATATTATGTTGGCGGAATTGGAATCATCAAAAATTAATTAAGAAATGCTTTAAACAAATTGTTCTCTGCGTTTACATTGTCGTGAAGGTTCAAATGAACGTATACATCTGTTTTGTGCATATAATTTTTTATGTTTCCAATTCCGCCAACATAATATTGTTAATTTTATTAGTAACAACAATGTAATTTATTCGTCACAACAATAATTCCTTTCTACAATTCACCTTAAACGCTCTCGTCAACAATTGGATCTTCACTCACACAGTATTCGTTATAGCACTCCACCAACGACAATGACAATTGACTTGGACTATTACGCACAACAATGAACTGTTAATCTTAACTAATATTTACAAAGCACTATTTACAAATCAGAACTACCAGTTCTCAGTTCACAGTTCTTCTATCTCAGTCACTCGAGTTCACAGTATCTCGAACCACAGACCTTCAGAGACAGTTCACTGTACTCGAACTCGGGTCCCTCCAACTGCGGTCCACTGCACTCGAACTCAGGTCCCTCCAACTGCGGTCCACTGCACTCGAACTCAGGCCTTCGGCTGCTGACGCAGTTGCGGACGCACACTCGAGTCGAACTCCGGTACACAAGACTGGCTTGCTTGCTCTGGCTTTCTCACTGACTGGCTGACTAATCAACTGAAAACTGCTGTCGTTCCTTCGCGACCGTAATTTATAACCACAGCGACGTAGCCTCGACAGTTCGAATTCGCGAGTCTTCCATTTCGACGGATTTCTCGGCCTCTCTAGGCAAGCAGAAGATGCGCGCGCAAACTCTCTCCACTCTCTCGCCGCGTTGGCCCCTTTCCCCTCTCAGCCGCGCGCCATTCCAAAGTGCTCCGCGCGATCTTCTCTCTTGCGGGACGCTGGTCGTGAGTTGGAATCTCACGTCGCTGTCACAATATAATAATTTCTGAATTCCCATAACAATTGTAAAATAAGAAAAATACCAATGTACAACAATGCTTTCCGGCATTGTTAGTAGTAAATATATCCTACATCAGTATAGTAATATATACCAATATTCATCAATTCAATTAATATTTGTGAAGGAACTATTAAAAAACCTTTAAAATTAAGATTATTCTATTAATTTTCACACCTCTGTAACTTAGTTATAAACAATAATTACAATTAATGCACAATAAAACAATTAATACATAATATATAATTACAACACACAATACAATTACAATACACAATAAATAATATATAAAATATCCTCCTAATTATTAAGAGAACCTAAACTGATATTCTTTCACTTTGTTCGCATCTCACTCACTGCACTGACACTATGACACATTTCACTGACACTTTAGAACACAATTCAATGACATTATAAATTATCACTATTCACTGCCACTTAAAGATAAGCGCTCACTAGCCTACATCGTATCGCACTCCTCGGACGAATCGCACGCAACGGATATTTTAAGAGGAGTGCGTTCACAGTAACGGCTCTACCTCATCGCTTCATCGGATTCTCTATCAGATGTTTGATTTAAAACATATGACGTTCGGCATTCGTTGGTACTGACATTGAAAACAGAGGATTTGAAGTTAGGCCTATTAATGCTGAGTGATAGCGAAAAAATTGTAGTTGTTTCACGCCTATAAATTGAATAGGAAGAAACGAAAGAAATATTAGTAACATAGTATCTGTAGTGCCTGGGAAAAGTGACATAAGTCAGTTTCCACAAACCTTTTTTGATAATTTATTGACAACTTACACTGGTTTATGTCGATTTGATTTGTTTCTGTATGAATTATTGTAATGGGAGAAATACTAATGTCTCTTTTTTCCAATCGAACAGATGTTCCGTAAGTTGTCAATAAATTATCAAAAAAGGTTTATGGAAACTGACTTATGTCATTTTTCCCAGGCACTGCAGATATATCGTCGTTTTTATGAAACCTTCCATGTGATAATACAGAAAATTATTTTTTCAGGAGGAAGAAAATATTAATTAAAATCAATAGGCGTACATAAGAATAAAAAATAATTCAGTAGAAAACGTTGGTGAATATGACGAACATAAATGACACCATCGAGGATCAGCTAGGCCTATTGATATTCAATTATTAATTTTTTCTTCCTCCTGAAAAATTATTTTCTGTACTGTCACATAGGTTTCATAAAAACAACGACGATATGTCAGGAACAACTTGTTTATTGTAATGGGGATACCTCAGCTTATACAGGGACATCATTTTATTTTTACTTCACTTTTTATTGTACCTGAGTTTTTGAATGTACTTCACTCCCACCCCTTCTACTAAGGAAGTTCCAACTCCACACAGAACCAAGACCGCAGATAGTAAGCAGTATTGAGTTACGGAGTATAGTACGTTCCAGAAATATGTTCGCGTTTTCCAGTGACGAAAGAGCTTTCATTATTGAATCATATTTTCGCACAGGTACTGTCCGTTTGCCTACGTCGCATCCCGATTTCCCCTACCTGCTTCTGCTCGCCCCTCTGTAATAGCTGGGCTGTCTTAGCTCTTTTCTGAAAACATTAATTTCTCTTAGGAATTGGAAGTTTACGTAATATTATACAGCTGTTTAATTTAACTTAAATAAAAGGGCCTCGTTAAGTAATTAACTGTCACGTGATTTCCTCCCTTTCTACAATCCTGCGGCATAACCACTTGGACGGACAGTAGATAGCATGTCTGAGCAATTTTATATTTTCGGGTCGGGCAGAAGTGAAGATTGAATTTACAGTACGTAGAGTAGGTACAGAATTATTTCAACATGAGTTACTAGTACGAAGGACGAAACTGGCAATTGGAATTAGATGCAATAGTCTATAGTGCGATAATATGCACAAAAGAACTGAAGCCTGTATCGAAATGAACGGCCACCATTTTCAAAATTGTGTTTAAATATTCATATTATGATTATTTTTCAATTTAACTTCTTTCTCTATATTGTACGCTAATGTGCTGTAGACAGTGTAATATACACTGCATAATGAATACGTTCGCATGGATAACTCACTTCGTGAGTAAAAACACTTATTCTTAATACAGTACTGTACTTTGATTAAAGAAAAACCTAATGAAAATTATCAAACTCAAAATCGCGATATTTCCTAGTTTACGTAAATGGATGAACTACTTTTCTTCCTTCCTATAACTAGTAGAGTGATTTGTGTTTTACGCCAGTATCATCGAACTCCAGTCTTGGAGGGGGGAGCAAGCGGTGTTTCCGGTTCTCTAAAGGTATAGACAGGTTAATATTAAAAATGTTAATAAAAATAAAATGATGTCCCTGTATAAATCTCCGTAGTTTTCTAAAGGCTGGTTCACAATAAGCCGGGAACGGAAACGGCAACGAGAACGAGAATGAAAATAAAGTTAAAATAAATTATTCAAATGTGAGCATTCACAATCAACTATTGTGAATGCTCACATTTAAATACACTTATTTTAACATTATTTCCGTTCTCGTTCTCGTTCCCGTGAACCAGCCCTAAGCGAAATAAGTTTCCAGTCTTCCAGTTTGGCGCGGCACTGAACATGGCATTATGTAATATTAACAGCTGAGGAAATACGATTGATTTATTAAAATTGCCATGATTGCACGCATCGGAAAAGTTGCTCCTCCGAGAATCGTGGACGGATTTACCGATAGCCCAAGCGTGCGATACGATGTAGTGAACGCGGGTACACACAATTACAGCAAAGTTTGTTTTTTTTTTTTCCCAATCTGTGTGATTCGTCCGATGAGTGCGATAGGATGCAGTGAACGCGTACCTTAACAGTAACTTCACTGACTGAACTCGCTTCACTGATAAAACAGTTCAGATAAGACAAAGAATTACGCCCTTACTGTTCCGTACAATCATACTTATAAACTGAATAATTACATTAAACTAAACATTTCTAGTCTAAGACCCTCTTACAAGCTATTTTAAACTAATTTACAATTCAAAACACGGGAATAACTCGTCAGGCTAAGTAAATACTTGTCACCTTAAGGGCCGACTGTATAAACCATTTAATCTTAGATCAGAGGTTAAATTGATCCTCGTCCTAGCTGAACTTGGAATTTTGTATTGTATAAAGTCTAATCTGAGATTAATTTGTCTTAAACTAAAATGAACTTTGACTGAAGAAATTTCTCCGATTAAGTTAGATGATCCAAGTTCAGTTATTTCTTTTCTCTTTGAAATATACGAGTGGCAGACTGTGCAAAAAGAATAACCATTGTTATTAATATTAATACATATGGTATATATGTGTATATATATATATATATGTATGTATGTATGTTTTCAATTTCTTGCCTTAATACACAAACATTCTTATATTTTACAAGGCTTTACCGTGTTCAGCAGTATCAAACAACATAACCTATAGGCCTAA
The DNA here is from genome assembly GCF_040183065.1 of Periplaneta americana. NCBI lineage: Eukaryota > Metazoa > Arthropoda > Insecta > Blattodea > Blattidae > Periplaneta > Periplaneta americana. The sequence continues at coordinate 183,011,153 of NC_091117.1, read as the reverse complement.
TTATATTATGTTTATAACCATTAATTATTATTAATCGATATGATAGGTGCATTCATAAATTTTCAATTAATTGTATTACTAAACGAAAACTGTCGTTTTATAAAGCTTTATTATGTTTAGCATGTAGCGGTCGTCGTCGTCATATCTGCGACGGTCGCCCCACGTTGGGCGCCAAATATGTAGCGGTCGGCGTCGTCGTTGTTGGTCGTCGTCGCCCTCGGCTGCCAGCTCCGAAATATGGAAAGTATCTCGAGGATGCACGTCGATGTTAATAATTAATTACGTACACTGATTAATTTGGGCGCCAGCCTCCTCGAGATTACTTCGGTAGAGGATGAGGTTCCCAGGTCAGCTGCAAAACGGTCGGGACATGGGGTTTGGGAGACGTGCTCGTAGGTTGTAATGATGTAGGCGCACACCAGAAGTTGTTGGTAAGAACTATGAAAGCGTTTATTATTACTATTAAGTGTTCGTTTCAGATTAGCAGAAATGCGCGTCCAAGTGTATAATATCTCGCTCTCACTTCCCGCAAGTTGGTATACTAATTTCTGAGTTCACGTAATTATATATTTTGTACTATAAAACACCAGTAATATAACGGACAGTTGATAACGTGATGAGAGGAAAGAATTCAGACTTATAATAATAATGCAACACACGACTTCTTACTACACCCACTAAAAAATTCTAAGTCCGTAAATTGTTATACTTCCGAGTTAGGTTTGCCGAGAATATGTGGAGTTCGACCTCTCCGAACACTGTCTATCTGCCTTCTGTCTATCTGCCAAATCTATCCTCTACTTTCAACCACCAAACATAGAATTTCGCCCTCCTATCTATATATCACATGTCTCTATTAAGAATCCTGATTGGCCATGATTACACTTACGTCACTTAAGACGCGTTCTTCAAAAATTGTTCGTTAACTAGAACATCTCCTACTTCCGGCGTCCTGAAAATTCTCTGACATATACCAGATCATCTCTTTTGGAACCTGGCTTGGCGTCATCTACTGACCACCCGCAGGCAAAGTCCATACATTCCCTCATCAGTCAACTCCACGCCTGGACACATGTTTCCTGTCCGCCTAGCTTCCTTTCGGTCTTCCTGTCCACCTGTTACTTCCGTCTCAGATTTTGAAACTAACTTACACGTCCGCGCATCCTATCCATATAAGAATATTAACACGAAATACTAATCTAATGAAAATCTCCTCATCCTATACGAGGAACCGTCTCAAGCAGTATCAAACACCATTACATGATAACAATTTGGAGAACAGTCAATCTTCTTCTTATTGTCCGCCATTATTTACAATGCACAAAACAAACCAGTGTCTCCAACAGAGTGTACGGAAAGTCGCCAAAAAGTAGTTGCAAAGTCGCTCAACAAAGAAAGATTAAATTTTGTCACTATGGGGTGTTAAAAAGGTCGCTAAATCTCTATTTCAGCAATATAAAAGTTAAAAGAAATTGTCGTTGAAAAAGAGTTAAAGTCGATAAATGGCGACACTGAACAAACCTGTACAACATGGCCAGCGCATCACATACTACACCTGTTTATGCGATGTTGCCAAATCCTTTTCACGTGAACTTAGATTGCATTTGAACCAAGGTAATTTGATCGCGGAAAAGTTTTATACAATAGAAGAAGTATCTGAACTTGGTTCACTTTCCGATCTTCGATCAAAGTTGATCTTTAGTCAGAGAGCTTTATACAATTGGGCCTAAGTAATGTGAAGTATCTTCTTTTTTTAATTTACACTTTATACACAACTGTTCAAGTAATTTTGTAATCTCCTTGAGGAAGGATATCCCTCAAAGACCGCTGCAGGTAGGTCATTCCAAGCAACGTTGCTGAGAAATATGTCACTAGTAACGTGGGAAACAAGAACACTTGAACATAATGAACACGTCACGACTGGAACATTGTGACATTCAGAGACTGAGAATACAATTCTGATGTTTTTAAAATTGGATTGATCAATAAGGGAAACTACCCGATTTCGGTGTTTGAAATCTGGCATATCTGATTGTGACATAACCCTACATACTTCTAAAAAAAAAAAAACATTTGCGTAATATGTCAATTAAGATTTTGGCGGCATACAACGTAGTATGAGATTTTTGTGACCCATCACAGATATGCAGTACAAGCAACTAACACATCGGCTCCAACACAGAGAATAACACGCAAAGGAGAAGAATTTACCTGTTAGGTTACATTCTATGGTCCATTTTTCAAAACTAGAGGAAAATCTACACTTCCTGCATTGAACGCTGATATATTTCAAAATCATCATAAAAAAACGTTATGAATTTATTCGCCAACACATTAAATCAAAATAAGTAGGGGAGACTCGGCTAATTCCGCAATATTAAGAAGTAAATATATCATATTTTTATCAAAATGTTTATTGAAAAATATTATCAAGATATGTAGACACGGACGAAACCTTTAATTACCAAATGAGATAAAGAGACCTATTAAAATGCAAAAATATTTAGTTGTATATACATTACAGTTGAAAAAGAACAACTCGGGTAATTCTGCAACAGTGCGGATAAATCCGCAATAGGACTTGGCTAATTACGCAGTAGTAAATAATTATGAAATACATTATGAAAGTAACATAAAAGGAGCAAATTATATGTAACAATGCTCACTTTCTTCGCACCTGTGTAGCAAAACACGAAAAACAGCCAACTTTCGATGTTTCACTGTATTGCCGACAGAGGTGTCGACCAATATCCTTGATTTTTTTCTATAGCTCTGCAGAGGACGTGCCTCCTGTTGACAGCGTCTCAAAACGTACGTTCACGCTATTGTAAAGCAGCAGTAAAATCATATATACACTACTGTGGAATTACCCGTACTGCGGAATTAGCCGAGTTTCCCCTACGTCTACTTCTGCTTGTGCATTACGGCGTCTCAGAACTGCGCTGGAACGGCTGGGACTTTCAACCAGAACGGAATACTACGTTGTAGTACATCACTATGTCATATTCTCTGAAGAAACTGCATTCACCATCAAAAAGTTTTAATACTACCGTCGCCACCGGCGTAGCTTAGGGCTTCTCGAGTTTGACTCGTGCTCCGTTTGCAGAGAAGTGTCTTTTGTTTCCCAAAAGCGAAATATAGCTCTATTAATAAAAAAGCATAGCATCTTTCGGATGCAAAATAGGAGTTACCCAAGAGGAACATTACATAACATTCCTCGCTATGAAGATGACAAACTCCTGTAAAGACAGTGTCAAGACGGTGTGCTCACAAAGGGTAAAAGTGAGAAAATTTCGAAAAGAAGAGAACTCACGGAAACTGGAGTGTAAACGATGTTTAAAGCACTTGAATGTGATGCGATGTACAATAGAGCATGCAACCCGATCTAGCAGCACGACCACCAAGTTGCCCGCAAATCCTATCCGTCGGCTGAAGAGCCAGAGATGGTGTCCATGCATACTGTTACATATCACTCAACAACAAGCGGAATGCAATTTCATTCTGGTGCAAAGCAATCAAAACACACACTTGTTGGTCAAAAACATTTTCTTTTTTTTTTTCAAAATAAAGGGAACTATTTAAAGCCGTACTCCAAATTATTCCCCTATGCAGCAGCAACATTGTCAGTAAGTATCAAATGAAAATTAAGCCATAAAAACCATAAAAACAACAAAACGATTTAAGTGTTATTTGGAAGTTATGCTTAAAAACTCCAATTACATATATAGTGTTGAATTCCACGTTTTTATCTTAAATAGTATCCATTATCCAATAATATTGAATTGAACCGAGAACAACTTATTCGCTGAAGGATATCAGGAAGGCAAAGATCATTAACTTGCTCTGTGGATTGCCTAATATCGCAGACGTTTAAATGCTGTATTCGTGTAACATGGTAGTAGTTTCTCACGTGCTGCTAATTCACACAAAGTCTTTACATTAAGGAAAGAGTTGCAGAGAAATTTTCAATTCGTATTGTTTTTATCTTAATACGTCAAAACATTTACTTTTATTTTCCTAACACTTTGCATATAGACATAAAATAGAAATATACGACACATTTAATAACAAACCAGGAATGCTTACCTAAAATGTAACAAACATTATTTATTTATTAATCGTTTGTGAAATTTCTCCTAACATATTTACGTCATCCGCATAAACAAGCATCTGATGTAACGCGTTCAATTCCAAATCCTCTCTGTTTTCCTGTACTTTCTTAATGGCACATTCTAGAGCAAAGTTAAAAAGTAAAGGTGATAGTGTATCTCCTTGTTTTAGCCGTAGTGAATTGGAAATCGTCACACAGAAACTGGCCTATACGGACTCTGCTGTATGTTTCACTGAGACACATTTTAATTAATCGAACAAGTCTCTTGGGAATATCAAATTCAAGAAAAATATTATATAAAACTTCTCTCTTAACCGAGTCATATGTATTTTTTAAATCTACTAATAAATGATTTACTGTGCCCTCATACTCCCATTTTTTTCTCCAATATGTCTCAAATACAAATAAATTAGTATTAAATTTATAAAACCTGACATTTATTATTGTGATACATAATTCTTTTCAAATTTGAAGATCTGTAAAATTACTGATATCAGATTATATCAGAAAGTCACCTGTGTACCATGAACAAAATTTGGTTATCAATTTATTTATTTATATTGCTAGTAAGTTTGAAATGAATACAAATTATTAAATACAATGAAAGATAATCTAGCCCACTCCTGAATGAGTAAGACTCGTGCTCAGGAGGGGATTCCAATACAGACAAAAATAAAATTAAAATTTAGAGTGAATACAAATTAAATAGTGTTTAATATGTTTAAACCCAAACTATAAATCCAATAAAAATTTTTTAAAATTTTTTTTTATTAATTTGGAGAGGATTCGTGGTTGAAATATTATTGGAATAAAATTTGTTTAATAACCTGGGACTCATGCTATGATAAAAAGCTGCATTGGTTTTACATTTTGATTCTGACAAACGCAGAGAATTCATATTATTAGTTCTATAGTTATGTATTTACCTTTCAAAGTTATTAAAATTTCTATGAAAATATTTTAATAAAATAAAATAATACATTTGTTTAATGTTGAAAACTATGAAACGTTTAAACAATTCAGTTGGGTAATCTTTCTGCTTTTTTAAACAAATTTTTAATACTTTTTTCTGTAGTAAAATTAACGGATAAAGGTTGGATTTATAAGTTCCACTCCAACCTATAATACCATACAAAAATATAGATTGAAATAATGCTAAATAAATTACACGTAAACAGTTAATTGACAAAATATTTCTTAGAATAACAAAGTAACAATGTTTTACGCAATTTATTACAAATATAATGAATATGATTATTCCATTTTAAATGATTATCAATAATTATACCTAAGTATTTAACCTCATTAAATTCATTAATAACTGAACAATTGCAAATTATATCGGAACAATCAGAATTATGCATTTTAATCTGTAGTATAGATGAAATTGGTTTATTAGAACTAAGAAAGCAATGGAACTGTGATTGCATTCAGAATTATAGATTACATTGTAAAGAATGTTTAGAAGAATGGGAACGAAATAATTCCAAATTAAGCTTTAATAAACGTCTCGAAAGAGAAGAAGAAACGATGCTTTATGATCATAAGAGGTATTACACCTAAAAAATATTATACTGGTGTTGAAAATGTGTAAAAATTATATATGAAAATTTCAATCTAAACAACTACAATGTCAACATGGTCATAACAACTATACCGATTAAACTACTGAAGGAAACAGTTACTCAGTACTTTCCTGTTCGATGTTAAGGCAACACTGTGCACTTAAATCGGTCATTTGTCACAACAGGTGGTAAATGTATCAACTTGTCCAGCGCAAAAAAGCCATCGTTCCTCAAGTGATGTAGTAATGTGCACGAGAAATGTAGGAAGCAAGAACGGCTCAGTACGGTGCAACCACGGCAGATGTTCTAAGTCTTCCTGCATTACCACTTCAATACATGTTCATCATGATTTACCCTATCTTACGGGCTTATGCTCCATGAAAGTCAAATTACATTTTCCATTTCTGTTTTCACCTTGTTTGTTAAGGCTTGTGGCCTACAGCGCTGAAACAAGATCACCATCATGAAAAGAATGCTTCCGAATATCTGTAAAATAGGTATTAACCAATAAATTAGCCAGATTATAATGTCCACATACAACGGTCAATCCAAAACTAAAACACCTCATTAAAATGATCTATTGCTTTTTATTTCCCCAATTTACAAGCACATCACTTAAGGACATTAAACAAAATCTTTTGTAGGATAGTAGTGACAAATGTATTACAAGAGCAGCAGCAAAATACAAACTTATGAACAACAGACAAAATGATAGCGTAACTCAATAAATTCTTATAGGAATAGTAGAAGAGGCAGTTTTTTGCCTTGCTACTAATGGCTCCTCTAGACGTATTAACATCATTGCGTATTCACAGATTACCCAGAAAGGTTATATAATTGATCCTACCATAAGGATTGAAACGGTGAGTAGCCAGTAGGAGGATGTGAATCAAGAAACGATCAACATTTATCTGCCAACAGTTGATTACTTCAAAGCAAAATACCAGCTTGAAAACATTGAGGTGATTGATCTTCTTATTGGAGCTCGTGATATGATTTCCAAGTTCTTTGAAAGCTTCAGGAAGACTTTTGAACTACCACAGACACTTAATACTGACATCATAACTTCAGGTTTTGAAACGCTCTTGCCAAATTCTGAGTCATCATATTCACTCTGTTTAATTTCTTTTTCTTCACGTTATAATTCATATATGTTTATTTCAATTTTCTGTCAACAAAATTTATGAAACATTTAATATTGTAAAATTATGTAGGAGAGTATACTAAGTCGTTCTAGGCTACCTCCAATGGGAGACAGTTAACAATTTAAATTTAAATTTCAATATTATACAGATGTACAAAAGATTAGGCCTACTTGTCACGGATGCAAGGTCATAGAAAATCAGGAGTTAATGAAATGATAAATTTAAATCTGGAGCCTGACAGACCATTTTTTTTCTAATTTGTAAGTGGCTAATAATCATTTAGGAACATAATGCACTTGTCTTGTTCTGTACAGTCTCCATCACTCTCAGAAGCTTAATCACAGTGATAAAACTAGAAACTCTATCTTCAGGCTATAAGAAAATAGTAACTATTCACAGGTGCATAATTTGGATTTTAAAAACAGCTGATGTGTAACGCTGTGTAAGACCGAGCGAGGTGGCTCATGCGTTCAGCACGGGAGTCGCATTCGGAAGGACCGCGGTTCAAATCCCCGGACCGACCCAACCTGTGGTTTTCAGTGGTATTCAACAGTTACTTAGCCAAATGCCGGGTTGTAATTTTCATTGCGACGGTCCATTTCCCTTCCTCTTCTATGTGGAAAAAGAATTTAGATACCATATCATTCAACTTCACCATCTCATTCCATAGGCATGTTCAAGACATGACACATGTCTTCGTCGTCTCCGAAACAGTCTCTGGGTTCCAAGTCTTTCGCAATATCTCTGCAAGGATTGATTCTTTAAGAGCACTTCCGAGGGCGCTTCGACACCTTAGTAGGGCTCTCAGAATGGACTCTGTGCTGTTTGGTCAACTTGGCGGTATGAACTTAAGGGGAGGGGGTGTAGGGGGTCCATTGGGTGAGCAGTGAGGGGTCTCATGCGACCGGTGAGCTGGTACACTTCATTCTCATTTATCCCATAATTCTGGATGCACAATAAGCCATTGCCGAGCCGACATGCTGAAGGGTCGTCCTAACCCCCCCTAGCCACTCAATACTAATAGACTACTAATACTAATGCTGTGTAAAACTACGATTTTCACCACCACAAAAATGCATTATTCTAATATATTTGTATACCCTCATTTCGAAAATTAAATCCATTCTGTGATTTCACCGGAAGGTTTTCAGTAGCCGCTGTTTTCCATTCAGCGTCAACGGTAAAGTCAGAAAGGTACGTGAATCCTGAGAATTGGAAAGGAATGCCACACTGACTGGACATACTCCAATCGAACATAGGAGAATCAAATACTGACAAAATATTAAAAGATGTGGTCGTTTCTAAAGGTGTGTCGTGAAATGTGTACTAGGATGCTTACAGAGGTCTTAATTCAAATGAAAACTTTAAGAACATAATTTACGTTGACGTGTAATGTGAAAATCAATTTAAATTATGCTGAAGTTACATTTGTTTTATTTAAAAGTATGTTGACATCTTTGCTTGACTACCGTCCGTATCATCAACAGTGAACAAAGGGATTACCTATACGCTACTCAATTAGGGGCGGTGACTATGTAAACAGAGTACAAACAAATTATATGCGGCCTATATGGACAATCAGTATTTTAAAAATGTTCATACAAATACAATTCAAATATTATGGAAAAGGATTTCATCTATCCAACGCTATTTCTAAAAATCTATGGCACCTAGCCGAGCAGCAAATATTGCGAATAAAATTGGGAAGTAATAAACTAATAAAACATTATCATACGTACCCTATTACACCAAAAAAACATAATGGCAGCCACTGCACGGTGAACTTACCTGAAAAGAAACGAAAATCATATGAATATGTGCACTGAATTCAAAGCATATTAAATTGCATGCATTTTATTTAACATAATGATTAAAATCACTAGCATTAAAAATCAACGAAAAGGATCATGACTTCAGGTAATATAAAGTTGAAGACTAGTTACCGCTTGCCAATATGTTCATTGCAATTCAAACAGAGAGCAAAAAATGCTATTATTATTGTTAGAAATGTAATAAAATACGTTTAAAAATCACAAAATACCTCGATATAAAGAAAACCTTAAATTTTAACATTTTCTAGATATTACCGTATATTCAATACTTATACGAAATAAGAAATGTTTCTTTAACATACACATTGCGACTTCCATTCGATAAGCTCTTACTGTCAGTATAAGAAAACACCTTTCATCGGTTTAGACGGAAAATGTGAAAGTATACGATGATAATATGAAATCTCAACATAATTATATATATATTTTGATGTACCGAACTACATATGATATTTCCATGCAGATATTCTGCGTCATCAAAATATATATGATATGCGTAATAAATCACTTTGTGATTTAAGACGGCGCCTATACCGTCGGATCCCGGCCAACCAGTCACTCATTCGAGCGCACCTCAACACATGTATGGACTTCGGTCCTGCGTTCATAGACATCTATGACGTAGTGCAGAGGGCGGCCACTAGAGGGAACCCAAGAGATGGAACTTAATCTGAGACGATTCTGGCCGGCGTCGGGGTTGTATCCGGAGTGGCTTAGTGGATAAAGCATCAGCACGTAGAGTTGAAAACCCGGGTTCAAATCCCGGCGCCGGAGAGAATTTTTCTCCGTTCCATCACTCTTTCATCAACATAATTAGCTATAGTTAGTCTTTATTAAAGCCGAATTTCAGAATTTCAGTAAAGTTCATCCAGAATACAAAGTACAACGCCTACCAGCGAAAATGAAACTTATTACATTACAAAATTTTAGGATGAACTGATAATTCCAGCGACCATCGTTATGTCCATGGCTATTTAGAACAATGTAGCGGAGGTTGCGGAACCAGTGATTATCAAAATAATTACGGACAATGAAAGTAGGTATCCATTATTTTGTTCCGAAAATAACAATTCTGCTACGGCAAAAGCTTTAACTACAGTATAAGAAACAAAGATTATATAAATGAGGTAATAGATTTTAAAGTTACAAAATATATAAAAAGCAACAGGAGTATTAATTACTTTGATCAATTTTCAGCCATTAAAGCTTGCTATTTGTTCTGGTAGATATAATATAATGTTATAGCCTTTCTTCTGGATTGTCCCAATCTGTCCTCCACAACACTGGTAGAGAAGTATTGGGAAGCAAGAAAGAAGATGATGGCCATCCAAATATAAAATTTGTTACTTTTCTTTCATGTTATATATATTCCATTATTCTTGCTGAGATGAACTATTTATGTACTCTTCTCACTGTTTGTTTGTTTATTTGAATATTTGCTTACTTGTTTCACACTACTGCATGTTGCCATTATCACGGCTAAAGATAAACTCTACAGCCCTGCATTAAATAAATAAATAAAATAGTCTTTCTTCTTGTATGTGTAAGAATAATTCTATCGTTACAACTGCCTGGTCCTGAAAAATTAATAACCTACTGTAAGTATTCCTTAAAAATTTAAAGCAGAATTTCAACTATTCATTTCTTTTAATGAGAAATTTTAATAACACAAAAGAAATTTTATTATATAATATACTTATAATAAAAAAATGGTAATCTTTTAAAAGGAACTCTATTTGTTGACGACGAGGTTTGAAGCCAACTTGAAAATAATTTATTAAATTGTGATACAGCTATTTGAAAACATAGTAAAACAATATAATGTTCAAATTATCTATAAATGCACTAAACATAGCGACACATTAGAAAAAATAATCACAATGTCACTCAAATAATGATAAACAGTATGACAGGTTACAAATATTAACAATTTGAAGTAATTAATTCGCAACACATTTAATCCCAACGAAAAATACCCGAAAAAAAAAGAACATTAATACAGAAGACAATAAAAAGTACATAGTTCATATTATTTTGCGCGATGGTAAAGGTAACTGAAAACGTAGCTTATAAGCACAGGATATCTACGCTATGGACCATTTTTCATACAAGCTACACTTTTATATCTGATAGAAAATTGACAAGTTTATATTGTATATACATATATATATATATATATATGTCTGTGTTTTTTTCATGAAAGTTTCCAAGATTAAAAATTATAGTGACAAGTTTTTTGTTTCATAAAAGTTTCAAACCTGACGAATTTGTTAAATCTTAGGCTATCTATCTATAGCTTCATAAAACATAAAACGGTATGTCATTTTTTTATAGATTTACAAATTTGTAGCATTATCGTTCATTACAAAAATAAGAAGAATCCTTCACATATAGCCTTTCTTATACCACAGTCTAGTATATACAGTCACGAAGCTTGAGTTGTTGAGAGTACTAGGAACAATATACTGTGCCGGTACTGTTTTGCATTGTCTGTGATGAGGCGATAGTAGCAATCCTAGTGGTTAGCAACTATCTATGGATGCATATTCCCTACGTATTGAGCTTCGTGACTATATACGACAGTGCTCATATTGTATTATGTAACCTATATTATATAACTTCGCACTTTATTCAAAAATAAATTTCGTATTAGTAAGGCAAATGAATGTGCTAAACAAGATATTATTTGCAGTGACAAACACAAAGAAATTATGGACACATCGAGCAACTTTTGTATGCAATGCATTGGCTGGGCACTGTGGCACAAAGTTACGTAACTGCAGATGTACATAGTTTATCGAAGGCTACAGTTGGTTGCTGTGTAAAAGAGAGTATGTCAAATACTTATAAATACCTTACGTTCATACATAATACGAGGTTCATTGGCTAACTGCATCCGCCCTAGTTATTCAACAGATTTTCATGAGCGCAGCAATGTTTTCAAGGATTTCCAAGTTGTTTATGGTTCTTTGATAAAGACAGACAGCCTATATACGAGTAATAATTAAGACGCATTTCTTGGTAAAAATGCTGACCATTTAACCACCATTATGGTACTGTCCAAATTTCACGAGAGGATCCCGCGAGGGGAGCATGGTTCTCGCGGGGTAAGAGGAGAGAATAAGCCAATAACTCAGTGTTCTTGAAGAAGCAGGTGGATGGGAGTGGTGTCATTGGCCGACTGGGACAAACAAGGCTAGTCAATGGCCAGCCGGTTCCGTGTTGGGGATAGGTTATAAGAGTGGGGGGGGGGGGGAAACTCGCATTCTTTGCTCGGATCTTCTCGTGAAATGCGGACTGTACTGTGTGGATCTAACTTAGAGTTTGTTTTTAACGGAAGTACTTGTTTGGCTGATTTTGTGCATTAGGTATGCAAGAATAATGCGGTAATTAACATTAGCACAACATTGGAATAATGGATGGAGACCATTTGCAAATGTAGTATTATTAGGAGACAGTGAGTATGTATTAAGGCTCATTTCGCTAAATATTCCTGCAGATATTCTTCAAACAAATGCGCTTGCAAGACTTCTAGACTACAGAATTTAAATCTATCAAATAATGATGGAGAATGCACTCACTATTACGAAAAAAAAGTTTTCATGAGTTTTCATGCTTTATCACAGAATGCAGCCAATCTCAGCATGTAGGTATAACATAATTTAGGCCTATCTTGAATAATTTTGCATAATATTGAGAAAAGTCTGCGATCATAGGTGTACAAACCATAAGAAAACCATGAAAATGTACTACAAGTCGAGCAGAAAGAAGACAATCAAGAAAGTAACCCTAATGATGAGAGACTAATGCAGTATTTCAACTCAACTAATACACACATATTTCAAGATTAAGTGACTTTTATTTAAAATAAATTAATACAAATATTCCTTGACCCGTTTCTCAGACTGGAGCTGGCAATGGATTTTAAAGCTATAGATAAAGCCGTATCTGGCTGATCATTTATTTCTGTTATCACCGAAGTTCGTACGTGACGCTGTATCGATAAAACAAACAGGTTTCATCTACCAACAAGATAAAAGGAGAATATATAAGAATTATCGTCTGTAGTAGGAAAAGAGCATAATGAAGTTCGCAACACACTACAGTGAGAAATATGTAATACATTTGTTCAGCTATGGGAAAATGCTTTCCTTAGCGCGGAATAACGCTGGAAATAAGGCATAGTTGACATTGGTCGGATAGAGATTTTTTGAAAACATAGTTACCCATCACCTGTATTTCCTGCTCCCACAGGTAAGCTATCCGAATTGTAGCGTATAACATTTATATTAGGTGAATAAAATTTAACAATTAAAAGAAAGCCAGCTGTTCAAATTTATACAACTTTATTTCTATCAGCACATATCAAACTGCCTTCCGAATGGTGTAATAAAATTCGTGTTGTAATTAACTAGCCAGGATTCTTAAGTGACCTTGAAACACCTTTGCTTAATCCTGTGCCTCACTATGACCATACTGTTATTTTAGGCGATTTCAATACAAACTTATTAAATTCAAGTAATTACGCTACAGTTCAACTTAAGAACATGTTTGAGTCTTACAATATATCCATCCTTCCTTCCGCAGCTACCCACCACACCCAGGAATCGGAGACACTTCTTGACATTATTGCCACGACTAATCCTCAGCTAGTATTAACGAATGGACAACTACCAGCGCCGGGTATCTCAGCACACGACATAATCTTTCTAGAATATTCCTTGTATTGTCCAAAATATAAACCTCGCATCACATCATACCGGGACTTAAAGCATATTGAGCATGATGAATTAATCAATGACGCACTTAGCCTGCCTTGGACTGAAGTGTGGAATTTACCAGACATTGACGACAAAATCGAAAAATTTAACGACCTAGTAATTCAGTTATACGATAAACACGCACCCTTGAAAACCAGACGAGTTGGTAGACACCCTGCGCCTTGGATGTGCGATGCCATAAAATTACTCATGACAGACAGAGACACTGCTTATCGTAAATACAGACGGAGCAAGGACGAATTAGATTTTAATACTTACAAAGTTTTAAGAAATAAATGTAATCAAGCAGTAAGAAATGCTAAATTACGCCATGCACATTCCCTTATTCTACCTTCGGTCAGTGCGAAAGAATTGTGGCGTAACCTTAATAACCTGTGTCTAACAAAAGCAAAGCCTCGGGTAGATAACATCAACTTGTCACTCAATAGTCTAAATGAACATTTTGTCACTGCTCCACCTGAACCATTACATAAGCAAGAGACTCTTGAATTTCTCAGATCTTACCCCCAACCTGTGTGGGATAAATTCTTCTTTAAATACATTAACCCGACTGACGTAATGACGCTGCGACGTATGAAATCTAAAGCCCAAGGTATAGACAATATAAATATCACTCTCCTGTATAAAATAATAGATGTGATCCTGCCGACCGTCACACATATATTCAATGCATCTATTATGACTGGGTCCTACCCCTCACTCTGGAAAATGGCATTAGTGAAACCTTTACTTAAATCTAGCACACCTTCTACAGTAAACCGATATCAATTCTTCCCACTCTTTCAAAAGCATTAGAACATATTGTACATGGACAACTTATGAACTATCTCGACGAACACAAACTCCTTGATGACTATCAATCGGGTTTTAGACATGGACACAGCACTTCTACAGCCCTACTTAAAGTGACTGAGGACATCCGTGAAGCTATGGATAGGGGTGAAGTAACGGCACTAACTCTTCTCGATTTCAGCAATGCCTTTGGTTCTGTTGATATCGACTTGCTTCTTGCAAAGATGAAGGCTTTGCACCTGTCAGACAATACCTTGAGCTGGATGGACTCCTACCTACGTGACCGCCAACAGTGTGTTTCACTTGATAATCAATTCTCCCAATGGAGATGCACAAAGGCGGGAGTGCCGCAGGGCTCCGTATTAGGACCACTACTTTTCTCTATCTACATTAATGACGTATCAAAGAACTTACAGTATTGCCGATATCACCTCTATGCCGACGACCTACAACTTTACATACATTCCAGACCCAATACGATCAATGAATCGACTGACAAGTTAAATTGTGACCTAGCCACTGTCTCCACTTGGGCGGCCAATTTCGGACTCGCACTTAATCCAAGTAAGACTCAAGCCATAATTATTGGACATAAGCGTTTAGTTAACTCCCTTAATAACAGTAATCTTTCAGTTGTTACCCTTAACAACACGCTAATCCCTTATTCATCTGTCGTAAAAAATCTTGGCTTCTTTTTTGATAATAATCTAAGTTGGAATTTTCAAGTTAAAGAAACGATAAAAAAATCTGTTCCTCCATTCACTGTTTGAGTCGCTTGAGAAACTTCTTGCCCCAGCAACTAAAACTTACCCTAGTGCAAACCCTAGTAACGCCGCACTTCGATTATTGTGACGTTTTGTTAAGTGACCTAAGTTCTGAACTGCCAGTCAAGTTACAGCGAGCTCAGAATATGTGCGTCAGATACGTGTGCAACATCCGACGGTATGATCACATATCACCGTCCTTCGCAAGTCTCTCGTGGCTCCGACTTAAAGAACGTAGAACTTTACACTCTTTGTCTTTACTCTTTCGAATTCTGCACACTTCAACACCAAATTACCTTTCGTCTCGTTTCTCTTATCTATACTCTAACCACGACGTAAATACCAGATCACTTATCTGTGGCACGCTAAGTATACCTCTTCATAGAATATCTTGTTATTCATCATCTTTTACAATATCCACCTCGCGTCAATGGAATTCCTTGTCACAAAGTATTAGGGGCTGCAAGACAATAAACACCTTTAAGAACAGCTTAAAAGATAACCTTATTAGCATTTCACTCCAATCATACTGATTTAAACTATCACTGACTACATTGTTACTTTTTTCTTTAGACATCATCCTGATTGTGCTGTATTTTAATTGTCTCGTAATAATCTCTTTCTATTATCTAATATTATTTGAAATATATTAACATTCTATGTATTTTAGTTTAATTCTGCTACACAGTTTATTTCAGTGTTTAATTAATAGTTCATAGTATTTTGTTGTTTAATTTGTAAATAACTTTTGTATACATGTAACTCTCATCTAAATCAAATTGTTGGATTCTTTGTAAGTTCATGCATATGTATATACACTTTTTGCTGGTTGAGTGGAAGAGAAGGCCTTACGGCCTTAACTCTGCCAGCTAAAATAAATCATTATTATTATTATTATTATTATTATTATTATTATTATTATTATTATTATTATTATTATTATATAGAGATGACTCTACTGTGTAGCAACATATTTTTCGCTGTAGTTTCAAGGCCAAACAACCCTGGCCATAAGTTTGAAACGGTGGAACCAAAAAGGTGTACTAGTAGGGCTGTCAAATTACTATATATTACTAGTATATAGTTCATCTCTTTTTCCGGTATGTTTATCAGCTGATTTGTTCATATTATTACGATTACAAATTTTTTCGTGTTGTTGTGAATATTTCAAAAGTGTAGACAAGTTCAGCAGGTGTTATTATTTTTTTTTATAAATAAGCTAATATTATTCTGTTCGGCTCAACTGTAGAATATATCCCCCTATGGTTTAACATATGAAGGAGTGCCAATATCCTTCTTGATAAAAGAAAGAATGTGAGAATGAAATGTTCAGTCCATGTCACAACCGTAACACTTTTAATAAATATACAGTGGAATGTACATTCATATAATAATCTGCTAATGCTCCTGTTATAGCTCGCACAAGGAATGATTACCGAAAAGCAATGGTGGCGTTCCTGTCTGTTTTGACGTGTGTATGTAGGCACGCCGAGGGGGCGAAAGATGCGGGCCGATGAAATTACTGTCTCTTCCAAGAAGATGAACAAATGAGGACATCGCTGTGGAATTAAAGAACGTAGCAAGAGAAAAATTCGAAGCTAATTAAATGCGCAACATATGTTTACGAATGAAATAATAATACCGTGCGATACAAGACACGTATTCACATGCAATGGAACAAACTAAAGTCGTAATGTAACTATCACAACGCAAGACTGATTCTATCGATGTAATTTCTCTTCTGACTGTACTCTTGAATATTATTCAAGTATCTCGTGACCTTTCCTGTCGCCCTCTCTTCCTTATCGCGTTATTTCATTTGCATTCCTTCCGTCGGTATTCCCTGTTTGCGAAACCTATACCTCCACATCCATTCTAAACCGTTTACGTATGACCGAAACCGATAGTAGCAATGAATATTTGGCGACTGGCGGTATTTCGCGGAGAATTATGGGGCATAGAAATTATAGTTTGACGTCATATCCGTCGCACAGATTTCAATGATATTTACTTTCATTCATTCATTCATTCATTTTATTCCATAGATCTTACATGAGCAATGAAGCTTTAAGATGTGGAACATGTCAACATTTTACAATATTACAATTACAATTTTTACAAATTTTTATAGTTTTACAATTTAGTAATTTTCTACAATTTTTACAATGTTGTACAATTTTTTTACATTTTGGCGAGATGTAGTGAGATGAAATGAGGTCCGAGGATTCGCCAAAATATTACCCGGCATTTGCTTTTTCGGTGGGGGGAAACCTCGGAAAAACCCAACCAGGTAATCAAATCAAAGGGGGTAATCAAATCAAAGGTGTTGATGCCAATGACTCGCCATAGACCATCCGGCTTCAGTCCCACGGCTGTGGAAAACCTCGGAAGAAACCAAAGTCCAAAGGGGGATCCAACCCAAGCCCGAACGCAGCTCCGGAACAGCAGCCCAGCGAGTCTGCCGACTGAGCTACATCGATGGCTCTACTAAAAGTATACAATACATAGCCAATCAGATTATTAAATTTACAAACGCAAGCGATCATTCATCAGTTGAGCTATATTATAATACAAAACAATTTAATTAAATTTAAGGCATAAACAATTCAACCAGTTGTGATATACAGAAATTGATAATACATATCATGCAGAGTACTTCAAATTACAAACACAAACAATTTATCAGTAGAGCTATATAGATTACTTTTCAATTTAAAGCATATACAATTCATCGGCCAAAACTATACAAATATATACAATACAAAGTAGCATACTTTCATTAAGCTATACAAATTTGTGCAATTAATATCAAGTAGATTAATTCAATTTATAATCATAAACAATTCATCAGTTGAGCTATACATATTACCATTCAATTTACAGTAGGTCTATATACAATTCATCAGTAGAGCTACACAGACTAGTAATCATTTTAAGAACATATACAATTCATCAGCCAAACTATACAAACATATACAATCAAATTAGTTCAATTTACAAACTTATTTTCGTTAAGCTATACAATTCATATGAAGTAGATTAATTCAATTTATAAGCTTAAACAATTCATCAGTTGACCTATACAGTATACTATTCAATTTACAGTACATACAATTCATCAGTTATGCTAAACAAAAAATACAATACATAGTAAACAGATTAAGTCAATATAAAAACATATTTTAGTTGAGCTATATAAAATTGTACATGTCATTTAAGTAGAATAATTCAATTCACAAGCATAAACAATTCATCAATTGTGTAGAAGGTATGAGTATGTAGAAATTTGGTTAATTCTTTTCTGAACCTTTTCTCGTTGTTCTTCAAATCTTTAAGATAATTAGGCAGTGCATTGAAGACTGTTATACATGAATAGCGAACTCCTTTTTTAAAACAGCTTAGACTAACAGAGGGTAGATTAAGATCTGATTTATGTCTTGTATTAAAATGATGAATGTCTTGATTAGTACTGAATTTATCTTGGTTCTTAATATACAGCATCATTAGGGAAAGAATTGCGTCTTCCTCTCTATTCATCTTTTCAGAGACCAAAGCATTTCTAGCTGTCTCCACACATATTACATAGCTCATAGTTCTTATACGTGCCTAAGGCCCACACACCTCAGTTTATCCACTTCAACGGAATAGAAATTTGCAGACAGAAAGATCCCGCAGAGCAGATTACTAAACACAGGCATAGAATATGGTTTATATTTTAAAAGGTTGGGGAGACAATTACTGGTAGAAGGGTTGCGTCAGGACGCAGGGGCTTTAAAAGACTCTTCAGTTATCGTAGCCAGCGACACATAATCTGTGCTAAACGATGCTCCTCCAGGTCTGGAGGGGGCAATGAATACACCATCCCGTTCCCTTGGCAACGTGCGCGGCTGTGATTTTAGTGGCCTTAAAAATGTCGTGTAACAAAAAAACAGAAAGTTGAAAGAGGAAAGGTGGTCAACGTCCACATAGTTAAAAAGGCGGGAAGTGGATATCAAAGAATAATGTGTTTTTCGGTGCACGTTATCTTAAAATTTCTCATACTAAAAAAAAAATATGCTTTTCCACTATTACAATTACACGATGAAAAATTCTGAAGGAATTTATAATGCATATTTGCAATTAAGCCAGGCTTTATCCTAGCTGAGAAAATTTTCCTTTCATATGAAACACATAATCATAATAATTATAAGTTGTTCAAAAAAAAAAACAAATATTATGATAGTGTATTTAACTTGCAATTTAATGACGATTTATACAGGGACATCATTTTATTTTTACTTCAATTTTTATTGTACCTGAATTTTTTAATGTACTTCACTCCCACCCCTTCTACTAATGAAGTTCCAAATGTCCTCAACACAGAACCAAGGCCGCATATAGTAAACAGCACTGAGTTAGTGAGTAAGGTACATTCCATAAATATGTTCGCGTTTTCCAGTGACGAAAGAGCTTTCAATATTGAATCATATTTTCGCACAGGTACTATCCGTTAGCCTACGTCGCATCCCGATTTCCCCCACCTGCTTCTGCTCGCCCCTCTGTAAAAGCTGGGCTGTCTTAACTCTTTTCTGAAAACATTAATTTCTGTTAGGAATTGGACGTTTACGTAATATTATGCAATTGTTTAAAATAACTTAAATAAAAGGGCCTCGTTAAGTAATTAACTGCCACGTCATTTCCCCCCTTTCTACGATCCTGCGGCATAATCACTTGGACGGACAGTAGATAGCATGTCTGAGTAATTTTATCTGTACGGGTAGGGCAGAAGTGAAGATTGAATTTACAGTACGTAAGGTACTCTTTTATAGAGTAGGTACAGAATTATTTCAACATGAGTTACTAGTACGAAGGACGAAACTGGCAATTGGAATTAGATGCAATAGTTTATAGTGCGATAATATGCACAAAAGAACTGAAGCCTGTATCGAAATGAACGGCCACCATTTTCAAAAATGTGTTTAAATATCCATATTACGATTATTTTTCAATTTAACTTCATTGTCTATATTGTATGCTAATGTGCTGTAGACAGTATAATATACACTGCATAATGAATACGTTCGTATGGATAACTCAGTACGTGAGTAAAAACACTTGCTGTTAATACTGTACTGCATTTTGATTAAACAAAAACCTAAGGAAAATTAACGAACTCAAAATCGCGGTATTTCCTAGTTTACGTAAATGGATGAACTACTTTTCTTCCCTCCTATACCTAGTAAAGTGATTGTTTGTATATTACGCCAGTATCATCGAACTACAGTCGTGGAAGGGGGTAGCAAACGGTGTTTCCGGTTGTCTAAAGGAATAGCGAGGTTAATATTAAAAATTTTAGTAAAAATAAAATGATGTCCCTGTATAAAAGAAATCGAATTTAGGTTTTATATATGCTGACGTCAATTAAATAAAATACACTAATAAAAGTACAGATCAGTGGTGATTTCTCACCTTGTTGCAGGTTTGCACTATCTTCAAGCTATTTCAAAGCAGTCATGTTATTTTTCCATACAATTTCGTTACATGACTTATTAATTTCTTTTTCGGCAACTCAGCTAAATATACACAAATAGCCTTTAACATAAAAAATGAGCAGGCACTTAATTACCCAGCGCATGTTTTGAGTCGTTTGCTCAAGCAGCACAGAGAAATATTATTAAGTATAGAGCAAGACAAAATACTGCGTACATAGATAGCAGAGAAATCGCAACGCGGCAACTTAACTCTCCCTCAACTCGCTAGTAGACTCCGGTTACGCAGCGAGCTTGATATCGCGAAAGACGCAACAACGACTCCTTGGGTCGATTTCTAAAACACGGACGAAATCGTGGTTCCAAACCTCGGCTTTAAAACAGCGATCGAGGTATGAATCCTTGTGCGATTTCTAAAACGAAGTCGAGACGCGGCTTGAGAATTAACCGAGGTTCGTGTGTTTTATATATGGCAACGCAGCTAAGAATCGATTTCTATTCTTGTAAACAGTCGATATTAGAAAGAAATGAACATCGGGATTAATATTTTATTGCATTCCAGTAAGTCACATTCTTTTGTTTTCAGCTAAGGTATTGTTATATTTGCTAATTTACAGAATATATGTGCGTAAAATACTAGCATTAATTATAGAGAACTGATTTTTAGGTACCAGAATTATATTTCCTAAATAATTAGCACAATTCGAACGTTTATGTTGTAGTTTATCATTTGTTCATAGCTACTGCCAACTTTAACTACCTGAAAACCCGGGTCTAACGAATCAATAACCTAAATATTAACTGGATTAAAGTTGCAATTGAAACTAAAATATTATATGGTTCTATTTTGACATATAATAAGCCTACTACGTGGAAAGCCGCAGGAGCATAATACTTAAAATAAGGAGACAAAATTACGCTTGCTTCATACATATTCTTGTAGGCCCATATCATTCGAGTATTAAATAAAATGTCCAGAACTACTGTAAAGACTAAGAATTAACTTGCATCGTCTTATAGTCATAAAGGTGTAATTAGTATAAAATATTAGGCCTATATCTTACTTCTCTCAAAGCAACAAGAAGGTGTAAAAAACTTGTCAACCTGGCGCCTCTTGTATTTCGTTGCAGATTATTATTTAGCATTCTTGCTAAATTTTGCGTTGATTCCTTCGAAAATTGAAAATATTCGCATGAAATTGTCGTCGTTATATAGTTACAAAGGATTATTCCTGTCTCTCATCACTCTAATCCGAGATTTAATATTTGTAATCAAATTTTCCTTTCATAGTCAACCAGCTGATCTACTTCCTCCATCTTGTATACATAAAGCCGTGGTTTTAAACCTGCCCCAGGCGTGGTCTCTGTTTCAGACCATGGTTTCGAGCCATGGCTCAGAAAAATGAAAAAGACCTCGTTTTATAAACCCAAACGCGGTTTAAAGCCATGGCCGTGGTCTAGACCTCGTTTTAGAAATCGACCCCTAAGGTCAGTTCACCTGAGTCGTGTTGAGTCTTTCGTAAAGTTGACACAGTTGTACTAATGTGATTATTATTAAATTTTAGCATTCCGCACAATTACACACAGACATCGTATAGGACAGCGAGTATTTATGTATAAGCGTTAACAAACTGGTCCGTGTAGTTCGACTATGATTTCAGAAAAGATTTCGAAGTGGATAACGTTCCAAGTCTTAAAACGATCCATAGCAATGTGAGTAAATTCCGCGAGACTGAAAATGTTACAAATATTAAACGAAAATGACATACTGTGCTCACCGAGGAACATTTGGAAAACATTAGACATAATAGGCTTCGAGACTTCGGACCCAATACAGCAGTTCAGTGGGAAATCCGCATAACGGCTTACTGAGTATAGGCCTAGTGGTAAAGCGTACAGTGGGTGGGGGGTATTGTAGAATGAATGACAACAAATACGCAAAGAAAAACGCTCTGGATTTGAAGGTTCTGACGAATAATTTGGTTTTCATACAAACCTATTTTCAAACTGTGTATGAAAGTATTACACAGAAAAGTCAGAGCAAGAGATGCCGGAAGCCCTCAAATTAATTGAGGAAATGACATAGAATTAATGAGACACCAAGTACACCGGTTAGCGAAAGTGTAAAACAGAAGTGGAAATCAATTTTATATAAAAATAACGGATATGAAACATTGTGTAACGTAAACAGCAAATTAGTGGACATAGAGTCACCCGAGAATATAGGACTGTCTCTTAGAGACTGCAATGATGTTAGGTTTTTTCGTTTTGCTCTAATCACGTCATGCGACGTAGAGCGCAGCTTTTCACAGTACAAACTGTGTTTGGCAGATAAGCGAAAAAGATTTAAGTTTGAGACAATGAAAATGTATCTTCTATTACACTGCAATTCGGTACTGTAACTGCACTTCCCAAAGACGACCAATAGGATAAATGAAGAAATTAAAATTGCTACATGTTTATTTCCACCATTAGCACTGTGTATAATTAACCACAAATGCTTATAAAGGACAGGAGAATAAATGATTTTCACATTCTTTTGACATTGTCATTGTGTAATGTATATTTACTTTCAGAATGTTACATATGTGTGTTTCCCCATACTAC
Organism: Periplaneta americana; assembly: GCF_040183065.1. NCBI lineage: Eukaryota > Metazoa > Arthropoda > Insecta > Blattodea > Blattidae > Periplaneta > Periplaneta americana. The sequence continues at coordinate 182,988,089 of NC_091117.1, read as the reverse complement.
CGTACTCTACTCTAAATAGCAACGTTGTTACCTCAACACATCTCTAACTTTCATTACCTGCAGCGAGTCAACAACCTATAGTACATGCACAGTAATGTTATTGTATCGGATCCCAAGTCTCGAAGCCTAGACATAGCTTAAAAAATTCCCCTGAAAATAGCTAAGCCGTCTTTCGTAGGAAACGGGCATATCTTAAAGTTCTGTACGAATTTCTATAAACCTATTCAAATGAAGGCCTTACAAATTTATAGTGGTAAAAAACTATGCTCTAGTGATCTTGTAAATCAAGTCTTAATTCTGCGACTGAATTTTAAACGGGGAAAATGACTGTAATTCCCTTCTCTTTTTGGACGAGGTTTGGTTTCATCTCTGCTCCCCGACCTAACACCTACGACCGTGTTATTTCAAACTGTGGATATTGTCAAATTATAAGTAGTAGGCTATCAAAGCCACAACCTCAATATCGTATGAAGAATGAGACTACACGAAAAATCACTGAAAAACGAACAGGACTCGATTAAGAAAATGGTCGGACTCAAACATTAAGCATGTACAACATAGTGTAAGTTATTGTCTTGCGTAGACACAAATCTGCTCCTGACCTTGCTGGGATGTAGAAAGTGCATACACGGCGGATGAAATTATTTCTGAAGTTAAACTTCTTGGTATTACATTAGACTCAAAACTTACTTGGGCGGGTTACATTGCGATTGTTTGCAAAAGGTTATCTCGTGTACTTTATCTTTTGTGTAAATTAAAAGCTCTTGTATGTAGTAGATATTTTAAACAAGCATATTATGCATTTTTCCATAGTGTATTTCATTATGGTATTCGTTTGTGGGGTAACAGTGCTAATGTCAATAGTGTTCTAATCTGCATCATCTAAATGGGTGAATAATAAAGGATAGATCATTCGTTATCTCGTAAAACAAATTTATGTGTGGGATATAATTGCATTTAATTCAGATTCAGATGTTGGACTCCTCAAAGATGAATAACTACCTAAAGCAAATTAAAGAAAGAACCGAAAATATTCCGGAAGCTATGCGAAGAGGAAAAACTGCTGTCTCTTAGCGGATTCGAACCTGCGCTCTGTCTGATAGCAAATTGTAAGCCAACCATCTCAGATAATTTGAGTCTTGTCTCTTCTATTCTAATTGTATTAAACATGCAGAGTTAACATCCTCCACTAATGGGTACGTACGTTCTAGTTTCACGGAATGAGATTAAAATGAAATGCTCAGACTCCTATTTCTCAATAGTCATCCCAGCAACCAGCCAAATGTCATTAAACTGACTGTAGAGGTTATGTGACCGCGAGTTACCTCAAAGCTAACTATTTAACATCCGTAAACTTCTGTTTCGAAGGTGCGTTCTGCGAATTTCTGACGCTGCAGTATAGTAATGCACACAACGCAAGCCCAGAAGTTATACGTAACGTCAAATGTTATGGAATGTTGACTAATGTACTACTCATTGTGTTCCTAAGGCTTATATTGCTTTCCACATTTCCTTGGAGATGTGTATGCAAATTCGACAATAATTCACCCTCTTTTTTTTTCGAATATTACTTCATAAACTTATGTTTCTGTCCGTAAAATTTTATGGATTTTTTTTTGGGATAATCAGTAACTGTTTCTTAAGTAGCATTGAGTATATCATCAGATATAAATTTCGTTGTTCATAAATAACTCCATGTTTATGAATATGTTTATTTTCGTAACCATGGAATCATTACTGCCACACAGATTTAGTTTCGCTCTTTTCAGTATTTCGTTTGTTTTAATTACGTATTAATCAAGTTGCTCTTATATGGGAGATTACTCTAATAAAATTAATCTGTATTATTATTTCTTCAACTCCACATCTGTCGTATAAAAACGTATAGTGGAAGCTCTTAAGTTCGACATTCTATAGTTCGACTGCTTAGACAGGAGAATTAGACACGCCCCTATAAGGGCACTAAGAAATGGGTTTGCCATTTGAATGAGAATTAGTTCTGTGGTGTAGTGATACTTTTGTTACGGCATGGCGCGTCCTCAGGTTGCGGATAGAGGAGACGGCCTCCAGATATGGAGGGTAGCTGCGAATATATTGAATAAGCAGTCGTGGACAGCCGATAAGGGGTGGTCCTCCAGCTTGGGGGTTGGGCGAAGGGCTAACAACCCATCACCGTAAAAAACAGCTTGTTACGAATCCCTACAATAAGACCTTTAGGGAGACCGAGACGTAGATGGGAGGATAATATTAAAATGGATTTGAGGGAGGTGGGGTGTGATGATAGAGACTGGATTAATCTTGCACAGGATAGGGACCGATGGCGGGCTTATGTGAGGGCGGCAATGAACCTTCGGGTTCCTTAAAAGCCATTTGTAAGTAAGTAAGTGATACTTTTGTTAAAGGAAAACACAATACTTTATTGATTAGGACATTCATACTGATCACTGATTTTAAATTAATGATATCTTCTTTTTCTATTTGGGAATTGTGCCATTTGTGAGACGGAACTGTCGAAACCCAACTGTGGTACTAGAAGCGCATACACAAGTCTCGGGGCTGGTAGGAAATATAAGTACAGTACTGTATTCGTTGATGGATAACCAATAAGAATTTGTATTCATTTCACCTGCCACACCCACTACCCTTATTGGACACAACTTTCAATTCTGTTCTGTCGAACTTAGGGGAGACCAGTGTACTAAGAAAAACAGCACTCTCTTTTTGGCTATCGTGTGGGTTGAAGAACTCGTTCCTCAAAATTCGACATTCGAACCAAAAAGTGTTACTTCACGATCTAGTATCAGAAATAGGTAACTATTTAGCACACTACCGTATAATAGTCAATTTTTAACACGCACGCCTAGAGTTAAAATTACTTTCAGGAATCACTGTCTAAAGAATAATTTCCCAAATTCCAGACTTTGCATTCACAATAACACAAAACAATTATATAAAACACATATCAGAAGTTACGTAGGCCACAGCCCAGAGCAACAAATTTTAGAGGCGGCAACGTCTTGTCTTGGACTTGTCGGAAATTATAATTGATGGCCTCAAATCATTCGTTTATGAACTACGAACACATAGTTAGTGTCAACAACAGAATAAACATATAATTTTTACTTTAAGGGTGCTATGCATAGACATTTCGCTACTCCGCGTTACGAGCGTGCTAAAGTAGGCCCGACTATCGACTGGTTACTTGAACAGGATTCATATCATATCATATCATATCATATCATATCATATCATATCATATTATATCATATCATATCATATTATATTATATCATATCATATCATATCATAGGCATATTATATCATATCATATATCATATCATAGGCATATATCATATCATATCATATATCATATCATATCATATCATATCATATATAATATCATATCATATCATATCATAGGCCTATCATATCATATCATCTTATATCATATCATACATCATAGGCCTATCATAATATATCATATATCGTACCATATCATATCATATCATATCATATCATATCATATCATATCATATCATATCATATCATATCATATCATATCATATCATATCACATTATATCATATCACATTATATCATATCATATATCATATCATATCATATCATATCATATCATATCATATCATATCATATCATATCATATCATATCATATCATATCATATCATATCATATCGCTAACACTGGTTTATGAATATGAAAAAGTTTGTTCGCTGTTCATCCACCGGAAGCCCGCGCTAAGAATGTCATGAATATGGCCCTAAGGTATTTAAGACGAAGTACCTATTAAAAAAAAACAGTCAGAAAATTAAACATTTTCTCAATATGCAACCAATTGTTTTTGTCAGTCTATGTTGTTTCCTGGTCTGACAGAACGATACTTGTGTCTGGTTCTGGGGTAAAACTTTATTTAAACCTGCCGAGGGTGGACAATTCAAAGAACTGCCCGGGGCGGGGCAGGAGAGTAGAGTTGGAGACACATTATTACGATCTACGAGGGGCACCGGAGCAACTCAAGATCTTTTCTGGAGTTTAAAATAAAAAAAGCGATAGCAAACGTGACAGGAAGGAAGATAAAAGGAACACAATAAGTAGAAGAAAAAAGTCGCTCTTGGAACTCAGGTTGTTCCCCTTGACCGCTGCGTGGAATGGACCGGACCGACGCATCAGGCGAAACTGTGTGCCAACTCTCCCTTCACTGTGTCATTAGGCTTAACAGTCACCTATCAAATGGTATAAAGTTTTTACAAATTCCTATATAAAATACAGATTTAATGCTTTGTAGATTCAAATCCATTTATATTCGTCATCGATACAATGAACAGTGTTTATTATTACCTATTCTTTCTGAACCTCCAATTTTATGTATTAGTATTAGTATTTACTTATTTAACCTGGTAGAGATTAGTCCGTCAGGCCTTCTCTGCCCCTCTACTGTACTGTAATTCTATTTGGCCTCACAAATAAAAGAGGAATAGAAGAAGAAATGAATATAAAGACAGACAAAAACAGAAATAAGGCAGAGACGAACAGTAAAGATAGGTCAAAACCTGCGACAGCTGAAGATACAGCAGAGATATTTGATACGTTTAAAAAAATGTGGATGTGATCAAAAATGCAAATAAAGTGAAACTGGAAAAGATCAAGAAGTATAGGGGAGAGAGAAAGTGTATAAGCAGATGTGTAGAATAAAATATAGTAGGCTATTTATAGGAAGTGAGAATAGTGACAATGGATTAAGTGTAAGCAAAATAGTGAGAAAGTGAAAGTGAGCGCAAATAGGAATGAGAGAAAATATTGAGAAAGGGTTAAGAGAAGTGAACAAGTGACAGCATAAAATTAGTACTAACATTTGAACGTTGGAACAGTAAATGAATATAAGAGAAAGATAGGAGAAAAGGTCAAAAAAACAAATAGGACAAATAATTCAATATGATAAGTTATAGAGATAAATTGAAATTGAGATCTTAGTGAATAGTAGTTAGAGGAAAAAGGGGGTGTGATAGTAGTATAGAATATTAGATATATTAGGATTAAGGAACAAATAGAGAATAGCAAATGAAATGTAGGAGAAATACTGAAGGGGAGTTTGACCAAATAACAAAAAAAGATACATAGTGTAATTGAGAGTATTTGTGTAGACATGTACTGCAAATGATGTGTTATTGTAATAATATGTTAATGGTGGCACCGTATACAGAAATGTGAGGTACACCATTACATGTAAAGAAGTGCTGTGACGAAATATATCATATATCATTTGGCCTCACAGCTGTGTCAGAAATATTTTGTACTTTAATATGAGGTAACAAATTGATATTACAGTCCAGTGATGTCAAAGCAAGCGCATTTTTCTGACGTTGACGTCGTGCGGGGGCATCAAGCGCTAGGTATGCTAGGAGGAATAAGCAGCCTGTTGGATTAAGAAAACAGTGGTGCACTAACTTCAAACGGAACATAAAATTTTATGTCCTTGTTTTTATATGGCTTATTTGTTTGATATTCTCTATATTGTCTTTAAAACAAAAGTACTAACACCAATTTCTTAATATTGCAGTTGTGTTTTAAACGTCAATAACATAATAAAGAGTTATGAAGGAATATTCACATATATTCCATAGTAGTACAACTATACTGTACTAAATGGATGAAACACATCATTCATAAAGAAAGTGATATCCCAAATTAAGAGATTGAGTATGACATGGTAAGTTTAAATTGATATTGGTGGTATCTTTAGCATTATAAAAGTAATCAATAAACTAATCAAAACAATATTACAATACAAAGCAAAGTTACCTAGGTACTGTATGTGTTTTAAGTGTAACTAATATTCCATAACAAAACTCTTATCGCATTATGCTTTTAAAGTGATATTGGTGAGCAACTTCCTATCATCAGAATATTAAATTATTTTCTCGAAATCTGCTGAAGCTATAGAGCTGACATTTTTACAACACATGGGCACATATCTTTTGCTTATTATGTAACAGTAATTGCTTTGTTAATTCATTTCCTTACAAACAATTTCCATGCGAATATTTTCAAAATTTATAATACACTATCTTCAGTAATACGTATTTACCGTATATTAGATTTACGAGAACATTATTCATTACCTGTAAGACTAGTAAATAAATAGGTCAATATCTGGAAATATCATTTTTCTATAAAAAAAAGTTGTAAAAAAAATGGAGCTATGGGATGCTGAACATCGTATTTTTATGATGGAAACATGAAAAAAAAAAAAGTGACTCAGTGTCATTTTATAGATATTATAAATGTAATTTGAAGGAAAGGGTCTGTTGAAATGCACAATTATATCCTTTTTTACCCCTATCAAATGGCTTAGAAGTAGTTTCCTCAAAACGAACCGTATGATGGTGGCATTCATTGTGTTTCAAAAAAATTCAAGAATTCAATTGGATAAAACACAGCTTGCTTACTATCTACAACCGTATTGAGGGACTCATAATATGGTCTTGAACTGTGTAATACTAGTAGCATTAATTTAATGTTTTATAAAGCCTAAATAGGTACTGAAAAAGCTTATTGTAGGTACAGGTACCTAAAACACATTGTAGGACCTAAAAATCCGCGGTCTAGTCATAACACAAAGATTATTTCGTTGAAATTTTAATGTGCCACGTCTTATGCATTCTCTTCATTGTCCACGTGTAACAGTCTTGTGTGGGTTGCCAGTTTTGGAATCATACGTCCCTATTTCTTTGACGAGAATGGTAAAGTTGTCACAGTGACTTCTGATCAGTACATAAAGATGTTAGGAGACTCCTTTACTCCAGAGCTACTTTATCATGGCATCGATCTCAACGACGTATGATTTCTGCAAGATGGGGCTACAGTCCACATTGCCACAGTGTCCATTACAATTGTTCAATAAACGTTTCCAGACCATGTGATTTCCAGAGGAGGAGACGTTCCGTGGTCTTCACGTTCTCCCAACTTATCAGTATGTGAATACTTTCTTTCGGGTTACCGAAAGTCTCAAGCGAACATCAGGAAACTAAAGGACATGAAGGCCCTGTTCACAAGGCAGGGGTACTTTTCAGAACAATTATTTATTCAAATCGATTTCGTGTGGACATCAAAGTAAATGCGGTTCGATTTTTCCTCGTGCATAATGAAATTTAAGTTATGGACAACATTAAAATGTTATGAATATATAATTTATATCCAATAAATAGTCTGCCCAGGCATCCTGGGTTGCCAAAAACACAGAATAATATTACACATACAAGAATAATAACGATTACAGTAAACAGATGAGTCAAATTTAATTGTGAACTTAGAGCTTAAATTTAAGAAATAATAAAATTGTACGTATATTTGTAACAATCACACACTAACGAATAGAAAAAAGGGTGGGGATAATGATGATATTCCATATAAATGATCTTTCAGAATTGCCACAGACCCTTTAATACTTGAAGTAATTATTTTTGGAATGATATCATGTTTTGATAGTGTTTACAGTTGATCGTGGGATGGTGCCCCTCGCTCCGATCATAAACCATGTACTTCCCAGGAGCCTTCCATCTGGTATTTTTCTCGAAAATACGGAATAGTATGCTCATAAATTTGTTCTTTCTCTTTGTTGACCTCAGATGGTTGGGTCTGGCTCATCTGAAATCTAACAGTTGGGTCCAATATAAACCCTTTACTATTAGTCTTGTCTAGAGCCACGATGTCCGCTCTTCTAATTCCGCCGCCTTCAGACGCAATGCAGTGTACCTCTTCATGGACCTCGAAGGCTCCTTTTCTAAGGACCTGTGCTATTAGTTTTCGGATGTTACGATGGCGTGAATTTCTCAGGAGTTCTCCATGCTGACAGGATCCTAGGACGTGTGCTAAGGTTTCAATCTCATTGCACTATCTGCAACGGAAACCGTCCAAGGATCTCCCATGAAGACTTCTCACTAGTGCTACGTTAGCATTCATCTTAATTGCGTCCCGCCATTCATAGGAAGACAGACCTTCCTTAGAAAAAATCCATTTATTTCCGGGAGTATATTCTTGAACTAAAATAACACCTTTTCCTTTATGTGGAAGCGCACACCATTTGTCGTACTCTTGTTTCCTAAGATTTTGTCATAGTTTATGGGCATTGATGTTACTTATATCCAGATCTTCAAGTGGAATTTTTAACTTCCTTGAACAGACTTTCTTTTCTGCTGCTATGTTCCTTGTAGAAACGATAAGAGGATTCGAGGCTCTCAATAATGTATTTCAAATACTGAGATGCTGTATATATGTTTCCCATTGAGCTTTGAAAAGGCTGAGACTTTTATATTTACGTTCTGTGTACAACATCGCGTCGGGTGTGTCTCATGGCAAACATAAAATTTCCTTCACCGAACTTTTAATTAACTTATCCACATCTTCAAGAAACCTGTCAATGATGCTCGCCATGTAATTATACGTTTCCGAAATATGGATTCTTGACAGCTCAACAATATAAATGAAAAATGAGTAGAAGATATAATTTAAAATATAAATATCAGGAAAACTGGTTAAATCAAGTAATGAGATGAGTCCCAACAGAAAGTATACAGCATATATATATATATATATATATATATATATATATATATATATATACATATAATAAGCATTTATAACTATAAAGCAAAATCTACAGAGCGTTCGCCTACAGGTGGGGCCAGGGAAGCGGCCTGCATGCGGTGTCGCTTGCGGGAATCGTCTATCAGTAAGCTTCCGCTTTCTATACTAATAGCATGTACACGAGAATTTTTCTACGTAGTACTAACCTTGTTATAAACGATGTTGGAAGTAATGTCATCTGAATCCACACATTTCTGGCATCTTTTAGTAAAATTATCATTCACATAAATAAGTTATTCTTCGGTAATTTTCCTAATCTCTCCTGTTATATTCGCCTTCAATTCATCTGATTTCATCAATTTTTTCTTCCGTCAATAATCTTCGTTTTCGCTTAGGAATTGTAGCATTTAGCGACCCTGTTGTCCTTCATTTGTTAACAAGACGTCTAACAGTTTCTCTAACCGGAATTGGAGCACCAGGATATTTCACTTCAAATTGCCTACGCACCTCTCTACATGACCTTGTTTTCACATATGCATCATACATAAAAACCTCTGTTCAAGCGTGAATTTTGCGTTTTGAATTGTTAACAAATTTTACAATTTAAGCAATTGTGTTAAGAAACTGCATTGTACGTAAAAACACTGCAACAACTGACTCACAACTGATAACTTGTCGACCTTGATTGTCGACGTGTCTCAACAACTGCGCGCACAAAGCGGCGTATCAGCTTTCTTGGCCCCAACCGTAGATGAACGCTCTGTATTAGACGCCTAATGAAACGCTGGAAAGATCAACGTCTCACATAACAATCTTGAAGTCATGCATAGGACAAGGCCGCGAATTTATTGATAATGATGAAACTCTAAACTCTACTTCAAACCTTTTAAAAACTAACTGGACCATTAGAAAATACACAACTTTTAAAAACACTACAAGCCAGAGAAAATGAATGACATTAATACCCACTAAAAGCTGTGGAGCACGTGTGCCAACAACACATTTCTAAGAACAGAAGTGAGAGAAAATGACGATCATCATCGGCACAGATACAGCGCGAATACCGTTACGACTCATAGAAAATTAAACTTAAAATGAAATAAACCAGAATCCAGGATCAAAATGCATCTTCCTGAGTATATCTACCTACGATAGGTGTACAGAGTGTCTTATATGTACGGGTTCAAAGGTGGAACTCCATTCCGGCGACTCGACAACTTTCACTTTCGACATCGTTCCAACGACCCATTCCAAGGATCATATACTACTTATCAGTGGAGCAGGGCGGTGCAGCCTTCTGGCATGTCAACATTGAGTGACTCGATAAAACAATTTTAATCTTCAGCTGTGTAAAGATTTCGACATGGAAATAGGTCTTACCTATAGCCTACTAACTTTACTGGCCAATATACTAATGTTAGTATTAGAGTGTCTTCTAATGTCTACTGCATGACTGTGTGATCCTGCTGGCGATAATACATACCTATTACACAATAAAACGCAACATATATTTCACCACAATTCATTACATTTTAAACTGCCTAAAAATGGAACATGTTAATCGGTCCAAAACGTTGGAATCCACTCGACAGAAACATGTAATAATAGAAATCATGTAACTAAAATTGATAATGAATTTAGTTTTACTCAAAACATAAAAATAGGGGTCCCTCAGGGCACTGTTCTTGGTCCAATTTTATTCTTGATTTATATTAATGATTTGTTATTAACTGATTTACGCAATGAATTAAATAATATTATAGTCACAATCATGCCATGGTATGAAAGAAAAATTTCACAACCTCGCACGGGAATCGAACCTGCGACTTCCTGTTCTCCGGTCAGGCGCTGTACCACTGAGCTATCGAGTTCGACTCACGCCAAAGGCTCGGAATTATCCTTTCATACTGGCGACTCTGTTATAGAGTACTGTCCATAGCGTCTGATCTTAGTCAGCACTGCTTATGGCTGGAAAGAAACTTTACAAATGTAATCTTCATCTTACGATGTTTGGGTGACGTATATACGTCCGCTGATGTGACATATTAATGAATTAAATACTATTATAGTCACAATCATGCCATGATATGAAAGAAAAATTTCACAACCTAGTATTTAATTCATTAATATGTCATATCAACGGACGTATATACGTCACCCAAACATCGTAAGATGAAGATTACATTTGTAAAGTTTCTTTCCAGCCATAAGCAGTGCTGACTAAGATCAGACGCTATGGACAGTACTCTATAACAGAGTCGCCAGTATGAAAGGATAATTCCGAGCCTTTGGCGTGAGTCGAACTCGATAGCTCAGTGGTACAGCGCCTGACCGGAGAACAGGAAGTCGCAGGTTCGATTCCCGTGCGAGGTTGTGAAATTTTTCTTTCATACCATGGCATGATTGTGACTATAATAGTATTTAATTCATTAATATGTCACATCAAAGGACGTATATACGTCACCCAAACATCGTAAGATGAAGATTACATTTGATTTACACAAATATAATGGAGTCATATATTCATATGCGGATGATACCGTAATTCTTTTTGGTGAAAAATCTTGGAAAGGCATTTAAATTAATGAGAATAATGGATTACAGGTAATTAAAGAGTGGTTTGATTCAAACGCTCTTTCCTTAAACACATCCAAAACACTGTTCCATTTTCACTAAGGTCCAGTGGTCTTCAATCTCCTCAATCTTCTTTTAGGCTCAAAATTCATCATTCAGATTGTTCTTCTCAAAATTGTGAATGTCCCACATTAACCGCATTAACCGAATCCTCAGAAGTTAAGTATTTAGGCATTACAATCGATCAACACTTACGATGGAATAAACATATTACATATTTATGCAATAGATTACGTAAAACAATTTATATCTTTGTTATACTTCGGTCATATTTACCAATTAATATTTTACGTCTCATTTATTTAGCTTTATTTCAATCCATTCTCCAGTATGGAATTTTAGGATGGGGACATGCATGCATTTCTAATATCACTCCACTAATACTTATTCAGAAAAGAATTATTAAAATATGCCTTAATAAACTAATTGATTACTCATCCGAGCTTTTGTTCACTGATTTTAATGTTTTGAAAATTAAACAGATTTATTATATTGCCTTATTAATCTTCATACATAAAAATTGTAATAAATTCAAATTGTATCATCATAAATATGGAACTAAAAGATCCGATTTTATACGACTAGAGAAACCAAAGTGTTTCACAAGCACAGCTCTGAGCCATGGTACCTACTTTGGTCCAAAGTTATACAATAAAATAATTGATAAATACACAAATTTGGAAAATTTTAGTATCATAAATTTCGAAAATAGCGTTAGGAATTTAATTTTCAAAGAATATATATTGATTTAATATGTATTTGTATGACTTAAATTGTTAAAATTAAATTTGTATTTTTAAATTTAATTGATTCCTGTAATTTTTTTTTCTTGACCCAGTTTGTGTCAAATAATTATCTTTGTTTGTGTTTATCTTTGTGTTTAGATATCTCCCTGAGCACGAGTTTTTACTCCTCTAGGGAAGAATTAAGACTTTATTTTTGTACATGTTATTTTACTAACAACAAACAATAAACAACTTAAAGGCTACATAACACCGTAAATGTATTCCTTCGACACATACTTACCTTTATTAAATAAACCATTCAAAACTATAATATTATGAGGCAAATGTTCATCATGATCATGAACATCATCCACTTTAGACAGTTTCAAGAGCAGTAAAGAATAAGTATAAATTGAAAATGTTTCATTGCTGGAGTTCAAAAATGAAATGACAACGTTTCAAAATTAGCTTTGCATTATCTTCAGATGGCCAGAAATAGGGCGAGAAAGTGTTCTAGTGTTGAAGCCGTTACAAATGGCAAATTTGTATACCTCGAAATAGCCAAACTTTAGTTAGCTGAACAAACAAATTAGCTATTTTTAATGGCCCCAAAGTGTAGGCATTCTTCTCAGTCTATTTTGACGTGGAACTGCTTCATTCCGAGTGCCTTTCGACGGCAAAATATTTCGTATGTAAACTATACAACCATTCGTATGTCCGGGAGAAGGATACTAAAGAAGGACAACGTATGCTAGATTAACTGTAAGAGAAAGGAGGAAAAGAGTGAAGATTGGAGAAAGCTGGGTTTCAAGTGAAAGAAAACTATGAATGAATGAGTGAATGAGTGAGTGGATGGATAGGTGGATGGATGGATGGATGGATGGACGAACAAACGATGAATGAATGAATGGGTAGTTGGTTGGTTTGTTGGATGGATGAATGAATGAATGGGTAGTTTGTTGGTTTGTTGGATGGATGAATGAATGGGTAGTTGGTTGGTTTGTTGGATGGACGAATGAATGAATGAATGAATGAATGAATGGGTAGTTGGTTGGTTTGTTGGATGGATGAATGAAAGAATGAATGAATGAATGAATGAATCCTGGCAGAGATATTGCGGAAGGCTGGGAACCCAGGAACGGTTGCGGAGAAGATGCCCTTTCCGTAAGCAGGTGTTGGTTTGTTGGATGGATGGATGGATGAATGAATGAATGAATGACTGAATGAATGAATGAATGAATGGGTAGTTGGTTGGTTTGTTGGATGGATGAATGAATGAATCCTGGCAGAGATATTGCGGAAGGCTGGGAACCCAGGAACGGTTGCGGAGAGGATGCCCTTTCCGTAAGCAGGTGTTGGTTTGTTGAATGGATGGATGAATGAATGAATGAATGAATGAATGAATGGATAGTTGGTTGGTTTCTTGGATGAATGAATGAATGAATGAATCCTGGCAGAGATATTGCGAAAGGCTGGGAACCCAGGAACAGTTGCGGAGAGGATGCCCTTTCCGTAAGCAGGTATTGGTTTGTTGGATGGATGAATGAATAAATGAATGAATGAATGAATGAATGAATGAATGAATGAATGAATGAATGAATGAATGAGTAGTTGGTTGGTTTGTTGGATGAATGAATGAATGGGTAGTTGGTTGGTTTGTTGGATGGATGAATGAATGGGTAGTTGGTTGGTTTGTTGGATGAATGAATGAATGAATGAATGAATAAATGAATGGATGAATAGGTAATTGGTTGGTTTGTTGGATGGATGAATGAATGAATGAATTCTGGCAGAGATATTGCGGAAGGATGGGAACCAAGGAACGGTTGCGGAGAGGATGCCCTTTCCGTAAGCAGGTGTTGGTTTGTTGGATGAATGAATGAATGAATGAATGAATGAATGAATGAATGAATGAATGAATGAATGAATGACTGAATGAATGAATGAATGAATGAATGAATGAATGAATGGGTAGTTGGTTGGTTTGTTGGATGGATGGATGAATGAATGAATGGGTAGTTGGTTGGTTTGTTGGATGGATGGATGAATTAATGGGTAGTTGGTTGGTTTGTTGGATGGATGGACGAATGAATGAATGAATGAATGGGTAGTTCGTTGGTTTGTTGGATGGATGGATGGATGAATGAATGAACGAACGAATGGAGAATGAATGTATGAACGAATGATTGAATATACAATACCCATGGCTTTCATTTACTACGCAGCCCTGACATACTTTATGTTAAAAAGCTTGCGGCATAGCACAGCAATGATCCGTAATATTTTTACCACTTGAAGAGAAATAACCAATCTTTGAAACGATGTGATTTGCTTCTTGATCACCATCAACGGAAAAAGGCCAATTTACAACTCTGCTATACAATTCAAAATTTGTTTCTTACTAATTTAGATATCTCCGAACTCTGATAGCACCGGGAAAATCGCTGTAAAAGATAATGGCGATTTTGTCACAGTGTAAATGTTGCCTTGTTATCCCGAATGTGACCTAACTATATGACATCCATGATTTTCCACCAAGTGGCCACAGATGTTTATGTTCATTCCTCTTCTGGGAATTGGCATACCAGTGCCATAATTATTAAGGTTATATCAACAATATAAGTTGTATTGTGTAATAAGATGCATGACAAGGTACCGATATAGAAGATCCAATGAATGAAAATAAACAACACTTCTAGATCCTAATTATTTGGCATTCAAGTTAGTATGAATCTCCAGATCACAGTCGACATCATCGTCATGAGTCACATATTGGAAGGAGATGGCGAATTCTCGAAACTGTGATTTTCGAACTACAGCCACAGTCGGAACCAGAACAAAATCACAGACCTTCAAATCGCATTCCCCACTAGCAAAGGGTATTTTTAACATAGACTTTCAACTATTTGTGCCGATTGACATTTGTTTCTCACCAGATGTCACATGGCAGGAATCGCAACCGATCAATAAGCCGGTTCAAATAATGCCAGGACTACTTTAAAAAAAATACTGTTTATGATTATGAAAAATACACCAATTAAATAAATTCCGTCAACAAATACTTGATTGATAGCTATATGAAAAAATTAAGAATTACATGTGAGTCTAAAAAATAAGACGAAATAGGGTTTGAAACGAGAAGCTCACAATATGCAATCGAATACTCTACCACTGACTTACATCACATCTTGCTCAAGGTAATGTGGTAATGACGCTTCAATATTATAATATGGGTAAATATAGCAATGGAGAAACCACCGGCGTATTTATTTATTTTTTTATTCTGGTGTAGTTAAGGCCATCAGGCCTTCTCTTCCAAAGTCGTATATCAGTCGGCTGAGGCGCTTGCCTCCCGATCCGGAGTAGCGCTCGGCCGCGGGTTCGATTCCCGCTTGAATTGATTACCTGATTGGGTTTCTTCCGAGGTTTTCCTCAACCGTACGGCGAATGTCAGATATTCTATGGGGAATCCTCGGTTTCATCTCACCAAATAACAGCTCGCCATCACCAATAAAATTCCATTGTCGCAAAATAATCTAGTAGTTGATACAGCGTAGTTAAATAACCAAGTAAAAAAACAATAGAAAAGTCAAGGAATTGTATCTATACTAGCATGAACAAACTGTCTAAAAAAACGTATACGACACACACATTAAAATTATTTGTTTGCAAGGTTGCTCCATTCAGCTTACGTTTTCGTTTCGCAAACATCCCTACTTACAAAATAAAATGTCAGTTTTAACACTTGTACGGTATACAGCTATTACATCCCTTCATACGCTTAATGTCTTCCTTTTAATAACGTATGTCAACTTTCAGTCAATTTGACCGATTTTATTCAGTCAAAAATTATCTTCTAGCATCGAAATCCTAATCCTAAGTATAGTATCGCCTTATCCATGAAGAAAATTAAATCATCACTTCGACGAGTAGATCCAAAGCAAAATGTCAATAGATTTTGCCTCATATTGTACAATTTTCTCCACCACACGGATAATCCTCTTTTAGAATAGCCGGAGGCTGAGCGTCAAGTCCATCAACAACCAACAATAAAGATTCTCCTCTCCCATGCTGTTATGGCTAGTAATGCCCGGAGCTCATATTTTCTCCCTACTTACCACAATAAAATTATTGAGGCGGGATGGGCCATAACGACCTTCTGAAGGGCGGAATGTTTCCATGGATGGAGTCGCCGGGATTTGACCTTCAGCACGATGGGGCTCTGCACTGGCGATTCTCAGCGGCGTACAGTCTTTTCTAACTTTGTTCCTACATTGTGCGACAAATTTAAAGCGAAATGGGCATCAACCAGTAGAGAAGCAACACGACATTTCGCTTTAACTTCAGTTTTAATATGAAGCTTCAGAATGTAATCAATAATAATAATAATAATAATAATAATAATAATAATAATAATAATAATAATAATAACAGTAAAGAGATAGGTTTGGAAGTAAATCCCGAAGAGACAAAGTATATGATTATGTCTCGTGACGAGAATATTGTACGAAATGGAAATATAAAAAATGGAAATTTATCCTTTAAAGAGGTGGAAAATTCAAATACCTGGGAGCAACAGTAACAAATATAAATGATACTCGGGAGGAACTTAAACACAGAATAAATATGGGAAATGCCTGTTATTATTCGGTTGAGAAGCTTTTATCATCCAGTCTGCTGTCAAAAAATCTGAAAGTTAGAATTTATAAAATATTTATATTACCGGTTATTCTTTATGGTTGTGAAAATTGGACTCTCACTCTAAGAGAGGAACATAGGTTAAGTGTGTTTGAGGATAAGGTGCTTAGGAAATATTTGGGGCTAAGAGGGATGAAGTTATAGGAGAATGGAGAAAGTTACACAACACAGAACTGCAAGCATTGTATTCTTCACCTGACATAATTAGGAACATTAAATCCAGACGTTTGAGATGGGCAGGGCATGTAGCACGTATGGGCGAATCCAGAAATGCATATAGAGTGTTAGTTGGGAGGCGGGAGGGAAAAAGACCTTGGGAGGCCGAGACGTAGATGGGAAGATATTAAAATGAATTTGAGGGAGGTGGATATGATGATAGAGACTGGATTGGTCTTGCTCAGGACAGGGACCTATGGCGGGCTTAAGTGAGGGCGGCAATGAACCTCCGGGTTCCTTAAAAGCCAGTAAGTACGTAATAATAATAATAATAATAATAATAATAATAATAATAATAATAATAATAATAATAATATGAAAACATACTAATATTGTACCACCGCGAATTTGTTAGTGGAATGGGCAAGTCCTCCTAATCACCCTCACCATTTCGTCATTTACGCGACAGTAAATGTTTAAGAATACATGCTTTCTGGACAACATATTTGGATTTCATTTGGTGTTGGTTGATGCCATCTAAACTGGTCTCTTCTACACAGTTCATACAAATGTTCGAGAAAAGCTTTCTAATGAAGAGGTGTGTCCTTTCGTAACGGAAATCGAAAGTTTAACTGAACCTATATACGCATTTACTTTGTTATATATTGCAGATTCCGCGTGATAAGCCACAATTCGACGAGTAAATTTAGTTCACCATGTTAACTATATTTTACTGCAATTTTTATTAATCCTAGTCTCATGTTCATAAAATGTCGACCTCATATGATTTGAAAATCTAATATGGCACATTGTGTGGGAAAAATTTAACTGCGCCGAAACAATGAAGAATTTATGACCATAATTGTTGAGTGTGAACTCAAAACGCGTTCAATCCTTTTTATGAAAGGACCGGGCTAGTTGTTTTATCAAAAATTTTCATGCAATAGTTTCCGAAATAAATGACACGGGTGATCCGAATCACCCATTGCCTTTTCGTACGTTTTCTCATTGAAAGAGTAAAAATTAATAAAAACGTTTCCTGTGAAAGTTGTCTGTTTTGAAGAGCTCTATCAAATGGTACCTTATTTGACACCGACTCCCATTTGAAATTTTAAAGTGATACACCACTGACCCTACTTCCTGTTAGACCTGATTGATTAAATCAAGCTCAAGTGAAAGTTCACATGTGGTTCATTTATAAATATTTTTGTCTCAAAAATTTTCATGCACTAGTTTCCGAAATAAATGACTTACGGGTGATCCGAATCACCCATTGTCTTTTCGTACGTTTTCTCATTGAAAGAGTAGGAATTAATAAGAACGTTTTCTATGAAAGTTGTTTGTTTTGAAGAGCTCTATCAAATGGTACCTTATTTGACACCGACTCCCATTTGAAATTTTAAAGTGATACGCCACTGACCCTACTTCCTGTTAGAGCTGATTGATGAAATCAAGCTCAAGTGAAAGTTCACATGTGGTTTAGTTATAAATATTTTTGTCTCCAAAATTTTCATGCACTAGTTTCCGAAATAAATTACTGTTACAGGTGGTCTGAATCACCCTGTATATAAATATATATTGAATAAATCATTAAAATGGCCAAATGGGCTGAGCAAGTTTTGGATCACACTCTTCAATTTGTTTTCGTATACCTCAAACATAAATTAATAAATTCCTTTAAGGTAGAGTCCTTCTTTGAAAGTTGTTCTTCAGTCCTCGTATTCAGAATAGCAAAACGTTAGAGCAGCTGTCTATTTACTCGTTTCAAAACATACACCAGACACAGTAACCTTGTGTGCCCATGCTTCACAAGTTAAATCTGACACTTATTCACTCGAATACTTTTACTTCTCAGCAGAGAAGTATTGTGATGCTTAAAAACAAACCGATTTCGAGATGTTCGCGAAGGTACAGTAGATATTGAAAGAGTAGGAATTAATAAGAACGTTTTCTATGAAAGTTGTTTGTTTTGAAGAGCTCTATCAAATGGTACCTTATTTGACACAGACTCCCATTTGAAATTTTAAAATGATACGCCACTGACCCTACTTCCTGTTAGAGCTGATTGATGAAATCAAGCTCAAGTGAAAGTTCACATGTGGTTTAGTTATAAATATTTTTGTCTCCAAAATTTTCATGCACTAGTTTCCGAAATAAATTACTGTTACGGGTGGTCTGAATCACCCTGTATATAAATATATATTGAATAAATCATTAAAATGGCCAAATGGGCTGAGCAAGTTTTGGATCACACTCTTCAATTTGTTTTCGTATACCTCAAACATAAATTAATAAATTCCTTTAAGGTAGAGTCCTTCTTTGAAAGTTGTTCTTCAGTCCTCGTATTCAGAATAGCAAAACGTTAGAGCAGCTGTCTATTTACTCGTTTCAAAACATACACCAGACACAGTAACCTTGTGTGCCCATGCTTCACAAGTTAAATCTGACACTTATTCACTCGAATACTTTTACTTCTCAGCAGAGAAGTATTGTGATGCTTAAAAACAAACCGATTTCGAGATGTTCGCGAAGGTACAGTAGATATTAAAAGAGTAGGAATTAATAAGAACGTTTTCTATGAAAGTTGTTTGTTTTGAAGAGCTCTATCAAATGGTACCTTATTTGACACCGACTCCCATTTGAAATTTTAAAGTGATACGCCACTGACCCTACTTCCTCTTAGAGCTGATTGATGAAATCAAGCTCAAGTGAAAGTTCACATGTGGTTCAGTTATAAATATTTTTGTCTCCAAAATTTTCATGCACTAGTTTCCGAAATAAATTACTGTTACGGGTGGTCTGAATCATCCTGTATATAAATATATATTGAATAAATAATTAAAATGGCCAAATGGGCTGATCAAGTTTTGGATCACACTCTTCAATTTGTTTTCGTATACCTCAAACATAAATTAATAAATTCCTTTAAGGTTATGTTATGTTTTATTTAACGACGCTCGCAACTGCAGAGGTTATATCAGCGTCGCCGGATGTGCCGGAATTTTGTCCCACAGGAGTTCTTTTACATGCCAGTAAATCTACTGACATGAGCCTGTCGCATTTAAGCACACTTAAATGCCATCGACCTGGCCCGGGATCGAACCCGCAACCTTGGGCATAGAAGGCCAGCGCTATACCAACTCGCCAACCAGGTCGACTCCTTTAAGGTAGAGTCCTTCTTTGAAAGTTGTTCTTCAGTCCTCGTATTCAGAATAGCAAAACGTTAGAGCAGCTGTCTATTTACTTGTTTCAAAACATACACTAGACACAGTAACCTTGTGTGTACATGCTTCACAAGTTAAATCTGACACTTATTCACTCGAATACTTTTACTTCTCAGCAGAGAAGTATTGTGATGCTTAAAAACAACCGATTTCGAGATGTTCGCAAAGGTACAGTAGATGAGTGAAGACCTGTTCTGTCACTTTATCATCTGCCATTGCTATATCACCAAGGAGTATGTAGGGGGAAGACAGGTTTAGTCTGAGATAAAATTCCGTGATGGTACATTCGTATAATATGAAACAAACAAACTCTCTTTATGATAGCTCATATCTCCTCTTTCGTACAGCTCACATGCCAGGACTCGCTTCCTCATCTGTACACATATTCCGCATGACACCTTCTAAGAACATGTTTTACGAATCACAGTGAGCATATTAAACAAATATCTCTCCCTATCTCTATAATACACGCACACATACACACAAAATTGTATTCACGAAAAAATTAGGTTACTTTCACTAAGGCCTATTGTAATATCTTCAGAAAGATATACACATTTATTATAAGAAATCCCTTTAGGTTAGGAGCAGGGAAAAATTTGTACCGCTTTAAGTAGGCCTAATCGGGCGGATCTTAAGACTATTACGCGATATAAGCGATTATTTGTAGAATTAGCTATCTAACAATAAAGAAAACCGAACAAGAAAAATGAGGCAGTATAAGGAATAGTATAAAATATTTGAGTTTTGAATAGGCCTATAACGCCGCATGACACCTGAGTCTTATCGCTGGAAGTTCTATTTCCATCACAATATGTGGAAGTCCTTAATACTTTCCATATAAAAAACTGAAAACAAACACACATTTAAACAAACAAATAAAAAGTTGTAATATATATCAAGAATACCAAGAATGAAGGAAAAAGGTAAAGAACAAAGCAACACTGAGACAACCAAAGTTAAAGTAAATAAACATACATTTAAGCAAACAGATAAAAAGTTGTAACTAATTTCAAGAATGCCAAGAATGAAGGAAAAAGGTAAAGAAAAAAGCAACACTGAGACAACCAAAGTTAAAGTAAATAAACATACATTTAAGCAAACAGATAAAAAGTTGTAACTAATTTCAAGAATACCAAGAATGAAGGAAAAAGGTAAAGAAAAAAGCAACACTGAGACAACCAAAGTTAAAGTAAATAAACATACATTTAAGCAAACAGATAAAAAAGTTGTAACTAATTTCAAGAATACCAAGAATGAAGGAAAAAGGGAAAGAAAAAAGCAACACTGAGACAACCAAAGTTAAAGTAAATAAACATACATTTAAGCAAACAGATAAAAAAGTTGTAACTAATTTCAAGAATACCAAGAATGAAGGAAAAAGGTAAAGAAAAAAGCAACACTGAGACAACCAAAGTTAAAGTAAATAAACATACATTTAAGCAAACAGATAAAAAAGTTGTAACTAATTTCAAGAATACCAAGAATGAAGGAAAAAGGTAAAGAAAAAAGCAACACTGAGACAACCAAAGTTAAAGTAAATAAACATACATTTAAGCAAACAGATAAAAAAGTTTTAACTAATTTCAAGAATACCAAGAATGAAGGAAAAAGGTAAAGAAAAAAGCAACACTGAGACAACCAAAGTTAAAGTAAATAAACATACATTTAAGCAAACAGATAAAAAAGTTGTAACTAATTTCAAGAATACCAAGAATGAAGGAAAAAGGTAAAGAAAAAAGCAACACTGAGACAACCAAAGTTAAAGTAAATAAACATACATTTAAGCAAACAGATAAAAAAGTTGTAACTAATTTCAAGAATACCAAGAATGAAGGAAAAAGGTAAAGAAAAAAGCAACACTGAGACAACCAAAGTTAAAGTAAATAAACATACATTTAAGCAAACAGATAAAAAAGTTGTAACTAATTTCAAGAATACCAAGAATGAAGGAAAAAGGTAAAGAGAAAAGCAACACTGAGACAACCAAAGTTAAAGTAAATAAATACACATTTAAACAAACAAATAAAAAATTGTAACGTATTTCAAAAATACCTGACCAACGTCATGGGCTAGTAGTCAGTTCTTCTGACTACAGTTAATGAGTTCCCGAGTTCGATTCCCGGTTAGAACACAGGAATTTTTCCTTAAAGGGGAATGTTCCTGTGTTCGTCCATGGAAATTAGGTTAAGCTTAGGTTTAACACCTCTCCTGGCAAATCATCATCATCATCATCATCATCATCATCATCATCATCATCATCATCATCATCAGAGCAGCGTAAATCCGCCTTCCAGGTGCCCCAACCTCAGAAGTGAGTTACAAATAAGCCATTGCCAGGAGAGATCAGAAATGTAAAAATGACAACGTGGTGGCATTAAATAAAAATAAATTTCAAGAATACCGAGCGTGAAGGAAAAAGGTAAAGAAAAAGGCAACACTGAGAGAACCAAAGTTGAGGTAAATTAATTATGAATTGAAGATGTGACTTGCCAGAAAACAGTGAAGAAAGAAAAATAATAAAATCGGAGTCAGAATAAGAAAGAATCAAAGAAACTAAGAATAAGAAGGAATTAAAAATGAAACTGACAAGAAAAAAGAAAAGAAAGAAAAGAAAAAAGAAAGTAAATATGGAAGAAAAAGGTAAAAAAGAAAAAGTTTAGAGTCAAAGAAGAAAGGGTAGGAAATAGAATAAGAAAGCAAGAAAGGAAAAAAGCATTCAAGAAGAAAAAAGAGACAAAAAAAACAAAATACAGAAGTGAAAAACTAAATCAAAAGAGCTACGAAGAATGAAACAAGAATAAAGGAAACAAATACAGAACGATACTAAAGAAGACAAAGAAGAAGGTATGACAAATAAGAAAGTAAAGCGAGGAGAAAAAGAAGAAAACATAGCACAAACAAATAGAGAAAGAAGAATCGAAGAATGGATGGATGAATAAAGTAAGAAATAACCAAAGAAAAGACGACATAGGCCTAAAGAAAAAATAACCAAGGAAGAAAACAGAGAGAAAGATAAAAGAAGGAACGAAAAAAGTAAGATTGAAATTAAAAGTAGGGACAAAAAATAAAGCAAATAGCAAGAAAGAAACAGAAAACTACGAGTAAAATAAACAAGTAAAAGAAGGAAAATATATAAACGAAGAAAATGGAAGAAAGACAAATACAAAAGTATAGAGAAAGTAGGATAGCAGTAATAAAATACAACAATTCACCCACGTACCTTTACAGAAGTTACTGGTCACATTATGAGCATTATACAAAATAAATCAATGGCCCCGTGTCACGTGCTTAGTTTACGATCTTACTCAATTCGTTCTCCCAAGTCCGTTTGCAGCAATGCTCAGTTCATATTGCTCAATTGGAATACGGAGTTTATGGTCGTGATTTACTGCAGGGCACGGTAGCGACAAGGGTAGCGTAATAGTCGATAATATCATTAAACGCAAGGTCTGTTAGACCACCCCCTCCGAGAGCTTCATTCCTGGATGTGCTCGCTCCTGGAACCCATTTCACTTGTCCTCCAACACAGGTAAGCTTCTCGGAACAGTTCGGTCGGCCATCGTGTGGACCACTATTCTGTGAACAGCAGCGCTGTTACACTCGGGCCGTGCGTTTTATTTTACTGCATCCTTCTGGGAAACTAGAGGACGTCGAACACACACCTCGCGTTCCTACATCACTGCACAAAATTCTTGACACATCTGTCTCTGTAGAACGTGGGAATGTCAAGATTCAATATCTCCGACGTTTCGAAACTGCTTACAAGCTTATCAACAAGAAAGTGTCACGTAATATCTAGAAGGGTGCATACTTTGTTGAGTTCATGTCTGACAACTCCAAACAGTTCCAGTGGCGATTCGTGATATTTTTTGTATGTAGGATATGAGATTGATGACTGATGACCAAGACAGAAACTAATATTAATCATCATCATCATCATCATCCTTGCATGTATTGGGCCTAATGGCCCGTTACGGTCTCTTGCCAACGCTTGAACGGTCTGCCCAAGGATCTCTTGCCCACATGATGGTAATTTAAAATTTGGCGTGGAATTCTAGAACGAGGCATTCTGATGACATGTGATCTCCAGTTTTGTCTGTATTTCTGCAGGTATTCCGGAATCGGTTCAATCTGCAGTTCTTTCATAATGTCAAAATTTTTAATGTGATCCATTCTCGTGTATCCCACTGTACGACGCATAAATCTCATTTCTGCCGCCGTTAATCTTTGTGAATCAATATTACGAATCGTCCAAGCTTCACTACCAAAACAGAGTATAGGTCTGGCCAATGTTTTATAAGTTCTGGTGCGCGTGTGTTTTTGTACTAAGGTTGGTTTGAATATCTGATTAATTATCCCCATTGCTCTGTTGAATTTAATAATTTTCTCATTCAAATCCTTTTCTTCTTCATATGAAATTTGGTAACCGAGATAACTAAAATTTTTGACTTGTTCGATGATCTTATCATTGATGCAAATTTGGTACGGACTGGTTGCTTTCCTAAAAAAAGTCATCACTTTAGATTTGTCAGTTGAAATTTCCATATTGAAACTTTCTGCCATTTGATTAAAGTTGTAAACCAAACGTTGTAAATTAACTAATAATAATAATAATAATAATAATAATAATAGAGCATGCAAAATCATTACAAGTAGGACTATGTGACTGTTTGACTCACCATTCTGGAATTGGCAATTTATTAGTAGTGAAGTTCGATTCTCCTCCCCTGTTTAGTTACGAAGATGGCTCCTAAGCCATTGTACTGCCCGACATTTACCGATGTTCCGTCGTACGTGTGCGCAATTAATTTCTTGCTACAGTTAAATTCTTCTAAATGATCAAATAAAACTTCAGATATTCTTTCGGCTGTCCTGTCATCTGAAAGTCTTGTTAATTCTTGTATTTATTATAGCTTATTCTATTTATTTTTATGTAATTTTGTTTTTTATTCATTTTGTTTTTTATATTATATCATTTTAAATTATTTATTATCTCGTTTATTTTATTCTTTTAAAATGACCAATAAACTGCATTTAAGGAAGCTACAAGGATACTTAAAAATTCCTATTGTAGTCTTTGACAGGGTCTCCACCAGCCAGAAAGAAGGGTCGTAGTATTAGGATACGCGGTCATATCCTCAAACGTGGTTAAACTCAAGCCGTATCCCGCCCTCCGCACCCTCCCATGTCCACTAACTACACTATTTGAAATACCGTTTTCTGTAAGGTATTTGTATGGTTCCTCGGAAATTATTTCTGAGCTGTGCAGTGGAAGCTTAAAGGAAATTAATACGTCGGGACGTAATGAAAATCAAAATTTGTAATTAAAATGTTTTCTATCCTCAGAGGCACGAAATTAAACTGTAAGATCATCCTCATATCCTTCATGCAGGAATCGTCACTGAACAGTCCACACATGGAGTTACTAAAAGAGAAGACGTCCCATTTACGCAATATGAATTTCACGATGGCAGCTGTAGTAATTTCGAAATGTCGGCTATATTACACTTTAAAACATGTTTGAAAATCCCACATTCTTATTTATATTCAAAATGTCGTGAGAGTTTAAAATTCTAATGTATCCTTTCAAGACTTGCTTAAAAACGCTCTTTGTATGAAGACATAATATAAATGACGAACATGGAGTAAGGCGACAAACGGAAAAACCAAAGGAAAAAGATTCGATCAGGTGGATTGACAAATAATTCTGTAGAATCAAGAGATTAATAATCTTTACATAAGTATGTTATGTTCTTTCATTTAGGCTACAATCGCTCTCACCAATCACAATCAACTACCTTCATCACCAGCAAACTTGTGCATTAAGAGATTGAGTCCTTTGCTTTGTTCATCCCCATGTACCAACAGACATCATTAGAAACCTCCGACACCATGATAGTCGGCATGTGTAACATAAAGTCACAAAAAAAAAAATCACACACACAATGGACACATTTCCAGTCTCTATGGAAGCCTAGATCATATATACCCAGATAGCTCGGCCTTATGGGCTTTGACGGTAACAACTTTTGTTAGGTTTACTATGCTGGCATCTAGTTGTTACATAAGGAATCACATCATAATTCCTATTTGAATTGCATTAGCGACTGTACTGCCATCTCGTGTTCATTTACGGAGGACGGGTGGCGATCCTGGCGGTTGTTCTCTTCAAAGTGCTGCCGATTTTAACATAGGGATGAGCTGTTACATATATGATCTAGAGTGGAAGGTAGTTAACTGTCCGCTAGGAATAAAATACAGGTTAATTAATGTAGCCAGGAATGTTTTCTTCATCAAAATTGTTGCTTTTGACACAATAAGCTTGTGTTCGGGAATTTAAAACGTTCTTACTCTCCTCCTGCTTAAGTGTTACCATCTGGTTCAATGTTTTTTTCCGTTGTGTTATTTGCTATTTGCACCTGTGCAGGTTTGAGCATCACTTTTAACTCTAAAGCTTCATAATTTTAACAAATCGCAAGCACGTTCTTTAGAAAAGTCAAATTTTTCTCCATACATTTCATCTTTCATCTTTCAACAGTCTTAACCCACCTCTGTACAAGGTCATATACAGTACGTCCGTATGGTAAAACTCGGAATGTGTGCTCTTGTGACACTTTTTCACAGCAGCCACAAAGGAAACTACATAATGTTCACGTTCTGCGAAAGCAGTCTTTGGGTTTATCAAACAGATAATAATCTGACGATGCCGCGTCAGAGCTATACAACGGTGTGGCAATTTCGTTGCGCCAACAAAGCATCTTTCCTCTAGCGATGTGGTCCAGCATAGCACAGATCAACGAGTTATATTACTATGTAACTCATTGACGCAGACAGAATTAAGTTTCTTCAGCATTCCTATACGCACTCTTTTGTCATCGTGGCCACAAACATGAGACCTTCCGAGTCCCAGATAAACGGCGTAAATTACGACATGGCCGATGCTGTCACATCCAGTTTACAGCTCTAAAATGTAAAGCCAACTCTTTCTTAAACTAAGTAATAAGTTATAATCCCCAATATCAAAATACAGTGAATATCAAATTTACAGCTACAATAAAATCAAAGTACTAAAACATTACCTGATTAATAATGACTGAACAATTTATCGTAAAATTTAAGGACAAAGAAAGTACAGTATTAGTTACTGAAGTACAAATAAAACGTAAAATAATATTATATAGGGATGAAGTTGTAATCACCAGAGAGGAACAGAGATTAAGGATGTTTCACAATAAGGTACTTAGGAAAATATTTGGAGCTAAGAGGGTTGAAGTTACAGGAGAATGGAGGAAGTTACATAACGCAGAACTGTACGCATTGTATTCTTCACCTGACATAATTAGGAACATTAAATCCAGACGTTTGAGATGGACAGGGCATGTAGCACGTATGGACGAATCCAGAAATGCATATTATAGAGTGTTAGTTGGGAGACTGGAGGGAGGCCGAGACGTAGACGGGAAGACAATATTAAAATGTATTTAGGGACTGGATTAATCTTGCACAGGATAGGGACCGATGGCGGGCTTATGTGAGGGCGCCAATGAACCTCTGGGTTCTCTAAAAGCAATTTTTAAGTAAGTTGTAATCTCCTGGTAGAGGGGAAGAGAAGTCCTGATGACGTATCTCTACCAGAGTAAATAAATAAATAAATAAATAAATAAATAAATAAATAAATAAATAAATAAATAAATAAATAAATAAATAAATAAATAAAGAGAAAAAAGGAAATAAGTACATAAATAAATAAGTAAAGATGTAAACAAATAAATAAGAAAAGAAAGAAAGAAATTAAAAAAGAAAGATAAAAATAAACAAAAAAAGAAAGAAACAAATAAATACATAAATAAATAAGTAAAGATGTAAACTAATAAATAAGAAAAGAAAGAAAGAAAGAAGAAAGAAAGATATTTAAAAAAGAAAGATAAAAATAAACAAAGAAAAGGAAAGAAACAAATAAATACATAAATAAATAAGTAAAGATGTAAACAAATAAATAATAAAAGAAAGAAAGAAGAAAGACATAAATAAATTTAAAAAAGAAAGATAAAAATAAACAAAGAAAAAGAAAGAACAAATAAATATATAAATAAATATAGAAAGAAAGAAGAAAGAAAGAAAGAAAGAAAGAAAGAAAGAAATCCAATAACGAAATAAGTATCTGAGTAATAAATAAGTGAATGAATGAATGAATGAATGAATGAATGAATGAATGAATGAATGAATGAATGGAGTGTGTGAGTGAATACCGGTACCGAATCAGTAGATGTATCCATTTTACAAACAGCTAGCGATGTTACTGCATGGTTAGCTTAGGTTTGAGCGCGCGACACTGTCTGTTTGCATGTACAAAAGGTTTCAAGCACACGCACGATTAGTGCACCGAGCGCCTGAAGTGCAAAATGCCCGCCATAAGCACGTCTGAATTAAAACTTCTTTCAGGGAATAATATTTAATACGACGAATCCATTGTGGCAGCTGCGACATAGGGGCCCTGAAGTGCGTGTTACCACGATTACCGGAAGAACATACATGTCCTTGCGCAAGCTATTGACAATGGATGCATTTACAAAGAATGTACCCATAATTCACAATAAATTTCTTCAGTAAAAGCGAGGCTTAAAAAACTCTAGTGCAATACTCTTGCGGCGTATTCTTATGTAACTCTTGTACGAATTTGGTATGTACCCGAATTAAACCACGTCTTCTATGAGAAGTCGCGTAGGTCAGAAGGTTACTTGAGCACGTTTAATAGAGAAGAATACAGATATTTGTAAATATAAATGATGAGGTGTTAGAATTACTTGCAGAGTACAGTTTCAAATTTTAATTGCTCGGTTACACAAATTAATCACGTAGATAAGTGGACTTCTCCTGCAAAAACTCATCAACTACGTAATGGAATATTAAAAGATTAGAACAGAATAACAAGTACAACTTTCTGTCAAATTTTCTGTAATTACAGAGTCTTGCTGTTGTCCAATCTAGAGATCATTTCCTCCCTAATTGCTGCTCTCGACAATCAAGCTTCTGTAAATAAACATCAACGACATAGAGTCTACACAACACAAAAACATGCAAGAACAAAACGATTAGCCATTATATGTTTCATGTCTAAGGTTTTCAACACAGTAGGTGCCGACAACAACATAAAGAGGTTGAAATAAAAATCATTTAAAAGAGTCAGGCTCGCGTATTCACAATTCACTGCAGCTTAATTAATTTCAGGAACACTAACAAACTTTCCGTTGTTACAGCAGAATAAATAAATAAATAAATAAATAAATAAATAAATAAATAAATGAATAAACGAATAAACGAACGAACGAACAAAGAAACAAAGTAAGTAAATAAGTAAATAAATAAATAAATAAATAAATAAATAAATAAATAAATAAATAAATAAATAAATAAATAAATAAATAAATAAGTAACTAAGTAAGTAAGTAAATAAATGAATGAATATATATATATATATATATATATATATATATATATATACATACTAACTTACTTACTAGCTTTTAAGGAACCTGGAGGTTCATTGCTGCCCTCACATAAGCCCGCCATTGGTCCCAATCCTGAGCAAGATTAATCCTGTCCCTATCATTATATCCCACCTCCCTCAAATCAATTTTAATATTATCTTCCCATCTACGTCTCGGCCTTCCCAAAGGTGTTTTTCCCTCCGGCCTCCCAACTAACACTCTATATGCATTTCTGGATTCGCCCATTCGTGCTACATGCCCTGCCCATCTCAAACATCTGGATTTGATTTAATGTTCCTAATTATGTCAGGTGAAGAATACAATGCGTGCAGCTCTGTGTATGTGTATCTTTCTCCATTCTCCTGTAACCTCATCCCTCTTAGCCCCAAATATTTTCCTAAGAACCTTATTCTCAAACACCTTCAATCTCTGTTCCCCTCTCAAAGTGACAGTCCAAGTTTCACAGCCTTACAGAACAACCGGTAATATAACTGTTTTATAAATTCTAACTTTCAGATTTTATGACAGCAGACTAGATGACAAAAGCTTCTCAGCCGAATAATAACACGCACTTCCCATATTTATTCTGGGTTTATTTTCCTCCCGAGTGTCATTTATATTTCTTACTGTTGCTCCAAGATATTTCAATTTTTCCACCTCTTCGAAGGATAAATTTCCAATTTTTATAGTTCAATTTCGTACAATATTCTCGTCACGAGACATAATCATATATTTTGTCTTTTCGGGATTTACTTTCAACCCAATCGCTTTACTTGCTTCAAGTAGAATTTCCGCGTTTTCCATAATCGTTTGTCGATTTTCTCCTAACAGAAATGAGACCACTTTACAATAATAATAATAATAATAATAATAATAATAATAATAATAATAATAATAATAATAATAATAATAATAATAATACAGTAAAATCCCGATTATCCGTCACCTACTAACCGATTGTCGGATTATCCGACTGTCCTTCTCTCCCCCCCTCTCTCTCTCTCTCTCTCTCTCTCTCTTTGCTACAGAAACATATGAAGTACATACTACTACAGATTATATTGGTACCAGTACCTATTTTTTTCTTGCCTTGACACTTACATAGTATGGTCTACTGTTCGAGTCGCCGTACTGTATATCTTCTACTGTATATAAACGGTCTTACTAATAAAAATTCTATATACAGACGTTTAACTGTCTTATATTTACACAATCAATAACTCGTTTATAAGTCGTGTGTAAATTCCTTACTAATAATCACTACATACGTCGTGTATAACAGTATAACTGTTACACAGCTACGTCATAGTTTCGTCATTACTTCGTTACGAAAGGTAATAGAATATCTGAGGTTCTCTATTGCATCCGGTAGAGCGCTCCATTGTGGCATGTTCAGTATCGATAGTACAACTGGCTCTAATCGATTACCACACTATATTTTTGTCAAAGAGTACAAGCTACAGCAATATTATTCTAATTGTTCTGTGCTCTTTTGTTCGTTTTTCTGTGGTTACAAGGCAACCATCATCATAAAATGACAGTCGATACGAACAGCTGTTAGAGGGGCGGCCATTTTTTCTCTATATACAACACTTAAACAAGGGGTTTCGTGTATATAACTACTGTAAAGCAATTCCCATTGTATAGTTACAGCCTATTGCTTATGCATGGTTTATTAGTAAAAATTTTCTGTCTCAACTCTGCATAAGTCTCGTATAAAAACTATACACGGTTTATTAGTAAGACTGAATGTATATTCCATGAGTGACAAAAGAAAACGTATTGTGCTAAGTATCGAAAAAAGTGCAAATAATTGAGTGGTTTGGGGAAAGAGAAACTGTGGCTCATCTCGCATCAGAATACGAGACTGATGTTACAATTCTGCGAGAATTAATAAAAATCAACAATAAAGTCTACAAAGTACGTAAAACACGAGACCTGTACTATTCCTATCTTTCCGCTGACAACCATTATAAGAAATTTCCTTGCCCCTTAAAAACCCGTCGTTGATAACCAGACTTAAATGAGAGAAATACTGATTCACTACCTAGCATCTTAAACACAAGACCAGGCAGGAAATTAAAAAAGTGCAAGTACTATCCACTTAATTTACGAAAATATTTTACGGTACGGATTATCAGACGTTTTCGATTAACCGTTCACTCCATCCCCTTCATTACCATGGATTATAGAGGTTCTACTGTAATAATAATCACTATGTCACAAAACTAGGGTAGATTTTTGAACTCTATAACCTCCAAAGTTTTTATGTAGGCCTAGGTATTTCCAGTCATCTTCAGCAATTTGGTTGATAATTTTATATCTGGTTTGAATTTTTGTGTCACGTTTTGTAAACAATTATCCAGTACGGTGATGGCTTGTCTTCTACCTAATTAATTTTCAATTCATCCAATTTGTCAACTTTTTTCATAAGATAGAATAACGTGCAACAGATCGTTCTCATTTCTTCAGATTGTAACAGATCCGGAGGATCCATGGCTCATTTCCTTGTAAGAGTCCTAGAAGTGCGAGCAGGTCATTCTCATACTGTTATGTTTATTTTCGCAATCGAACACGAAGGGATAAAAACTAGGGCGTCGTGTGGAATCACATCAACTTTAGCTGCAAGAAAGGGTCAGTATTGGGACATCTCTAGTACAACATTGCGTGGAGGAAACTGTGCAGTAACGCTAGGAGCAACGATAAAGTCGCAGCTAGAGCTATTCAGTTACCCCTGAGCTGTAACTTGATCAGAGGACCGCAACGTCAACTCATCTCATCTGGACTGCCACAGCTTCCGTCACGCGAGGCAGAGTGACGGCAGTTCTGCCCCAGTCTCTCCGATAACAACTTCATTGTGCAAATCTATAATTTAACTGAATGCGGGCTCACAATGCATCAGGAAGAAGGGGAACCTTAACAACGTGCAAAACGAAGTCAGTATCAGCTTCAGACTTGCTAACTCTGCTAATGAAGATGATGTCTTACACATCTGTAAAGAGGAAAAGCCTTTCTATTATATTCACAGTCGAATAATGTTTTTTAACCATTAAAACAGTTCTCAGTAGAATTCATACCATATTCCATACGTGGGCACAATTTTCGGTTACGTGAGGCATTCGATTTGAAATAGTTTGTTTACTAGGAGAGGAGACTGCAGAGTAGGATGGGAAATATAAACTGCTGTGACCTGCGTCACCTTATCGTAATCGCTAAGGCGGTCAGTGGCGAATTATTAGGAAAGCGCTTGGTTAACGTGAGAGACTCGAAAACTTTTATTCAATTTGGCAAATTAATTCGGCAGCTTTAATCATAAACCTCTTTACTATTTCTCCATCATTCAATTGATTTAAATCACAGGCGAGAAATTGCGTAACTAGCCATAATATTTCATCACGTTGTCTACGTTTATTTTCTTGTATATTCTGACGTTTATCAAGATTATTTAAGGGGACACTCAACTATATTTTGGAACTTTTTTCCTATTTGACCAATCTTTTTCAAATTTGGAGACAAAGTTTAATATACACCTGGAAAGTAACATGCAAAATCTCAGCTCATTAAATCCAATGCTTTTCAAAATAAAAAATATTTCAATTTTTAATCAATCATTAATTGAAATATCACTTTTAATTATCATTTTTTATTTTTTGGCTTTGTGCATTTGACTGTGACTTCTCAATGAATAGGGGAAGAATTCTGCATATTGATTTAGTTCTGTCAGTGTCCCCTTAATAGATTTGCACGTTCTCGGCCTAAAATAATTTCAGAAAATCATATTTCGTTTTCTACGCACATTTCATTTTTTTTTTATAAATTTCTTTTGGAAATAATACGTACAAACAACATTTAATTCCTCGTATCTTTTAATGCAGCGTGTTTAAGGTATAATGTCGTATTTAGTATACTATGCAAATGTTAAGATCATAAATTTTTTTCGGAATAGTACGAAAAATAGCATTTAATTTGTCTTACTTTCAAATTCAGCATGTTCTTTATGACATAAGGAGTAATGTCGTATATTAAATGTATTAATGCCTAATAGGATTTTCGAGCATAACATACATCGTATGTTCTCCCCTTCTAAACAGCAAAAAAACTCTTCCTCCCATTTCTCATGAAATAATCGTTTTCTAACGCGTACACACTGCTTTGATAATACCACCACTGATATTGCTTATGAAACTGATATAGAACCTGCCCACGCCTAGGAGCTGCGTGAGGGAGGAACGGGGACTGTGAAGATGATGTCACTCAGAGCGATAAGCTCTGTGAAGGTCAGTGAGGCACGATGCCCATCTATGCCATATTCGATATGCTGACATAAAGAGACACGTGCGACCTAGCAACAGAAAAGACTGGTACAGCTTTCAATGAACATTGTGGTAGCACTTCTCTACAGAAATCTCAAGGACTGGATTCGATTCTCGGCATGGGAACAGAGATTTATCTCTCTTCCATAGTGACTACACTTGCCTCGTGTTGTTTTTAAGCGATGTCTTACATCATGCATGCCATATTACCAGGGAGTTTCGCCATATGTGAAATTTTACTCGAGGTTCAGACATTCTAACAAGAATGAGGACGGAACGTTCACAAAGACCAATCCTTGAGTATGATAGCTAACTTCATTCTCTTTCTGGAAGACAAGGAAATACGTACAATTTTCTCCTTCGTCTGCTCTTCTCTCTCCCCACCTTCATGAACTTGAAAAATTAAAGGAACAGGCTCATCTAAATCCGTGGGAAATCTTACCACCTCTTTGTCAGTTATCATCTCTAGTTCCTAATCGTACATACCGACAATTTCTAACACGCATCCTCGCGCCGCATACAGTACTTCAAAGTTATTCTTGTGGCCTTTTGTAGTCTAATATATAATATGAATTAATAATTAATTATTATAATATGTAATCATCACTGCCTTATACAATATTATATTATTAACGTTATTTAATTATCCATTAAATAAAATATTAACACTTTGTAAATTTACGTTTTTAAATTTTTATTAGGAATACCTCACATGGCCAGGATAACTTCCACAAAAATGATACCATTTGCTCGCATGTGCATGATTTAAGTTTGGTACTGTGTCTATGAGACTTTAATACTTTTTGTTTTTTAAGTAACGACAAGACACAATATGCGATAAAAAATAACATTTTTTTCGGAAAACGTACTATTTGTCTTTCTTGTGTTAAATGTTACAATACCTCGTCAACACGTTTCAACCTGCTATCGGCCATCTTCAGAACTGGTTGTTGTTGGTCTTGGCGCCTTTTGCTTGTGTTTCCTGTGAGGGTGTGTTTGTATAGTGTAATGTGGAGTCAAAGAGTGTGTGATGGCCAATAGCAGGCTGAAACATGTTAACGAGCTAACATTTAACACAAGAAAGACAATACGTTTTCCGAAGTGATATAATGTTAAAAGTAGTGTAATCAAGATGTACTGTATATAATTTTTATTCTCAGATATAAAAATTAAGGGGGACTTATGTTATGGAAAATTATTAAATTATGTTTTATTTAACGACGCTCGCAACTGCGTCGCTGGTTTGCCGGAATTTTGTCCTACAGAAGTTCTTTTATGTGCCAGTAAACGCTTTTAAGCACACTTAAATGCCATCGACCTAGGCCGGGCACAGAAGGCCAGCACTATACCGACTGCGTCACCCAGGCCGATCAATATATATTCTATGGAGTTCAACTTGGAATAAATGGGTATATGAATACAAACATTGGGGAAATGAAAAGGTAATAAGGTCAAAGAAATACTGTAGATGCTGCTTTAAAATCAGTCTAAGCTTTTTACAGCCGGAACAAATCGATGAATCAAAACCGTGTAGTTTGTCATGAAAATTTAAGTTTTAAATGTTATGTTTTATTTAACGACGCTCGCAACTGCAGAGGTTATATCAGCGTCGCCGGATGTGCCGGAATTTTGTCCCGCAGTAGTTCTTTCACATGCCAGTAAATTTACTGACATGAGCCTGTCGCATTTAAGCACACTTAAATGCCATCGACCTGGCCCGGGATCGAATCTGCAACAATTAAGGCCAGCGCTATATCAACTCGCCAACCAGGTCGACTTTAAGTTTTATGTTATAATATTATCCCTACAGTTTTCTCAATGCTGAGAACCTCAATAACCACCGACGAAAAGACAGTTGAAGTCTCTCCTGTCACAAAGGCACCTTTAGGATAGTGGAGAAGGGAAGGAAAGGATGTACATTAAACATTACCACGCTGAATTACTAATTGTTACATTCGCTGCGCACGTAGATTCCTTGCCCACAACCGAAATAATTGAGTCGGTCGCATCTCTCGGCAGCGAGCCCTTTGCGATTTGTCTCAACAGCATACTGCTGAAGCTGCCTGTACACGATCAAAATTTTCTTCCAATTCAATACTTTACAAGAAGACTTGTCAAAGATTGATCAATACTGAAAAATATTTTTCAAAGACTGTTTCATATTGCTAAAGATTTGACTAAATTTTAAAACGTGCTTCAATTTCATTGTAACCTACCAAATATTGCAATAATGAAGCGTAGAACGATTTATATACTGTATATGTATATATATATATATATATATATATATATATATATATATATATATACGACCTAATCCTTTACACTCGACATAATATAGACAATTACTCATTAGTAGCCAATATACATGATCATGAAATTAGAAATACTGAACAAATTAATATTCCATACTTTTTTTATTGGGTTATTTTACGACTCTGTATCAACATCTAGGTTACTTGGCGTCTGAATGATATGAAGGTGATAATGCCGGTGAAATGAGTCCGGGGTCCAACACCAAAAGTTACCCAGCATTTGCTCATATTGGTTTGAGGGAAAACCCCGGGAAAAACCTCAACCAGGTAACTTGCCCCGACCGGGATTCGAACCCGGGCCACCTGGTTTCGCAGCCAGACGCGCTGACCGTTACTCCACAGGTGTGGACATTCCATACTGTAGATTACATAAAACTAGTATAAATTTTTCTGTCATGGGGGTGAAATTATACAGAGTGATTCAAAACCTTTGCGACAAACTCTGAAGGGTGATAGATCTAACAATAAGGAACCCTTTTTGTTAAACAACCTATGTCTTTTGACGCGTCGTTTCGAAGTTACCATTGAAAATGTTTTTGCGCGGGCGTACGTCTATGTATGCGAATGTGTGCACCCCTGTTTCTTTGTTGAGATGTTTGTAAGAGACGAGAAGGGTTGTTGTTGTTTGTTTACGTTTAATGTTCAATACCTTTCCCTTTCAGTTCAGTCTAATCATCAATTGAGAATGGATGTCTACACTTTTCCCGAGTTAGCCGACATGGTAATGTGTTATGGGGAGGCTCGCGGAAACGGAAGAAGAGCTCTCCACATGTACCAACAACAGTTTCAAAACAGAAATCACCCTCACCACACAATGTTTGCTCGACTTTATCAGCGCCTTCGAGACGATGGGTCTCTTCGTCCCCGGCGCATTGGTGGAAGATCGCGTAGACATCCATTCTCAATTGATGATTACACTGAACTGAAAGGAAAAGGTATTGAATATCAAATGTAAACAAACAACAATAACCTTTCCCGTCTCTTACAAACATCTCTACAAACAAACAAACAAACAGAGGTGCATACATTCGCATACATTGACGTACGCCCGCGCAAAAACATTTTCAACGGTAACTTCGAAACGACGCTTCGAAAGACATAGGTTGTTTAACAAAAGGGTTCCTTATTGTTAGATCTATCACCCCTCAGAGTTTGTCGCAGAGATTTTGAATCACCCTGTATAATAAGCTTCCCAGTCAGTATTATAAGTTACCAACCAATAGTTTCAAAACTAGATTTTATAATTGGATTTCAATTAATCCATTCTACTCTGTAGATGAGTTTCTTAACATAAATTCTATGAAACTGTTTTTTTTTAATAAATGAAGTTATTTACATTTAATTACAGATAATATATTAAGAGTGAAGTGTTTTCCTTAATTTTAGAATTTCAAAATATTTTGTGTTTTCATTCTAATTAAACTTCACTGTTTTCAATGATGTGTATATTTTCAAATGTATGTTTCCCCTCCCCCATCCCCTTCAGTAGCCTATTTGTCAAGAAGCCTATCACTGTATGTTTAATGGCTTAATAAATTGAATTGAACGATTATATAGGTTTAAAATAAAATATGTACGATTAATATTCGTTTAGATTACAGATCAGAGTCTTCCTCATTACAAAAAAAAAATGTATTGGTACTTCTTCGAGAATCTGCAACTTCCTCATACGCATAAGCTGTCTACATTTTGTTGCGGTATTCCACAGAACCCGTGTAGAAGATTGGGTTCAGTTCATATAATTGAATTAACCCACAAACAACTTTCCTCGGGCAGGACGTCATGTTATCTTTTATAGTTATTGGCACCATAACATTTTCGAATCGCATCAGTGAATTCAAAGGATTATCAGGTCTTTGATCAATTAAGTCATGTTCTTATTTACTTTCAAGACAATCAAAGACCTTTAAAGTATTACAAGTGATTTGATAATAAAATCTGTCAATTAAAAGCGGTGAAGCGGCGAATTTGACCAAATTTAATCGTGAACAAACAGCTTTAGAGCTAATGAAGTTCTGTTGCGTATTATAACATCATCGCATTGCACGCTAAGAGAAACATATAAGGCTATGACTATCACTGCACAAAATTTCTAAGTATGGCCTAATTCCGTATCACATAAGTTTCTAGGGATTTCCACTTCCCATTACACAAAGAATAAAGTATCGTGATGCAGGAAAAATCATATTATACGTTTCTCTATCAGTCCTGTCAACGAAAAAATATTTTTGGCATGCAATATACAGCGTGATTCAGGGAGTTGCTGCCTTTTACGGGGCTTATTTCCGAACACATTTTGAGCAAAATATGTCATATTATATTTTCAGAGTTACCTAATTTGAAGTTGTTTGTTTAGTGTTCAGGGTAAAAGAATATTATAAATACGGAATTAACTATTCAAAGTTATCATTTTTTTAATTTGATTGTATTCTGAAACTAAAAATGTGTTGTGAATAAGTTAATTTCTTAGTTGTTTCGTATAGATTTTTTTTTTCAATTTTTAACTACAAAATTACATTATTCTTACGCATTTATCACAACAATTGTTACAAATCACAACATTTCTAGAGACTTGATTCTTTACAGTTCAAATTTGCATCCTAATGTACATTCTTAAAGAGTTTACAAGAGTGGCGTGATTTGTAACAATTGTTGTGATAAGAATAATGTAATTTTGTAGTTAAAAAATCGAAAGAAAAAAAATCTGTACAAAGTAACTACAGAATTTGCGAAAAATTTTTAGCTTGAGAATACTAGCCAATTAAAGAATTGATACTTCCGAATACTTAATACTCTATTTGTAATATTCTTTTATCCTTACAATTAAAAAAGAAAATATACAAACAATTCAAATTAGTGTAACTCTGAAAATATTGAGAATAAGACCCATGTTTATACGACATTTTTTGCTCAAAATGTCTTCAGAAATAAGCTCTGTAAGTGGCAGTAACCCTTCTTCAATCACCCTGTATAGTCTACAGCAGTGGTCGCCAGTACTCGCTGAAATGTGCAATGGGTAAGCGGTGCCGTCCCTTGCGCACCGTCGTGCAACAGGGAGAGATAGAGAGCATACCCGCTAGCAGCTACGAGAGCACTATAGTGCACTGCGTTTCCCGCGGGTAAGAGAGGCTAGCCCCAGCGTGCTCTGTGCTGACGACCCCTGGACTACAGCGTTTCATCCAAATACTCTCAGGTTTTAATAGTATCACCCCTAATCACATATAGATTGCTCATTCCTATGTTAAAATCGGTTGCACTTTGAAGAGAACAACCACCAGGATCGCCACCCGTCCGACGCAAACGAACACGAGATGGCAGTACAGTCGCTAATGCAATTCAAATGGGAGTTATGACGTGACTCCTTACGTAACAACTAGATGGCAGCATAGTAAACCTGATAAAAGTTGTTACCGTCAAAGCCTATAACGTCGAGCAAATCTGGGTATTTATATGATCTAGGGTATCATACATCTCTAATTGAGGGGCGTTTTCACAAAACTCGTTATCTACATTTTTTTTTTTTTTTTTTTTCGATTTTGAGGTTTTAGAGTATCCTTATGTTTTTGGGTCAGGAGAATCCAATGGTGCTATCAGAATTAAGCTAAAATTGGTAAGTATATATGTAAATTGATCTTGAAATAAAAGATATTTTTCAAAACTCGGTGTCTACAGTTCTGTATTTTAGAAAAGAGTTGTCTTGAAAAAAAGAAGATTTTGTAGATAACGAGTTTTGTGAAAACGCCCCTCAAATGCGTTTTTATGCGTAATCCAGAAAACGAAAATGTTTCTTCTACTTTCAGTGCACAGTAAGTGGCTTCATTTATGTACTATGTATTTTAAATGCTAATACAAGAAAATAAACTACAAATAGTAATATCTCCCGTAGCGTAATAAGGAAACTGAATAACAGGAAAATAAAAAAAAACGTATAAGAAAGTACCAGTAGGTGTCATACACATGAAATATCTTTCAAATTGTAAAAATGGCAAAATAGAGTGGATAGTTTGAATCATATAACATGTCAAAATAACAAGAACTACTATATAGGAGAGAGATGTGATGCTGCAAATCAGTTCTTTGATGCGACGATTGAATATCGACAATCGCACAGGGCAAACACTTTACACATCCGCGAAACCGACCTCTGATATGACAAGTTCACACTTTCATGTTACGGAGCTAAGATGCTAGTGCAACAAGAATGCACTCAGCTGTACACTGGACTTGTGCAAAATATGTTCATATTGAAATCACTCGATGAATAACTGGTATTCCATACTGGCGTGCTGAAACGTCTAGTGTATCCAATTTCCAAACCGGAGGCACAGGATCAAATTTCGTCAATACAGAAACAAGTTTTTCTACATCATTACTTATGCTATAATTAAACCATTTCATCACTATTTAATTCACAGCTCGCCTGTCGAAACAGAGCAGACCCATGAATAACTGTGATTGAATAACTGTGATTCTACATTATCCTCTTCATCCAAACGCAGAACAAATCAAATGAAAAGTACAGAATCACAATCAACTTAGTATTGCTGTATTAGGATTCTTCTTCTTTTTCATCATCAGCACAATTATTATTATTATTATTATTATTATTATTATTATCATCATCATTATCATTATTATTATTATTATTATATTATCATCATTTTTAATTTACTCTTATCCTCACAGAATGTAATCACGTGTAAATTATAGTCTCCTACAGGAAATGATGCGTTCCGAAAAAAAAAATCTTACAATGTGCCATGTGTCAATAAGTAAGGAGTCTAGTATCAAAAACGGACCTACGCCATTTTTATCGAACTTTAGTTGCGATCGGTCCTTATAGCATTTTTCGTGCTTTTTCCAAAACTTTGTTCCGTTTATTTCAGAAACTCTGAACGTTAAAATATATTTTTACTTTCATAATCGGACACCTCAAATGTCGATACGACCATTTCAGTCAATCAGATGGCCGGAAATGGCTTAAAACTGTCATGGCGACCAGTTAATGTTTACATTCTGGCGAGTTTGAATGTTTTAATTATTACGTTCCCTTTTATTTCGAAAATTTATTAAAATATAAGGATTTCCTCACCATTATCCTGATTCTAGGTCGTAAGTTTAAAAAATGGATACTTGCATCTTCGTTTGTTTAAAAAACAAAAGTAAATCTTAGTTTCAAAAGTGGACAGTGTCATTTTTAGGTATGTTTCAAAGTGCTTTCAACTAATATTTCAAAGAGGAAACCTTTATTATTTTGTTAATATAGTTGCCAATATGACACACAAAAATTTTCATACCTTATACTCGAAGTTAATATAATGAAACAAAAATATGGCTCTAGTGACAAATAATAAAAATGACTTTATCCGTCTTTGATATTAGACTCCTCGAGAACAGAGTAAAATAGGACACATGTTTGTAGGACATTTTTTGCTCAAAATGTCTTCAGAAATAAGGTCCGTAAGTGACGGTAACTCCTCGTGAATCACCCTGTACAGACATATAGACAGTAAGCCTATGTACGAGTCGTGGCATAAGTCATGACAACTAGTTGTATTTCAAAGTCAATCGATGGCATCACGATATATTTATTCATTTAGTGTTGTCCACGCCTGTGGAGTAACGGTTAGCACGTTTAGCCGCGAAACCAGGTGGCCCGGGTTCGATTCCCGGTCGGGACAAGTTGCCTGGTTGAGGTTTTTTCTGGGGTTTTCCCTCAACCCAATATTAGCAAATGCTGGGTAACTTTCGGTGTTGGACCCCGGACTCATTTCACCGGCATTATCACCTTCATCTCATTCAGACGCTAAATAACCAAAGCTGTTGGTAAAGCATCGTAAAATAACCTACTAAAATTAAAAAAAAATCATTCAGTGTTCTGCCCAAGGGCAGGTATTTCACTGCAATCCCCAGCTTTCTCCAATCTTTCCTATTTTCTGCCTTCCTCTTTCTCTCCTCATATGATCCATACTAGTGGCATTGTGCAGCAAATGCTGCAAACTAGGTCCATTAGATGTTCAAATAAACATTTTTCAGGTTTATTTTCAATGAAGAATACCAGACATTTTGAAAGTTATTTGCTTCCATAATAATGAAACATACTCCCTCTGAATGGTTTTTTTTATGCCAAATACTTTTTCTAGAAAGTATCCACCTTCAGTTTTTCAGTTTGAACGTGAAAACGCAAGTAACAATGTCAGGACGATCAGTGGGTTTTTAATGTGGGAATAAAACAATAGCTATTTCAGGTCATTGTGGATTATACGCGAAAGTTAAAAAAATGTCAAGTTTGCTATGCTTTCGAACAATAGACATTTGGTATAGCTGCTGCATGGAGAGCTTGAAGTGTAGAGGGTAAAATCATTTTATCCTGCTAAATGATAAGAGACTACAAAATTTTGTGGGCTTCTTATTTTATCAGTAAAGAATATATAGAATAAAGAATATAATTACAAACAAACAAGAGAAATAGAAATAAAATAATACATCATTATAAAAAGGGAGGTACAGTAGTATTGACAAAATTTGAGACCGAATCAGTAAGTGATACCTTTTGGTCTTTCCTTAGGAACTGTAATTTTTGCGCTCTCTCAGCCAATACTGAAGAGAATGACGCATAAAAATATCTACACTACACCGCCATTAAGTATATGAAAAAGACCCAACTCCACTTGATTAATAACTATAAAAATATTTTATTTTTAATAACAATATTATTATCTTACGTAAGTTTTGTTGTTTTATATATATACTACATATCCGCCACTCAGTAAATTATAGAAATGAAGATCTAATTTAAGATATTCTCTACATTACTTATATAATCCCAAAACG
Organism: Periplaneta americana; assembly: GCF_040183065.1. Taxonomy (NCBI): domain Eukaryota; kingdom Metazoa; phylum Arthropoda; class Insecta; order Blattodea; family Blattidae; genus Periplaneta; species Periplaneta americana. The sequence continues at coordinate 182,945,099 of NC_091117.1, read as the reverse complement.
TTTCACTTTCATATCATCAATATAGCATTAATATGTATAATTAATGAAAAATAGTCACATCATGGCATTAACTATAATAATATCATTTCTAATGGTAATAATGTCATCAAACCACATAAAGTTCTGTAGATTTTAACATCCAATACACAGCTGTACTCAGAAAATTACACACCGCAGAATCAGATCTGTAAATAATTTAATTATTATTTTTAGCAAGTCTTGAAGTTTTTAATAATCAATTGAAATTGAGCTCTAAATATGTCAGCAATCCTGCAAGTCAAGGACTTCGTGTAATAGGCTATTATTTATTGTAGTGTGTGTTTTGTTTTATTCTGAAATGCAATTAGTTCTCAAAACTGACGAAAGATGGATTTTGGAAAATAGGAAAATTAGGTAGGAAAACTAACGCTTCACTGAAAGTTACTATTTTTGTGAATATCCTTGGATGCCAAGCTTCAAAATGAGGGCTCACTCATTAAAGTTTTCCCGTAATTTCCATTATCAGTTCAAATTATATATAGGCCTATACATATCTTAATGTCGTGTATCATCTGATATCTTCTTCTGCCCCGAACTCTTCTCCCGTTCACCATTCCTTCCAGTGCACCCTTCAGTAAACAGTTTCTTCTCACCCAGTGACCCAACCAATTCACGATATGTATACTGCCATTACATAGTTTTCCTGTTCCTTAATAATTTTACAATGGTCGTAATTTCGTAGTAGTGGTGGGGGATCTGTAATACTTACGGAACTTAATAGTTGGCACTTAATAGAATCACAAAGTCCATGCGCATCAATGGATAAGAGATATTTATATTTCTAAATTGTAACATTTCAATATTTCAATTATAAGAAACAATTTATGATACAAACTGAGATTTTTTTACTACCCAAAGCGGCAGATTTTCTTTCAAGAAGGGGCGGATGCAACCCCACATACCAGAGGCCAGTTTCATGAGCGACGACTATACTTGCATGCAGGTAACACAGAGCGCAGTGTAATGAAAGTCGCTCTTTATCTGCAGCCGCCCCCGCTCGTAGTCTGCAGTCACGACGGCGGGGCAATGGCCTTATCATCTCATTCAATTGGCCGGTCGGTCGGCTGGCTGGCTGGCTGGCAGGGCCGAAGCGGGCCGTGGACGACACATGGAATCCGGAACACAAATTGTTGCTATACCGACTGACAATGAGTTTCGGCTGCATCATCCCACCGCTCAGCTGCAATCCAAATGCGCAGCTACTGATTCCGCAGGTGTTAGAAGAAGAGAGGAGTATAGTACCGAAAATAACGCAATAAAAATAATAGCCTATAGTACATTATGCATCGAGCCTATAATGGTAGTAATTAAGACGCGAGGATGTTTATGAAACGAGCAGAAGTGAGTTTCATAATTTTAATACGAGCGTCTTAATTACCATTATAGGCAAGTTTCATACGACGTTTTATGCTCGACCATATTTCTAACTTGAAATTATTCATCATACGACTTTTTATGCTCGACCATATTTCTAACTTGAAATTATTCATAAGTATTCATGTTATTGTTATGGGAGTGAGTGCAATAGCCTACCTCATAAATTGTGAGATGTGCACAGACGCGAAAGTATTGATTTTTTCCGAGGAACAAATGTCATTGACCTTGATATAATCTAGAGAGTAAAATAAACATTAATCTTGATATAACCTTGAAATTGATTTAGACATTGAAAAACCGAGATGACGAATTGAATTTATTTGAATATTATTTACAATTAACGCCAATTATTATAACAGAACATAACCTTCTGCGACAGTATTGGATTTCCAGCCTCCGTGACGTTTCGCTAGTTGTCTTTCGATTGCATATCCGAGAATAATCGATACTTGCGCTTTCATATTGCTACAATGGTGTTTTCTGATTGGTGGAACACCTGAACTTTAATGAATAGGTGTACTTTAATGAGGTCCATTAAAGGGCTGCTACCAGGTGTATAATTACTACATTTCGGCATAGTCGAGCATAAAATTTATTATATGCCAACGATGATATACCTGAGAACATCCATTTACAGCCTCTAGGAAGATCTCTCCAATCTCTGCAAACAGCTTATTCACAGCTTCCATTACGTCTTCATTTGAAAAACTTCTCTTTCCACGGAGTCACCTGGGTTAAATCTGACGATTTTTTTTTTACAATTCATTTTATATATCAATATGCCTGGTAAATTATTAAATAAGTATATAATAAATTTCAATCTTAAGACATATCAACTTGCAAATGTTTATTTGCTATGTAATAACAATATGAACGTTTTCGCCGTTTAGAGCATCTTCAGATATAACAAAAAACATATAATCTGGACCTATAACAGTAAATTATGCAAATGACAAAGAATAGAAAACAATATATGTAATACATAAGATTCATGAGCTATATGTAAATATGACATAATGCAGGATGAATATAGAGATAATCTTTGAATTTTAAAATTAGACTAGACGAATATTTTATACATATAGCTCATGTAACAATTAAATATACAATGGTTAAAATTTGTCAATGATGTTAAAATTTAAAATTTATAATGATGATAATAAAATATTTAGAGTAATCATAGCTGAGAATTGTCGTGAGTTACAAAATAGTTTGCGTAGCTGATGTTCGTGTATTTTGTAATTGTTTCATCTGAAAATTGAAATGGAGAAATAATAATAAATGCAAAAATATAAACGAGTTATTATATAGAGACGCAGATAATTATTATTATAAGATTACTTACTAAAAAACATTTATTAATGAACTAATGCTGTTTATGTTAAAGAATTGCTGTTAGGTGTAATTAGATTTGTTGAGATATTTGAATAAATGCTCATTGATTATGAGTGTAGTGGAATGTACGAGTATTTCGTAATAGATAGATCATAAGTTACAGTAGGTATGAATTTTAATCATACACTGAAATTTAAGTAGAGAAAATCTATATTGTAATTCGTAGAATTAGTAATAATTAGATGAGCTATAATACCAAATATATGTAAGTGATTTAAGGCAACGGTAATAATTAATATAAGATTACTTAGAGAGATCGTTGGCTTTTGAAATGGATGTTGTTTGACGATTGGTGACTACTCTAATTTGACATCCTATTACGTGTCATCACGTTTATTGAAGTATATAAAATGAAGATGTTCTATAAATAAAAGAATATTAACTATTAATTTGCTTTTCAATTTGATATGAGGGAAGGATGTAATTATTTAATGGATTTGACGGCGTTCAAATACTTACATTTGTATGTGCTGGTGTTGGTGTGTTGGTCGTTTTAAGAGAACTGAGGCCTAGATAATCGTGTGTATTGAGGTATGTAGCGGCGCAAGAATATGAAAGGAACTATTTGAATGGCGTATCAAGATCAATGTGAATAGGTCTATTTTAAATTGCATACAGTGGATTTTTAAAGTTTAATAAATTTTCGTTAATTATATTTTGATCTTTATTATGGTAGTAGGCAATGAAGAATTCTTCTGCTGCATTTATGAATTTATTATCATTGTATGTTTTTAGGATACTTATGTATTACATATATTGTTTTCTATTCTTTATCATTTGCATAATTTACTGTTATAGGTCCAGATTACCGGTATATGTTTTTTGTTATATCTGAAGATGCCCTAAACGGCGAAAACGTTCATATTGTTATTACATAGCAAATAAACATTTGCAAGTTGATATGTCTTAAGATTGAAATTTATTATATACTTATTTAATAAATCTGACGAATACAGTGGATGTTCTACCAATTCAAATCCTGCAGAGCAACACTGAAGGAGTGTCTGGGTAAGTTGTCACAATGAAAGCGGATTTGATCAACTGCTATCTACATTTTCTTTCAATTTCTTCCCGCAATCTCCAAATGATTTGTGGCACCATCAGAAGAACATTACAGTACAAGAAAATAATAACGGACTTGCAGGGGCGCCCCGTCCTTATGTGCTACAATGCTACAGTACAACGATAATTTTTGCTCAAATAATGTATTTGTACAATAATACCATAGTATTTGCTCTGTCATATGACAATTTCGCGTGGTTATGTTCATGACGCGTTATAGTGTGTTTAGTCTTCGCTCTTCGGTGCCTCAGGGAATTCGTTGTGCTACTCAGAACTCTACATGAGAATGAAGACAATTATGCGCATGTGCGAAGCTGAAATCACTGCTCTGATTGGCTATTTTTAAGCAGGAAAGTGCTGTAGGTTGGAGATTGCACAAGTAAAGCGTAACGAAAAAATGCGTTTGTGGAAGAACTCGGAACTATTTTCAATGTATTTGGTAATTCAAGTATCCGACTGCTGCTGCCATTTACCTGTTTGAGGTTCCTCCTAAACCAGCCAGCAAGAGCCGGAAAATGGAATCCCAGAAAATTGAAGCCAAGGAAATATGTGACTGTACAATTCAGGAAGCTATTCACCATTTCCAGTCTTTAAGCTACCTACACGCAACAAAATGATAAACAGCAAAATGTTTGACAATTTTTCGCATAATTTTCCTGAACGCGAGCTTGAAATTGCTGTCAACGGCTATACTATACTGAACAAAAGAGTGTTAAAGACACAACTTGGAGTTCTATACGGAAGACCCGACTTCCGAAATATAGATGGCTGTTCAATTGTTACAATACAGTCTCCAACAATTTACAGGATCCATTCTGTGAAGTAACGAAGTTGTTAAATATTTTGGTTACAACACCAATGACCACTGCTGAGCCAGAGAGTATGATGTCCAAGATGGAGGGATTTAACACCAGGGTAATTGACAAGTTCTGCAGTAGGAAGGAACGTCGCATGGAGTTCATGTTTCGTCACTAGGAGAGTCTCAAGTTAATATAAATACATGTAAGAGTACAGGTATAGAGATTGTAGCACACTCATTATTTTGACCACCAGCCGGTACTGCGGACTTGACAGAACAATTTCACAGTCAGTCAATTGCATTTTTTTTTCGGAGGTAGATACTTTGAATTTCATGACTGTGACTCAAGCGTCCATTTCGAGAAGCAACGCGAAACTGTACATTATTTTGTCCTTATAAACTTTTAAAGTGCACCATAGGAGGTGGATACAAGTCACACTAGTACGACAAGGATGATCAATGATGGAGAAATGATTCAATATATGCAGGGATGACAGGAGTACTATGCGAAACCTAGCTCCAAACACTGCTTTCGTTCACCATAAATTACATTGAACCGTCGGGTTTTGAATCATGGTCTCAGGCATTAGTACGTCAAATTAGTACGACCCGAAGGGACACCTACTCTATTAAGCCTGTTATGCTTGACTACTCCTAACAACAGGAGCCTAATGATGGAACTAGTATTAAGATCCCAAAAGTTGGATAAGTTAAGTCCAAGAACACGATGGAATACCTACGTTTTTCTGAACATAGTCTCAGGAAAAACCAAAAATCTCATAACGTGAACATGTTCTGTGTCTTAAAAAACTACTGTATTCATTTTAAATAAACGGATAAATTAAACTAAAAGCAGTGTTACGTATCACTGCAATTTGTGTCCCAAATTAACTACTCGCCGAATGTTTGCAAGGACGACAAAACCGAGTAGACGTCCATACACACGTTTGTATTGTCTACGAAACTACTTGGACACATAAAATAAATTCAATTAATTGCAAATGGTGGAATCCTTAATAACTTTGATTGTTTAACAGACTCGTACCTGTTAAAGGCTTAAAATATTACAGTGGAGGAAGAAAAAACGAAAACATTTCCAATAGCTGTTCAGTGACAGTAACCATTGAAATTTATCAGGTAGCAAGACTACCAGAAAACCAATTACTGGCTATTCATTAGAGTGCAAAACGCGGCGGCTTGTGCGAGGCAATATGTTAAATCCCACATTCCTTGCTGCACAAAATCAAAGCTGCATGTATTAGCCAGCCTGTCTGTGGCTTGGAGCCTGCTTTACATTCTGATGCTTTCCACGGACATATCACTTTAACTCCACGTACATGTTCAAAGTAATTAGCAATAATTATTGCTTAAAGAATAACATTGAAGGACATGATAGACTAGACATCCTTGTCAACAAGGAGTTAAATAGGCCTACTACTTCAAAGGGTTCTAAACCAAATACTGTATGTATATAGTAAAAGCAATGCAAAGATAGAACCGAACTAAAGTTTCTATATTTATTCGCCGAGTTAGCTCTGCGGTAACGCGTCTGCCTACAGACTTAAGGCTGGTCCACAATAAATCGAGAACGGAAACGACAACGAGAACAAGAACGGAAATATTTTTTATTTTATTTTATTGGGTTATTTTACGACGCTGTATCAACATCTAGGTTATTTAGCGTCTGAATGATATGAAGGTGATAATGCCGGTGAAATGAGTCCGGGGTCCAGCACCGAAAGTTATCCAGCATGGAAATAATATTAAATGTATTTAAATGTATTTAAATATTAGCATTCACAATTAACGAGAAGCTTGCCGGAGCCCAGGATCGGGGACGTGAAAGTTAATTGTGAATGCTCACATTTAAATTTAATTTTGACCTCGTTCTCGTTGTCGTTTCCGTTCCCGGCTTATTGTGGACCAGCCTTAACCGGCCAGGGTTCGGTTCCCGGTAAAGTGAGAAATTTTCATGTAAAATTCCTACCTCGGGACTAGGAGAGAAAGCGGTACACAACTTCTAAACACTAAATCGAGAACCAATATGCCTGGGTTAAATCCCAAATCTCTCCTCTGTGCATACGAAGAGAAGGCATATATCACTGTTGATAATGATTCGTCCGTCGGATGGGTACGTTAAGCCTAGCGGCCCCCTTGGTGCTATTCGACATCAGTAGGCTATGTACCGGCACAGGTTTTCCCCTTCTCCCTTCCTCATCTTCATCATCATCCTCACCCATTCCCTACATTACACTTACACATACACTCATCCTAGTACACGACGTAACTCTTCACAGATAGGCTACACATCATGCACGAGCCGAAGTGGTGTGCAACTTGAAAATGGCTCACAGTCCTGCCATCTATCCGCAATATTCAGAACCCGAATCACGCAAGTGAAGTGGGGAGGCGTTAGATACGTATGTTTCATCTTAGTGACACTCATTTTTTGTATTAGTGATAATTTTCAAAATTATTATGAACAAAAAAAAAAACATTAAAGCGTTGACTACAATATTTTAAAAATGGCCCTGAAGTACGTTGTAACTAAAGATGTACAACGATCGAGAAAGCAAGACTAACAGCGCCCGCAAAGCCGAAAACCCGCACGATAATGTTCTATATGTAGTGTCGTTGACGAAAAGACTGCTTGTGAGTGTTTCGAGACGCCGAGATTGATCACTCTCGAAGTCCCGAACGTCAAACAGCCTTGAATCGCCACAGTTGTTTAAACCTCACTGAACTTTTATCTACTTTGGCAACTGTTATAATTAAATGTATAAACAAAGTAGCCTATTTAAAACATCATCTTTACCTTTCAGTGCATAACAATCCATTCTTCAATCTTTATTTAATTACTAGGCCCTTATTAAAAGGCTAGAAATTTTCTTTTCATATGTTTGAGATCAAGTGTACAATCTCAAGTAAAACGATACTAACGTTATGTTTTATGTTTCTTAGAAATGCACATTTATTTGAGAATTGTTTTATTTTTCTATTTATATAACGAGGTAATATCATATAATAGAACCAGAACATTTTGATAACTAAAATACTATTCTGTTTTGTCTTTTTGTCTCATTTAAATGATGTATGTTATTCAAAGTTACGAAATCTTTCCACGCCGAGCAAATACTATTTCGAGAATGATGAGCGAGACTCGAAGCGCACGAGAATGACGAGACGAGACTCGAAAGACAAATGCAACGAACACAGCGAGCGAGAGCGGCAGTTAGTTTTGTTCATCTCTAGTTGTAACAGTAATATTGATCGCTCTCGCTTTAAAATAACACTAAATAGAGAAGCAAGAACATCTTATAAAAACGACGGAATTGGAAATGAAGTACAGTCCTTGAATATAAATATACATTTAGTACAAGAATTCCAAATTTAGTCCTAATTCGAAGCCGACGGTCCTGTACGCAACGTCAAAGGCAAGGTTTTCCCACAGCCTGAAAGTTATCTTCCGTACGTATTCCATTATTATTCATCGCCATCATCGTCATTTTTCATTCTGTTTTTTCTATCATTTGACTCTAAAGTCCTTTGCAGTTCCAATTGTTCAAGTCGTCTCTTCTTCGATCGTCCCACGTTCACTTTCCCCTTACTTTTATTAAGAACTTGCAAGAACTATTTCTTTACTTCCATATAGGGAAAAACGTAATGAGTCCAAAATTATCGATTTTCTGTTTTAGATGTCTCGTAATACTCAGACAGCGTAGATTTGTATAGTTTAACTGTACACAATAACAACCTCATTAGACCAAAAAATATTTAAGAATGATAACCCAAAAACAATCCATGTATTGTGGGTCCCTATCACCACGGCATGGCGCGTTCTCAGGTTGCGGATAGAGGAGACGGCCTCCAGATATGGAGGGTAGCTGTGAATATATTGAATAAGCAGTCGTGGACAGCCGATAAGGAGTGGTCCTCCAGCTTGGGGGTTGGGCGAAGGGCAAACAACCCATCACCGTAAAAAAAAAAAAACAATTTGTTACGAAACCTCACAATAAGCCTCGGAATGGGACTGATTCTCTGGCATGACCACAGCAAAGGATGGGAAATAACTCTTACTATTCGGTTCAGAAGCTTTCATCATCCAGTCTCCTGTCAAAAAATCTGAAAGTTAGAATTTATAAAACAGTTATATTACCGATTGTTCTTTATGGTTGTGAAACTTGGACTCTCATTTTGAGAGGGGAACATAGGTTAAAGGCGTTTGAGAATAAGGTGCTTAGAAAAATATTTGGGGCTAAGAGGGATGAAGTTACAGGAGAATGGAGAAAGTTACACAAACCCAGAACTGCATGCATTGTATTCTTCACCTGACATAATTAGGAACATTAAATCCAGACGTTTGAGATGAGCAGGGCATGTAGAACGTATGGGTGAATCCAGAAATGCATATAGAATGTTAGGGCTGGTTCATAACAAACCGGGAATGGAAACGACAACGAGAACGAGAACGGAAATATTGTTAAAATAAATGTATTTACATGTGAGTATTCACAATTAACTATTGTGAATGCTCACGTTTAAATACATTTTAACATTATTTCCGTTCTCGTTCTCGTTTCCGTTCCCGGTTTATTGTGAACCAGCCTTTAGTTGGGAGACCGGAAGGAAAAAGACCTTTGGGGAGGCCGAGATGTAGATGGGAAGATAATATTAAAATGGATTTGAGGGAGGTGGGATATGATGGTACAGACTGGATTAATCTTGCTCAGGATAGGCACCAATGGCGGGCTTATGTGAGAGCGGCAATGAACCTCCGGGTTCCTTAAAAGTAAGTAAGTAAGTAAATAAGTAAGTAAACCCAAAGACAGTAGACTGTAAAGGATCTTGAAACCTTTAACTTGTTCTCTTGCAAAAACAGTAAAACGTGACTTATCAGGTTTTCCCCCCTGTAGTCTTCAAATGACCTAGTCACTATTTTCTCATTTAAACTAGTACTTTTAATGAATAATTCATTTTTATCAAAACCTTGCATTGCTCTCGGAAATTTAATTTTGGATGTGTGGATGTTCTGAGAAGAGAGAACTGAAATGATTGTACAAACGCAAGGTAGAGAGGTTTGAAAACTGGCAAAATTGAACTTCTTTTTACATGAATGGATTCGGTCCATTTTCGTAGCCTGAAAGCAGTGAAGAGAGAGCGGTCAGAGAGGTCGTCACGGTCAGCTGTAGGGACATATGTCACCCCTTTCTATTCTACTCGTGTGTATCGTGAGCATGAGGAAGTTCGTCGGGCTATGATCTCCTTCCAGTTATCGCAAAGAGTGTATAATGTAGTCTGTCCCATATCATTTCTTACGATTGCGAGAGAAAGTTCGCCCTCCGGCGAGCAAAGCGATGAACTTGAAGATATGCCTTCCAGCAAACCGGAGCACATGCGATGTCTGCTGCATGCAGCAACTCTCGAAGAGAGCGAGCCTCTTTGTTCTCGAGGTCTCCATAGCCATCGCCCATCTCAAACCCCTCCATTGCAAACCGTATATCGCTGTTTAGTAACATAATTATTACACTAATCAGACATCAAATGTATAGAAACAATTGGAAACTGTGATCCCAAAACTCGTTGAGTCCATTTGGCCATTTTTATTGTTTATTGTTGTTTATTGTTAGTAAAATAACATGTACAAAAATACAATCTTAGTTCTTCCCCGAAGGAGTAAAAACTCGTGCTCATGGAGATATCTAAACACAAAGATAAACACAAACAATAGTACATTATGCAACAAGCCTATAATGGTAGTAATTAAGACGCGAGTATGTTTATGAAACGAGCGCAAGCGAGTTTCATAATTTTTATACGAGCGTCTTAATTACCATTATAGGCAAGTTTCATACGACTTTTTATGCTCGACCATATTTCTAACTTGAAATTATTAATAAGTATTCATGTTATTCTTATCTGACTGGGGAGCGGAACTGACCTTGTGCAATATCTCGTAAATTGTGAGATGTGCGCAGACGCGAAAGTATTTATTTTTTCCGAGACATAAATGTCATTGACCTTTATATAATCTAGAGAGTAAAATAAACAATCTTGATATAACCTTGAAATTGATTTAGACATTGAAAAAAGAGATGACAAATTGAATTTATTTGAATATTATTTACAATTAACGCTAATTATTATAGTAACAGAACACAACCTTCTGTGACAGTATTGGATTTCCAGCCTCCGTGACGTTTTGCTAGTTGTCTTTCGATTGTATATCCGAGAATAATCGATACTTGCGCTTTCATATTGCTACAATGGTGTTTTGTGATTGGTGGAACACCTGAACTTTAATGAATAGGTGTACTTTAATGAGGTCCATTAAAGGGCTGCTACCAGGTGTACAATTACTACATTTCGGCATGGTCGAGTATAAAGATAATTATTTGACACAAACTGGGTCAAGAAAAAAAAATTACAAGAATAAATTAACTTTAAAAATACAACTTCAATTTTAATAATTTAAATCATACAATTACATATACATATTAAATCAATATATATTCTTTAAAAATTAAATTCCTAACGCTATTTTTGAAATGTCTGATACTAAAATTTTCCAAATTTGGGTATTTATCACTTATTTTATTGTATAACCTTGGACCAAAGTAGGTACCATGGCTCAGAACTTATGGTTTATACATACATGCATATGATTATGTTTGAGACCTCTAGCATTATATTTTAAGCACGTTTTCTCCAAAAACAGCACCAATCCTTGTCTAAAAGGTTGTTATTGTGCATGTCACTTGAAAACTCGCTTAGTCCGTAGATCGGTGGACAAAAAAACTGGACCAGTACTTTCATAAAAATGGACTTAACCCGTTTTGGGATCACATTATTCAATTACTGATCTTCCTCTGATACATATCGTCAAGTGAGATGTAGGCTATTGACTGATAGTAGATACAGATACCAGACAGGACCTCTGTCAGAGATAATGATTTAGAGTAGCAAGTGTTATTTATTCACCCGTTACAAATACTCCAAAATTCGTTCTAAGATACATATGCGTCATCGAGTGATAAGAGAATATTTTCGCGCTTTTTATTTTAAAAATATCTAGTACTTTACTATGAAAAATATGCACACACAGAAATTGCATAGACAAAACTCTTCACGAAGATACTATTTTATTTATTTATTTTTTTTCGTTCTCAGATGCATATGCGCCATCAAGTGAAAAATAAGAGATTATTCTCGCGCTTTTTATTTTAAAATATCTAATACTTTATTATGAAAAATATGCACACACAGAAATACTATTTTTTTTTTCCGTTCTCAGACACATATGCGCCATCAAATGATAAGAGAATATTCTCGCGCTTTTTATTTTAAAATATCTAGTCCTTTACTATGAAAAATATGCACACACAGAAATTGCATTCACGAAAATACTATTTTTTTTTTCGTTCTCAGATACATATGCGCCATCAAGTGATAAATAAGAGAATATTCTCGCGCTTTTAATTATAAAATATCTAGTACTTTACTATGAAAAATATGCACACACAAAAATTGCATAGACAAAACACTTCACGAAGATACTATTTTATTTATTTATTTATTTTATTATTTTTTTTTTTTTCGTTTTCAGATGCATATGCGCCATGAAGTGAAAAATAAGAGATTATTCTCGCGCTTTTTATTTTAAAATATCTAGTACTTTATTATGAAAAATATGCACACACAGAAATACTATTTCCCTCCCCCCCCCCCCCGTCTTCAGATACATATGCGCCATCAAATGATAAGAGAATATTCTCGCGCTTTTTAGTTTAAAATATCTGTATTCTGCTATGATAAATATGCGAACACAGTAATTGCATAGACAAAAAATTTTATGAAGATACTACTTTTCTTTCTGAAAGTATAACCAGTTGCTGTTGGTGAAGGGAAGTTGACAGACAATTATATTATTATTTCTGAAGGTTTCGTTGCAGCATAGCTCATTTAAATAAGAACATAAATAAACAGCTCTGATTACTGTAACTTGCAAGAATTAGTACGTTACATAAATAGAGCGCTAATGTAATATATGAGAGAATGGCAAGACTTATGACGACCACATGACGATTCCGACAGTTCAGCAAAAACCCGCACGTACCACACGACCTTCGACATACTCGTATAGGAAATGAGTCCTCACAAAGATACAATCTGCGTGGCGGAAATCGTATGGTAGAGCGAGGCAGACAGCTACTGTGAGCATCGACATGCCACAGGTCCATAACAAGAACGTCAACGCATGGCTGCGAATCTGTGCAACAGTGACAATCATAATGATTCACAACTTGATTGTAGTATTTCTATCACTGCAGAGAGACGTTTAAGAAAGAGATACTTCATCATGATTTCTTTTTTGTTTTTGAGTCCATCATATTTTTTGTATGTGCAGCGCTCTCATATCAAAACTCCAAGGACTCTTATTTACCCTCCTGACTGATACTTCAGATATAAGGTACTATTTGAAAATATTCGTTATTAAAACAACAAAGATGCAGGCATTACTTGATGTTTTCTTCAAAGTAAAAATAATTTTAAACGGATAGAACATACCAAAAGCAAGATGGACACGGCACAGTAATAGACAGCGGAAAAAAGTCATTCGGATGTGAAGGTACCTACAACGCGAGTAGATTGTATCGTCAGAGGGTTGTTGTTTACGTAAGCATAGTAGGCATAGCTAATAGAGGTGCGTGCAGGTAAGAACTGTTTTCGAATCAGAAGGTTCTTGACATTTTGTGTACTTTTCTATAAACCCTTTAAAGTGAGGATTGTCCAACGTTTTGAATGGAATATTGCTACTTATCATCATTCGACACAAATCCTGGCAAAAGTCATATTTCATATTTAAGGCGGAACTTGAACTTGAACCCTTATTTTCTTCTAACATAGAGCAACATTTTTCATATGTTTCTGTGTATTACATTCATGTTTTATGGATTGTTTTGTTATCTTTTTAATGCACACATACACAACCGAAACTTAATTGTTCCACCAGTATCACTACTAAAAATGTGGACATATTCTTGTATCAAGGAATACACCCTATGTTTTTTAACACCTGCTTTCGGCAGTATGATCACTTCACCGAACACAAATGAATAATATGTTTACGTATCTCAATGTTCTCTGTCCACGTACGGACGAGGACTGACTGAGAACGCAGAGTGGCAGTTGTTTTCGGTGTTCGCGTGGTGCTCTCTGCGGACGGTACCGTGATGTAGCTACCTACTTGGGATGTGTGCACACCTCATGCCATAATCTATGCGTACAGTACTTGTAAACCGTAAACAAGACTTTTATTTGACTTTTTTCCGCTGTCTAGTAATGAATATTGGTCATTGGATTTTGTTGCTATCGATGTTGATATTATATGTGGGGGGGGGGACAGAGAAATAGTTCCTCGATGCTTTTTGTCAAACTTTCCTTCTTCTGTTCACTTCATGAAGCTCGTTACTTGTTCATTCCCTTTCAATAAAGAGGCCACTTCCATCGCTAATTTCCCTACCTTGCATTTCCCTATCCCTTTCACCTCGATTAAGCCCCTCATCGGGCTGACGAGGTTCAGCGTCTAAGATACTGGAGCTTATCTTACCTCAGAAGGCAGAAAGAATTAAATCTAAAATCTCCATTTTGAGATATGGTGAGATGAATATTCCACTTTGAGTACAGCTTTATGACTTACTTCCTTTGAATATCGAAATATATACGCAATTGTCCATCCCTGGAATTAGGAAGTACTAACATCAAAACAAGCATAGAATATTAGGCTATATATGAATCAACCATAACCTGGAAATCCATGTTATGGCGCTTACTTTTGCCTTCTGACGCAAGTTCTAAGGAGCGGACTCTAGTCTTGGACAAAGTCTACTGATCGGCTATACTAGGAAATGTGTGAGTGGTATGTGATCCTTTTCTCGATTACATTTTCAATATTCATTTCTAAATTCAAATTTGCACGAGCCCTTTTATATTCCTCCAATATTATATTCAGATAATGAAAATTAATTAATTTTGGTACTCGTTTCCATCTAAACGAAGAGCTGATAGTGAGAAAACGCGACAGTGGTGGAATGTAAATGGCAGAGGAAACCGAAATAGAAAAAGAAAATCTGTCACAGAGTTATTTTGTTCACTATCAATCTCAAAAGATCTGTAAGGAATCAAGACAATGATTTATTTTGTAGTTATGGCGATGGGAATGATGATGATTATGATGATGATGGTAATGATAGTAGTAACGTTGAGATGGTATTGGCGATGGTGAACGTGATGGTGTTGGTGATAATAAATGTAATGTTGGTTATGATGGAATTGGTAGTATCGAATTACGGACGTGGTGGCATTGCTGATTATAGACATTTATTTTTCACAATACGCATGATTTGTCTCTGCTAATACTAACGGACATTATATTTAGTTTGCCTTCACTTAATTGTAAAACTATAAGAACTTTAGGTACACCCAGAACAATAAGTTTTCCTTCTCAATTGTTACTAAAGATAAAAACCTCAAATATCCATAATATTATCAATGGCCCACATATAAACACTATATTATAGGCCTTACATAAACAAGCAAATAAGCAAAACGAAATAAGGCACAAGGAAGCTACAGGTTTTATCTATTTTTTGACATATGATCCGAGTCTCTAGATACATTTCTCCCATCGTCACACCAGATTCAGTATCTACACCTCGTTCATAAAACATATGTATAACCACCTAGATGTATAGCCACCTGCGCATGACTGATTTCGCTTCTTCATCCGAACCCAAGGGTTTGCTTCCTAGGAATTTCTTCATTGGTCAGAGGTGAAAGTCAGACAGTGCGAGGTCTGGACTTCAGGGTGGATTGGATGGATGATTGCCGACTCAATGCCTCTGACATTGGGTGGTGTAGCAGCGGTCACTGGTCGCCCAGAACGAGCTTCATCGGCGGCCCTCTTCGAAGAATCTGCGCCACCTGGAGATTTTGCTACGGTCCAGACAATCAGCACCATACACCTCCAACATTTCCCTGTGAATTTCACTAGGACTTTTTCGTTTTTCCCACAAAAACTAACTACACCTCGCTGCTCTTCATACGTAGACGATGCTAGCACGAGCCATCTTTTCTCAGTAGTTACCGCTAGTTCCGCCAGGTAGACATCTGATCGAGCCATTGCCGTCTGTAGCACAAGATTCAAACGAACTCTATGACAACTTTGAATGTCTGGATCAAAATAGTATTCCGTAAAAAAAATTGTGCGTTACTTTCCGATCCTCCCTTGTATATTAGATTTGAAAAGCAATTTACAATCTGAATTAAGCATAGATATTTCACATCTAGACTATGAAATAAATCTTGTTCTAATCAGGTACGCTTATCAGAGTGGTCACGAAAAATTAACATAAAACTCTTCCGCGTCCTCCGTTTTATAGTAACTCACACAGTTATCGCTATTTTCATGTCCTCCCATTTGGTAGGCCACAAGACCTTGGTTATGCCGTTTCACACCAAAGTCTGGCTCTCTTCCATTAACATCGATGGAAACATCTCAGTGCTTAGGCTTAGATGGAGTTACGGTAACACTCAAGGACAACGAGAATAAATTGCTGAGGTGGGTCAAAAATGCAAAGAACGTCATTTTTACGAGGTTTCAATATAGAAGCTACGATTACTTATCATTCTGAACACAATTCTGCACTTACATGAAGTACTAATAATCTAAAAAAAAAAAAAAAAAAAAACACTTTAAAGAAATCAATATAATAGCTTACAAGTTCAGTTGATTTTAAGTGAAAGTTTTCTGGCACACCGTTAGGCGGAAACTTCAGCAGTGATTTTCACCCTTTTGTAGGCAGATAAGTTAAAGTCAAGTGGTGGCCCAACCGGTGTTATAAATTACACTACCTTCTAAGGAGACACAAAACATAAATTTTCCAAAGGGAAATTCAGAATTTGTCCTGATTTACGTAGTTACGAAACGATATAGATGTTAAGTTTCAGGACACGGTGGTATACTCAGAGGACTACTTCTGAACACTATCATCATGAGAGTCTAAAAACTCAACCGTAAGCGGTCACAATGTCTTGGCTTGAGGACTGAAACTGGACGGGGCGATAAAGAGCAGTCGCATAACATCTTTCGGGGGGAAAGTTAGAATTCATAGCACGTGGAATATCTATATCTATGAATGAGTGGGCTGCAGACAAAATGCACTGCCCAACTTTTTAAGATCTGAGTTACGGCGGAGGTCGTTTAATAATTGGTGTCGTCTTCCACAAAAAGGCAAAGGAGTGGTAAATTACAGTGAAGATCCAAAAAACAACTCTTGGATTAGTAACAGAAGAGGGATATCATCCTCAGAGTGAACAATGCCATAAAGATGTCCACAAACATCGCAGCAGTACGATCGGTGCCAGGTCGTTCCTTTCAAGATCAAAAGTGTCGTCATCCAGGGTGCAGCGAAGTAGAAACTCTTGGGCATGTTTTGGGTTATTGCCCTAAAGGAGAACTACTGAGGAACATTAACAAAATTTGTCTAATGTTATTGAGAGATTCATTATCCATTTTACACAATTATTTGTATAATACTATGTATTTTTTTTTTACTTCATTTCGTTACTCTTCAATGTATTTTCATCTCATGTTTCTCCGAAATCAAATTGTACTTTATTTTTAAATTGATCATTGTTCCATATTCTCTCCGCAATCATATTGTATTTTTAATTTAACCTCTGCTTTATATTCTGGATCCTAGTGGTCAGCCGTAGATTTCGGCCAGATGTCCCAAATTGTGGAATTTGTGTGCAAACAGATGTCTGCCGTAAGAGAAAGAGATTTCGGTAGAATATTACAAGTTCCTTATTGTAAGTCTACTGAACAACTGATCGCAAGCTTTCTTCTACCAGGAAGAACAGCTTTCGCTGGTAACCACCCGAATTCATTTCCTATATCGATATATTTTCTTTGTTTTATTTCTATTTCTATGTTGTTCCTGTTCCATCTGGAGCGTTTGAACTTCCCATCAGCTGTTGACTGATCATTTACTAATTGAATAATGCCTCAGGTAAGATATAATTTTGTCAGTGGAAAAAACTTTGTTATAAAACTCTAATATGGTATATTCGATCTTATATATTAAGACATGTTCTCTTTATCGCCTTTCATCGCCCTCGGCAGAGCTCTCAGCCGAGCACTTGGTCTCAATTATAACAGCAATATAATTATCAAAGTAGGTATATTGCTAATGTACTCTATTTCCATTATTATTTTAAACTCTTTCCAGAATTAATTTTCCTTTACTAAAACTATGCACAGAAACTGAAGTTCTTTATTTAGACTATCAGCTTCACAATACTTTGGTTGTAGGATCCTAATGTGCGTGGAGGAGTTATTTGTAAATACGCCATATGATTGATTTGAAGGGACGTGCACATGCTTGACATAAGTAATCTGTACGTTAAACTCGCGTACGAGTAGGGCAAACTCGGCTAATTTCGTGACAGTAAGGTTTTTGTGCAAATAAAATTTTCAAATTAAAAAAAATGGTGTTTTTAATGTACGTACATTACTAGATTTCAGGAAATTACATGTCAGCATTTTTACCTCAAATAAATTTATGCGCTAATACAAACAAACAATAGGAGAGAATATCATCGAAATGATAGCCGTCCAAATCTTGGATTTAAAATATCGGCATCCTAATCAATTCAAATGAACAAAAAATAAAATGTAAATTAATGTTAAAAAATACATAATGAAATTTTAGAAAAGAATATTCTGCGACAAGATTTGGTAGCTATCAAAACGATAAAAATTTATTGAAAATAAATAATATACATTGAATATTATAAAGATAAATAGAGATGATGATTGATGATGTTCAGTGAAGATTTTAAAATGGTTGATGCAATTGTCTGAAGAGTCTTATCAGGAACCTTTAATTTTCTGAGGATCTCGAATGTAAATTTGGGAATTGTTCCTCGCGCAACAAACATAAGTCCAATGACATTCCAAGCTTGAATATTATATTTATGACTGAGATCATCACAGCATGGAAGGTATATAGCGCGTTTCTCTTCATGAACCTGCTTTGGTTGATCTTCATTAATTTCGAACCTTACAGTGGGGTCAAGAATGAGACTAGTTTGTTTATCTCGGTCAATTATTATGATGTCAGCACGCCGTGTAGATCCTTCCGTAGAAAGACATTGAACTTCCTCACATACTTTGTATTCACCATGTTCCCTTAATATTTTAGCAATTATTGAGCGGACTGTGTTATGTCTGTCAATTCGCAGTAATTCGACCTGAGGGCAGGAACCTAGCACGTGGGGTAACGTTTCATGCTCATTGCATCTCCTGCAATGGGTATTGCTAAGGCTTCTACCGGGGAGAATTAGCACTCTAGAAGGGCTGGTATAATTTCGTGATAGTATAAGAGTATTTTTGTGACAGTTCTTAAATTAAAAATATTTAGGCATAATCAGTAAAATTTTAAATTCTTCGGCCAGATTCATACCTATAACCAAAACAACTAAAATTTGTTCTGTATTTTTAAAGGTTTGATATGTATCATGAAACCACTGATCACAATTGATATATTTTCCACCATGCTTGTCGTCCTCGAAATTTCTTGAGAAAGATCCGCATAAAAATAATTAGACTTATCATTCGGCTTGCCTCCAAGCACAGATCTTCTTTGTTTGGCTCCTGAAGATGATGCTGTTTGCTACATAAAGAAATATTATACGTAAAGCTAACGAGTTAAAGTGTTTAATTCGGATGTTCAATTATTAAAAAAAATACATCTTGATTACATAACTTTTAACACTGTATCACTTCGGAATATGTATGGCAAGACTTTCCTGTGTTAAATTTCAACGTACCTCGTTTACATGTTTCGACCTATTTATGGGTCATCTTCAGAACTGGTCGTTGTTGGTCTTGGCACCACTTGTTCTGTTTCCTGTGAGGGTGTGTTCGCGTTGTATAGTGTAGAGTCAAAGATTGTGTGTGTTTTGAAGTTGAGTTGTGTGTTGAGAATTTCGTTGGGGTGTGTTTTTGTGTGTCTGTATATTTCATAATGTTCTAGTGTGTTTGCTTTCTGGCTTTTTGGTTGGATGTGTAGTATTTCCATATCTGTGTTGATGTCTCTGTGGGTGTGGTTAGCATTTGTGATGTGTTCTGCATATGTGGAGGTGTTTTGTAGTTTTGTTATGGCTGTGATGTGTTCTTTGTAACGTGTTTGAAACGATTTGCCTGTCTGCCCGGCGTATACAAACTCAAATGTAACACCTGCAGCAACTTCTACATAGGACAGACAGGCAGATCATTTCAAAGAAGTTACAAAGAACACATCACAGCCATAACAAAATTACAAAACACCTCCACATATGCAGAACACATCACAAATGCTAACCACACCCACAGAGACATCAACACAGACATGGAAATACTACTCATCCAACAAAAAAGCCAGAAACTAAACACACTAGAACAATATGAAATATACAGACACACAAAAACACACCTCAAAGAAATTCTCAACACACAACTCAACTTCAAAACACACACACTCTTTGACTCTACACTATATCACATGAACACATCCTCACAGGAAACAGAACAAGTGGCGCCAAGACCAACAACGACCAGTTCTGAAGATGAACCATAAATAGGTCGAAACATGTAAACGAGGTACGTTGAAATTTAACACAGTAAAGTCTTACCATACATATTCCGAAATTAAAAAAAAAAAAAAAAAAAAAAAAAAAAAACTTACAGAGAGCTATATATGCCTGAAGCAACCTGCAACTAATAAAGGGAAATGTCTGTTATTTTAATCCATATACCTTGTTAGGTACCCTGAAAACATTAATAAGAAAGTTAGCACTTTCAACGGACAACGACATAAATCATGGTACTAAAAGTATTCTTGCTGAAAGAAAGTTAAAAACGAAATTCATGTAAGCAAGTCCGTTCCACTTGCAACTGACAATACTTAGAACCCCTGGCGACCACTCCTGTTAATAGAGATTCGAGTGAAAGATCATTAAAATGCGATAAACAAGAGTAGTTACATTTACATGAGCAGCGACTAAAATCCATTATTGTCGTCAGTCTCCATGCACACTTGCAGAGCACAGGAGTAGAAAACTAATGTGGGCGATAAGTTTTCAGTTGTAGGAACACATTACTCTTAACGGACTTGTCAGAGAGCAGAGAAATTGGAGTCATGTTCTCTCCTTTTATAAGCGGAGAAGTCGGTCCAACGCATTTCGAGAATGGCCTGACATTTCAGTTAATTCAGGTGTCATAAGTACATCTAAGTGTGCAACATGTTGTCAGTGACTGATAGCTTATTACACGCGTTCATACCTCTACATCTGCTCTTAAGGACGAAAACTCTTTGCGGGTCAGACTTTAGTGCACGAGAATAACTTCACCGCTTTCTCTCACACAGGGAAACACAAATGCAATCCCGAAGCTTTGTTACATTAGGACAATTCTTCTAATTCTCACAATTTCGTGGTTATTATCGTTAATTTATCACGAAGATTAGACTTGTGAAATTAATTGAGTTCCTTGTAGTATAAAGTTGCCTATTTCCGTGATACCCCTAATTCCGTGATACTTTTTTTTTAATTGAATGTCAGTCAAAGGTTCAAATATCTGGGAGCAACACTAACAAATATAAATGATACTCGGGAGGAAATTGAACACAGAATAAATATGGGAAATGCCTGTTATTATTCGGTTGAGAAACTTTTATCATCCAGTCTGCTGTCAACAAATCTGAAAGTTAGAATTAATAAAACAGTTATATTACCGGTTGTTCTGTATGGTTGTGAAACTTGGACTCTCACTTTGGGAGAGGAACAGAGATTAAGGGTGTTTGAGAATAAGGTGTTTAGGAAAATATTTGGGGCTAAGAAGGATGAAGTTACAGAAGAATGGAGAAAGTTAAACACAGAACTGCACGCATTGTATTCTTCACCTGACATAATTAGGAACATTAAATCCAGACGTTTGAGATGGGCAGGGCGTGTAGCACGTATGGGCGAATCCAGAAATGCATATAGAGTGTTAGTTGGGAAGCCGGAGGGAAAAAGACCTTTAGGGAGGCCGAGACGTAGATGGGAAGATAATATTAAAATGGATTTGAGGGAGATGGGATATGATGATAGAGAATGGATTAATCTTGCTCAGGATAGGGACCGATGGCGGGCTTATGTGAGGGCGGCAATGAATCTCCGGGTTCCTTAAAAGCCAGTAAGTAAATAAGTAAGTCAGTCAAAGCTTTGCCGATTGACCATAGCGCCAGAATATTTCTCGAAAGAGTGCATCTTTCGCCTACTTTTGAGACATCAGTGAACTTCCTAGAATGATACCCAATCCTGTGACATTTAGTGAAAAAAAATATATCATGGAATTAGGCAACTTTACCCTACATATGTAGTTTATAGACATTGAGATGAAGTATTTTTCATTCATATTCTTTAACAAATTTTCTATTCCAATTTATGCAATATACTTATTTCCGTGACGCTTCAAACCTCAGGACGTTTTTTGGCCTTATTCACAAGTTTCCTCCATTCTATTGCGTCGTGTGCTTTACCTTCTCAGTTCCTTCTACGCGATGACGTCGAAGCAAACTTGATTTTTTTCCGCCTCAATTTAGGTCTAACCCAAAAGTACGATCTATGAAGTTTTTCTGATTACAGTTTTTAATATGGAAACAACCTCTTTCCTCAACACATTCACAACTAACGAAGTCTTTATTTTCCATTATTTGTAATTAGGCCTATATCAGATTGCGAAAATAAAATTCTAATATTTGTATTTTTCCTTACTTTCCGACACTTGACTAAGATAAGGGTTACATATTCTCTAAAATACAATTCTCACAACGTAACCAAGTTTAGTGTATTGATATTCGGCCGTTCAATAAATACAGTGATACATCAGTCTAATTCCATATAATTGTATTCATTTTATAAAACCTTAACATATATTACCATTTTTAAAAAATCCCTTCTACATTAATGGTTTTTTGTTTCCTCGCTTTACCAGCTTTCTAATTCCAGCAGAGAAGAAATATTTATTCTAAAGTCGTAGCCAGTCTTACGATCATGTCATTTTCACTAAATTTATTTCTCTGATGGTGCGAGACCTGGGCTATGTGGTAGAATATTATAACTTGGTAAGTTGTCCAATGCATAATATGGCAGTGATAAGGCTACAATGATGACAAGAGTCATTCTGAAGAAACCCTACTCCCCTTATTTTCTTTCAATAACGTAGGTCTTACAACTTAAAAAATGTTAAATGTTATGTTTTATTTAACGATGCTCGCAACTGCAGAGATTATATCAGCGTCACCGAATGTGCCGGAATTTTGTCCCGCAGGAGTTCTTTTACATGCCAGTAAATCTACTGACATGAGTCTGTCGCATTTAAGCACACTTAAATGCTATCGACCTGGCCCGGGATCGAACCCGCAACCTTGGGCATAGAAGGCCAGCGCTATACCAACTCGCCAACCAGGTCGACTCTTACAAGTTACTTACTTACAAATGGTTTTTAAGGAAACCGCAGGTTCATTGCCGCCCTCACATAAGCCCGCCATCCGTCCCTATCCTGTGCAAGATTAATCCAGTCTTTATCATCTTATCCCACCTACCTCAAATTCATTTTAATATTATCCTCCAATAACGAACTTAAATGACGAGTATGTTAACACTCGAGCACCGAGTAAATTTGTAATAAAATTACACCTTCATATTAATGTACAGTTTGTGTGTATGTATATAATGTATGTATGCATGTATGTACGTACGTATGTAGGCCTATGCGTCTTTCTCTTACCGCTATCTATGTTTGAACTTCTCGATTTGATAGACGACTCCTATGATGCAGGATCAGAATAACGCCGATCAACACAGGGTATCACATTGACATCAGACTAAGACATGAATATCCTAAGTGCGAGATTCAAATTCAAGCCCACCACATTAGTTTTCATCCAAGGTTAAATCTGCGCACCTTTCCCATTGTATACATGAATGCGTAACACACCTATTTGGTATGTTGCTTCATTTATCCCACACATGGAACAAGAATTAGGAATGTGTTCCGTAACGAAATACTTTCAATGGACAACAACAGGAAGTCAATATTTTCAAGGTCGTAGCTGCATAAGCCAACCATTCTTTAAAGACTCACAAGGTAAAACGTTTGTACTACACAGTATAATCCATAAGATATAATATCCTGGGCAAAGATAGGCCTATATTCTTCAGACGACTGACCAGGAGTTGTGTATACTTCTGTCCTGAAGTCGCCGTGTTTTGTTTCATTTCTTGATATTTGCTATTCCTCTAGGACCGGCCTCCTGGGAAGTCTAAAAAAATAAAACAAAAATGAAACAGGATTCTCTTTCTTTGATATTTACACACAAAAGAAGGAATGCTGAATCGAAGAGATATACGCCTTCGCTTAAGCAATGTCATAAAACAAAAGACACAGAGACGATATACTGTTTTCCAACATTCAGTCGTTCTAATCCACTAATTCGATTCCTAGATCTCAACGGGAGGTAGGAAGTGGGGGGTGAAGACACGACTTTCAAAAGGTTCTTCACACCTGCCTTACTTACGCTGATAAGTCTTAAATTCATAATACAATTTAAGTGTTCCGAAATCGAAATTCAATTCATTGCCACATTTTAATTAGAAATCCTTGGTATGGTATGGAATATGGGTATACTGTAAGGTAAGTCCATGAGCACTTCAGACTCACTGTGCTATCCCAGACCTGCAGAACTGTAGCTCCTACGAGCGACTGTCTTACCATCCATTCTACCCCACCCACCTTTTCTACCAGTATGGTCATAGCGTTCTAGTTACGCTCGGCTACATCAACATTCATTCTCGCGACGGCAGGTATACAACACGCTATCAAGAATTACAAATGAACAGATAACAAAATCTTTAAGAACATACCATTATAAAGTAAGAGAAAAATAAATAAATAAATAAAAATAAATAAATAAATAAATAAATAAATAAATAAATAAATAAATAAATAAATAAATAAATAAATAAATAAATAAATACACAATACGCGCAATGCAGTTTAAAGAGAACTGGAACATGGTAAAATCTAAACTCGTGAAGAAATACTACTTCCAAAAGAAATGGGAATATGATTATTTTGTTGTTGACTTACTTACTTACTGGCTTTTAAGGAACCCGGAGGTTCATTGCCGCCCTCACATAAGCCCGCCATTGGTCCCTATTCTGAGCAAGATTAATCCATTCTCTATCATCATATCCCACCTCCCTTAAATCCATTTTAATATTATTATCATTATTATTATTATTAATATTATCTTCCCATATTAAGTATTTAGGCATTACGATCGACCAACACTTACGATGGAACAAATATATTACATATTTATGCAATAGATTACGTAAAACAATTTATATCTTTGTTATACTTCGGTCATATTTACCAATTAATATTTTACGTCTCATTTATTTAGGTTTATTTGAATCCATTCTAAGGTATGGAATTTTAGGGTGGGGAAATGCTTGTAATTCTAATCTCACTCCACTAATACTTATTCAGAAAAGAATCATTAAAATATGCCTTAATAAACCAATTGATTACTCATCTGAGCTTTTGTTTACTGATTTTAATGTTTTGAAAATTAAACAGATTTATTATATTGCCTTATTAATCTTCATACATAAAAACCGTAATAAATTCAAATTGTATCATCATAAATAAATGGCGGCCGGGTAGCTCAGCTGGCTACGGACTGGAAGGTCCGGGGTTCGATCCCAGGTGGTGACAGGATTTTTTCTCGTTGCCAAACTTTCAGAACGGCCCCGAGGTTCACTCAGCCTCCTATAAAATTGAGTACCGGGTCTTTCCCGGGGGTAAAAGGCGGTCGGAGCGTGGTGCCGACCACACCACCTCATTCTAGTGCCGAGGTCATGGAAAGCATGGGGCTCTACCTCTATGCCTCCCAAATGCCTTCATGGCATGTTACGGGGATACCTTTACCTTTATCATCATAAATATGGAACTAAAAGATCCGATTTTATACGACTTAAATTGTTGAAATTGAAATTGTATTTTTAAATTTAATTTATTCCTGTATTTTTTTTTTCTTGACCCAGTTTGTGTCAAAAAATTATCTTTGTGTTTAGATATCTCCCTGAGCACGAGTTTTTACTCCTTCAGGGAAGAACTAAGATTGTATTTCTGTCAATGTTATTTTATTAACAATAAACAACAACAACAATATCTACGTCTCGGCCTCCCTAAAGGTCTTTTTCCCTCCGGCCTCCCAACTAACACTCTATATGCATTTCTGGATTCTCCCATACGTGCTACATGCCCTGCCCCTGCGGTCATGCCAGAGAATCAGTCCCATTCCGAGGCTTATTTGAAGGATTCGTAACAAGCTGTTTTTTACGGTGATGGGTTGTCAGCCCTTCGCTCAACCCCCAAGCTGGAGGACCACCCCTCATCGGCTGTCCGCGACTGCTTATTCAATATATTCGCAGCTACCCTCCATATCTGGAGGCCGTCTCTTCGATCCGCAACCTGAGGACGCGCCATGCCGTGGTGATAGGGATCCACAATACATAGCTTTTTTGTTGAAGACGAAAGAATTGCTTGTTTACTGTGTCCCATCCAATTTATTTCTACTCTCATTTCAATATTAAACCACATTTCAACAAAGCCCATATTAAGAATTATGGAATGCACAAACTTTCGGGAAGTTCATTATTACGAACTGTATTGATTATTTATTTATATACTGTTAAATTAAGGACGTCACTCGTTGCGTTCACTTTGAATTGAAATTAATAGTGACTTTCAAGATTCATTACTTAAATGCTATAAATTTATGTTTCCGTAGGTGATGATAGGAGGAAAGTTTTCGAAAATCTAAAGCAGGCTAGGTACAAAGAAATCTCAAAGAACCTACCGACTGGAAATCTAGCATAATTATAAACCTTGAAACGAGATAACGCATTATAAATACAATGGATTTATTACAATTCCTTTTGAAAATTAAGTGCCGCCACTGATGGACCTTGCACGGGAAAAGAATTTAAACAACTCTACGCGGAAGTCGATCATCCTCAATAGAAGTGGAGTGAGGCTGACGTCATATTTCTCCTACTTACGGGTTCTGCAGGCCTGTGCTGTCCGGAAGTTTTGACATGAACGAGATATGATCCAAAAATCTAGTATACAGTCTCGTTTCCGGGACAGAGTTCTCTAACATGCCATAAATCTACGACAGCTTTACTTCCCTTCCGAAAGAAGTCACGGTAAGGAATTTCATCGTCCTTAAAAAATCAGCGCTCCTGTCTGGTTTAAACCCCCGAGCCTCAGATCCAATTCCAAACATCCTAGCACCTAGGTCACTCAGGACGGTATTATGGATCCTTTTAAACTACGGAAACTGTGACACAGAACTAATACAACATAGCAATATGATTTAATGTGCGATGTATGTACAGTAGCCTATGTGATGTTCTGCGACGTATATTACGCAACGTAAAGCGAAACACGTATTATGTATTATTGTGTGTAACATGAAGTAATATGATATAAAACGATGCAAAAAAAAATTCTACAGAGTTTTTTTTAATTAACAGTGGGTTCAAGGCAAATAATTTTAAAGAATTAACAAGTTACTGAAATCCGGAAATGTCAGTCACCGTCGCTAGAGTGTGCGGAAGGCGACAATAGAGTGCCCTTTTAAATGATTTTTGTGTTTTAGACCTGAGAGTAATCACAAAATGTCATACACCATAACTAAGCAAACATAGCAAATTTTCTACTGATCACTACACTGACGGAGCATGGAGACTGGTGGACTAGCTCAAACTCTTCTGGCGTTACCCTGATGGACTCAGCAGCAGATCCAGATTCTCTCGAACCTCGAGTACAGACCGATTATTTAGTCCTGACAGCTCAGCGACGCGAAAGAGGGGAAGTAGTAGGACTAGTGGGGAGAGTTCCGGAGCAGAGATAAGGACGAGCGGTCGGTAAAGGAATGCAGTACGGCTTAACTGTACTGGAAACACAACACTACACCGCATGCGTGACATCCGATCGCTCTGACTGCAGGCGACAGACTAATCTGAACATCCCTTGGCGTAACTTAATGGACTCTCCTGACCCAGGCACACATTGTCAGCGATTATCAGGACTAAATAATCGTACTGTAGGTGATGTAATGGGGTATGAGTCATTGCAATCGTTTTGACCATGCACAATCAGCATACCGTTTTCTCAGTCCTTTGTCAAGAAAGCACTGCAGGGTTAAACGAAAATGTCCTTGCATGTGCAGTGCACTTCTTTTATACCCCTACTCTAAACGACAATCACTGGCCGTAGCTGTGTTATAAGTGAGCTTCTCTTACGAGCTTAGTGTTGTGTACGCTGGTAAGATTAAATCGTGAGATGACACTCGGATAACACAGGACACACACAAGGCAATTGAACTTAGCCAGTTCCTAAGGAGGGTAGTTAAGTTTCCTGCTTGGTCTAGCAGTCCGTACGAGTTATAACTTCTTTCGTGTTGATTGACTCTAATGGAGTTTTTCTACGAAAGTGCGAAATGATAGGTTTCCTGGCAACAGAACTGACATTGGAAGTACGATTTCCTATGTCGTTCATACTAAATAGCTGTTTATATCAATAATGGATTCCTTGTCTTGGCAAAAAACCCGATGACGTAGATGAAAACGCGTTTTAATGTTTTTAAAATTATTTTCAAGACCAGCCTCATGGTCTAGTGGTCAAAGCTTCTGGTTATCAAGGTCCCGTCTCATGACAAGCAAGAATCTTGCTGCAAGATCATCAGATCTGAATCCGCTTGACTTCTTCTTGTGAGGACACCTGAAGATCCTAATGTATACCACATCGATCATTTTCTTTCACGGATTGTCGACGCCTATAACACTATAAGTACTACACCTGACATATTTGAATGAATGTGGCAGTCAATGTTTCGGCGATGTCAGTATTGTTTACAAGAAAGGGGGCGTCAGTTCCAAGCTCTTCTGTAATGCACAACTTGTTAAGTGTCATTGTCTGTTGTTTTTCATTGAAAGTTCAATCAGCGGAGAGTCAAGCCATTTGCCCTTACATAAATCATTGCCTACCAGTCACAACACTGAAACAAGTGTAGCATCGCACAGGTGCGAGATAGGACACATACTGCTTAATGAAAAATGTTTCTTTCAATAGTCTCTACTTACCTGTAAATCACCCTGTATAGAGAGAATGTATTTTAAATTAGTTTTTAGCATTACAACACATGGACTTTATTTTCAATTAGTTTTTAGCGTTACAGCATATGATTCATGTCCTTGTGACAACAGCGAGCCAATTAGAGAAACTTCTCGAAGTGACGACCCCCGACGGTGTTGCAAATATCACAATGACGCATAATGCAATTTCTCACACTTACCTGGGTATAAATGCACCTGAAATACATATTTTTGACGAAAGCCACCATTATCACTGCCAGTAAGTAATAATTAGGCCTATGTCGTGTTCACTAGTATTCCAAGAAAAAGGTTTTAATTAATCCTTACAAGGAGAAGTCCAGTAGGGTGAGATCAGGTGACTGCGGTGGTCATGGAATATGCCACTCTTTTCCAATTCATCTGATATGGTTATTAGTATCCAGATACCGTCGGAATGAGAGGACATAATGAGTTGAAGCATCAACTTCCTGTAGCATATGCATTACCGGATGGTCTAAGAGTACTTTGGAAATAGATCTGTTAAGATGTGGCGGCAAAATTATGTCTCAGGTGTTTATCCACGATGCGTGTTCATACATTCACATGGAACCGTCGTTAAAGGTGGACGACGGAATCACATGGAGATTTTTTACGTTACACACATGACTGTTCCTGCCATTCCTGGTAAAATAGACCTCGTCACTAGACAAAATCAAGACCTTCAGCACAATTATTTAATAATAATCATCGGGTAAAATCCTATAACTATAACTGGGTTCATAATCATCGGAACCTAAACTCTGAAACCGTTGCACACTGTTCAAAAATGACTTTCCAGACAGTACAGCTCATGCATTTTGTCAAGACACTCCCCACTCTTCCTACGGAGCTGCGCGCGAGATTGGATGAGTCTACTTACGAATTATAGGGGACTGGGTTAGTCTTTGCCTTGGAATCGGTAGACATACGCTCGATCTTCCCTTCTACTTCTACCCCCTCTAAAGAAACGTTGTTCCCGTACTGCACATCGCGAGTGTCTTGACAAAATGCATGAACTGTACTTTGACGCCCGTCGCATGCGAAATGAAGCGTATACTTGTTCATGGATCTTTCTCTACAAATTGTCTTCTTCAAATATTGGAGTTTGAACTAACTTTTTGCATTGTAATTTTGTTTAGGTGGCTTCATCGATTCTCTGTCTCGCAACCTTTGATATGTTATGAATGTGGTTAAGATAGGGGTGTGTCAGTCTGTTGGAAAACATTGCCTGTATATTCTCTGTACACGCTGTCCAGATACACCACATACAAAGCTCATGTCATCTAACTTCTTTGTGAAACTAGCCATGCTGGCCACGTAAAATATTACAAAGCCAGCCTTTCGAAAAAAAAATAGTCTCTCTCGACAGACATTGCTACATTAAACCTTGACAAAACTACTATCAATACATAGCACCAATCCACAACAGCAGGAAGAGAAACAGCTGAGACAATAAATGTACTGTATGTCAAAGTGTAGACGATGTTGCATACACAATACACACAGCTCGTTCCTGGAATTTCTTGTCACAGGAAATCAGGAGCAATCGGAGTCTAAAATCTTTTAAGTACAGTCTACTTAGAAAGGTTTTTATTGAACAGAACTAGACTCTTGCGGCAGTCTCTAAATAGTCTTACATGACCAAGTTGTTATTTTTTTCACCTCTCTCTTCTATTTTCCCCCCCCTTTTTTATCTTGATATATTAATTAATCATTTTTATATGAAAAGTTCGCGGGAAAAACGATGAATGTCACATTTCTGTTAAGGATTAGATAATGACCTAATTGAGTCTATAACAGCAAGATGTAGTGCTGTTTCTATAGAAAATAAAGGAAAGGATTACTGTATTCGTGGTGATAATTCTCCTTTTTACCATTTTTCATAAGAACAACATTAAATTTCGCAGTGATTCATTGAATTAGATGATGACATCAACCTTAAGAAAACTGTGACATTCATCGTTTTTCCCGCGAACTTTTCATATGTATGTCATATAGTACGATTTTGCTATTCAACTGTTTATGTCTTGTAACCCACATGTATTTTCCTATTAGTATATTAACTGTATACTATATCTCAAGTGAATTAATCATCGAATTTATCTCGAGCAGTTTATATCTTATTATATATATATATATATATATATATATACATATATATACATATATATATACACACTATGTAACTGATTTTGATTACGTGTAATTTTCTACTTTATTTTATATTCTCCTTACATTGTGTAACGAATCTCGACTATTTGTAATATTGTACTATATTTTATTTGTATTTCAGGTATATTATTGAAACCTGGTTGAGTGGAAGAGAAGGCTTTGCCGCTGCCGCTGCCACTGCCACTGCCACTGCCACTGCCACTACCACTACTACTACTGCATTTCAATTCACGGGAAATTGTGGCTTCACCGACCATTTATTCACCGTTTGAAAATATATGTGTACATATAATTTATATTTCCTCTACTTAATCCATTAATTTTATTACACAGAAGATTAATAAAAATTTGTCTGACCAAAAATATGGTTTACCCAACAAATGTAATTTATACAGTTTTTAATGTAGTGCCTATTGAAGAAATTTATAAATATAGTTTACTAACTTACTACCACAGAAATCAAATAAAACATAAATCTAATCGACATGAATATAGTACTCGAAGACAAAAGTCTACTTGTCCATTAACTGAGCCTAAATGTCATACAAATGCAGCTCTTAAACATGGTACTAGTTTCGGCCAAGACTTTATAATAAAATTACAAACCATTTTCCAAATTTGAAATATTTTAAAATTGAAGCTTTTAAATATTAAATTTGTAAAATTACCCATGATATATAATATTAACAAATGTATTTTTTTACCTTTTATTTCTGTCGACTATATCCATGTTTTTATTGAATATCACTGGCTTCTGTCGGATTGTCGATTTATATTAAATGTGTATTTTTCTCTCTTTTTCTCTTTCCTCTTTATTCTTGCTCTTGTGTTGTATTTATTAGTTTAAATTAAGTTACTGTATTTAGTAAACTGTCCTTGTAAATTTAAATGTTATATTATTGACTAAGACCACAGCGTACACGAGCCTGGCTCTTATGGTAGTGGCTAGAAACATTTTTGTTTTATAAATATAATTTGTACTCACTAGCTAGTTAGTTAAGGGGAGAGGGTGGTATTTTTTAAACCTTCCTATTTGGTGTTAAATGTTAATTTTTTGTATGTAGAGAGCTCATAGCTGTGGCAACTCAACCAAATATGAATATTTTGAAAAAAAAAATACTTGGGGGCCACAATTTGAACAAAAATATACCCAATGCAGGATTGTACTAAAACCGATATATCTAAACCGTTTTTAAAGATAGATTCAAACAGATTTTTGAAATGTATTTGTAAAAACATGTTCTACAAACTGTCTGTAACAGAATTTTGACATTAACCCCTACGTTTGTAAAATAAACAATTGAAATTTGATAACAATTTTCTGATTTCCTTTCTTGTAAACAAACGGACGTATTTTTAAAATTAAATCAATTAATAAAATTCTGTTACAGAGAAAAGTTTCCTAACAGTCTAAAAAATGTGTGTCCTAAATTTCATGCATGTGTCTTTAGTTCAGAAATTATATTCCTTTTTGTCTGGCAATGTAGCAAAAAAAAATGAAGTTACTGGAAACCGATAAAAGGGGGCAAGTGATTTAAAAAAATCCATAGCGCAGGAAGTTTAAAAATGACGTCTCAACATCCGATAAGGGCACAAATACCCACAAAACGTTATGCAATGCATTCCACACATATCAAAGGGTATTTTAAAGAAAAAAAAATTGAAAATTTAATTTACCGGAAACAACAATAAAAGTGGGCGAGTGATTTAAGAATCCATAACGCAGGAAGTTTAAAAATGGCGACTCAACGTCCGATAAGGGCACAAATACCCACAAAATGTTATGCTATGCATTCCACACATATCAAAGGATATTTTAAAGAAAAAAAAAAACATTTTTTTGAAAATTTAATTTACCGGAAACAACAATAAAAATGGGCGAGTGATTTAAAAATCCATAACGCAGGAAGTTTAAAAATGGCGACTCAACGGCCGATAAGGGCACAAATACCCACAAAATGTTATGCTATGCATTGCACACATACCACAGAGTATTTCAAAGATGTTTTTTTTTTAATTTACTCATTTCTCACCAAAAAATACCATCCTCTCCCCTTAAATAAATAAATATTCAGATAAAATAGTTGACTGTTATTTTGTATCGTTCTTCACACATCATAACTTATCATGGATACGCTATGCGACATGACATGATGTAATGATACTAGCGACCCAGTGCTTCATGATTTGATGTGATGTCACGCGATCTCTTGTAATGACGATGACAAATCAATGATCGGCTACCGGAAGAATGGAGGGGAATTCGAAGTACTGTTGCACTTATGTTCTATTGACTACACATTAAGTAGAGTTATCCTCTGATCGAACTCAGGTCTTCTTAATGAGAAGTCATCTACTGTTTTCTGTATGGCTAGAAGTAAATTCACTGGCACAGAAAGCCTAGTTCCTGGTTATTAACACTAGTCTGGTTCAGTGTACTTGGTCGGATCGTCGCAGAGGTTGCTGATCTGGAAGCAGGAAGTCAGGAAGGAAGGAAGGAAGATGCGTGCGGAACCATCCTCTGGAGCAAGGAAGACTGGGACTGCGAACGACACTTATTTCACGGAGTCTGCTTCCACTGCATTGTCACGGTGACACGTAAACACTCCTCAGTTTGACGTCTTCTAGAGCGCATGTAGAAAAAGAAAGAAAAGACTTTATTGTAATAAATCACTCTGCATACGACTTGTTCCTAGTTTATCAGATCACATATATAAGAATGGAAACATGACAAAGCATATGAGATAAAATGCAAGGCTTATTAAGAGTACAGAAATAAGTTTCCGAACTTGCCAAACCACTCCAGCGATGTTCAGATACGAAGGCAACCCGTCTTAATGTGTTTTTTCATATTCAGTCGCATGACATGGTGAATAACAATTTTATTCAGTTCTTTGATTGAAGTAGTCATATCAGTTATAGTAGTATAGTAATATTTAACATATTGTGGATTTATTAATTTGTGCTACAGAATAATCTCTGTAATGTTGACAATTAATATTTGAGGAGAAAAATTCGCTCCGGCGCCGGGGATCGAACCCGGGTCCTTGGTTCTACGTACCAAGCGCTTTGACCACTGAGTTACACCGAATTCAATTCTCATAGCTAGCAGTGCATCATAACTGCGGATGCCGGCCAAATCAGTCACTCAACTGAGTGCGCTCCTAGCATAATGGCAGTTGACACTATATGCCTAACTTGGAGTTAGGCCACAAAGGGAAACACTGAAGGAGGAAGGTTCGATCCGGTGCTGTGGATTGAATTCGGCGTAGCTCAGTGGTCAGAGCGCTTGGTACGTAGAACCAAGGACTCGGGTTCGATCCCCGGCGCCGGAGCGAATTTTTCTCCTCGAATATTAATTAATAATATTTAACGTTTTCAATCGCAGGAGAAGGTGGAAATATGGGCTACCATTTTGTTTTCCTCATAGTAATGGAAAATGGTGTGGCATATTGCTTGGAAATTTTTACTGACTTACAGAGTAATTATTCATGTACAATTTTTCCAGTCTTAAAGGTCAATAGTTACAACAGATATTTGCATATAATTACGTTTTGAAAGAAAGAGGAACTAGTCCTTTATAGGTAGTAGGGTCTAAATATGGGCTACCACAAAATTTTGAAAATAAAATTGGAAAAAAAAAAAACAAAGAAACATAAGCAGAAAACCTGTGTCATATAAATGGCACAAATAACGCAAATCACGATAGTGAAAATATGGGACATGTTACTGTGTTGGTAATAAGGGCTACCTATCCCATATTTGACTCATAGCAGTAACCCATATTAGCAGCATCGACTCATGAAGGTTTCCAAGAGTATAGTTCGGGTCAGCTTACTTGATACCCTAAGGGTGAAACCTAACCATTTTCCCCCCCATTACTACATATGCTAGTGGATTGTGGTGATTTTATAGTTTGCAGGTTGAATTTTCTTTTGCCAACTTCGTTTCGAATTTCGATACTGACAAATACTACAAATGGTAGTGATTTTGTAACTAGTATGTTGGCAGCTGAGACAAATACCGATAATATTTGTCGGTACTGGAGTTCCATGAAATTGAAACTTTACTAGATTTCTGAGCCTGTTACTGGAAGCTAGTGAAATTTGAACATACAAATAAATAATTAATTAATATCAGTATTAATATTAATACATAATAATTATTTTATCTGTTGCATTCTGGTTATAATTCAAGACTATAGTCAGGTAAGTTTTCGGAGTTAGTACTAATAATTTCATGTGATCAAACAAAATACATTTTTAGGTTAGGTCTCGTGAGTCAATCGTTTAGTCAAACCAATGTATTTCGTACTGCAAGACAAAATAGGCCTACTTGACATGTTGATTCCTTTCTCGTATTCTTTGCCTACGAAAATAAGTTACAAATTATTGAATTATTTAGAATAACCTTCCAACATAAAGTACGGTAAGTAAATAAGTCATTTAGTACGAAGGATCGTGTGATATCTGGTAACAGTTGGCAACACTGACAAGACGGCAATATTTGGTGTTTAGGAACTGTTCTCACTATATGTATGGCAATTGTTGTCCTAAATAAATATTACTCTTATGCCATGTGATAGAGCTATTCTTAATTAGTGCAACACATCAAGCGTGATTTCTAAACACGTAATATATTTCTTTCAATAAAATTGAAACTACATACCTACAAAAATTTTGAAATTGATGAAAAACACAAAAAACACACCACATCCACACCACAAAGGCAACTGTTTTGTCTCTTTGTGCACGCAGATTGATGGACACGAGATGAACTTTTAGAGTTTTTTCTCTAGGTAACCACCATATATAGTAAAAAACGAGGTAGCCAATATTACCACTCCTAGCCCATATTTCCACCTTCTCCTCTACAAGTTATTCCGCGTAGAAATGTTACACGGCAGAGAAATGACCGACAAATTTTGCCTTGGGACCTCTACCAAAAAAATTATTTTATGTGCCGTAAATTTACACACGGAAACATCTTTACTTTCCTCCTGCCAATTAAATTCATCGCCCTGGCCGTATTTCAATTCGGAATCGTAGGATTCAACGAATAAAGGCCACCAAGGACGGTACACATCAGTTATATTCTGCATGGTTTTCCATTCCTATTTTCTACTATAACTAATAATAATAATAATAATAATAATAATAATAATAATAATAATAATAATAATAATAATAATAACAATAATAATCCGTGGCGCTACAGCCCGTGAAGGGCCTAGACCGACCAGCCTGCTGCTGGCCTCACGCCCACATGCCGAAGCAGAGGTGGACGATCATCCAACCAGAATGGAGGGATCGTATGGTTAGCACGATGATCCCCCCAGCCGTTATAGCTGGTATTCGCAACCGGATTTCGCTACCTATCGTAGCTCCCCAAGTGCATCACGATGGTGGGTGGGCACCGGTCCCATACACTGGACGAAATTTCATGAGAAAATTTCTTCCCCCATGAGGAATCGAACCAGCGCGCATTCCGTAACGCGAATCCTAGGCAGGATGCCTTAGACCGCGACGCCACGGCGCGGGACTCCTATATTCTACTATTAATGAAATTAATTATTTTACGAAAAGTCAAAGTAGGCCTAGTAATAATTGAAACAGTGAGATCAAAAACGTGATTAGTAATGTACAGGTCATTTTGAGAACAATAAAAAATTTCGCAAACTGCGTTGTACTTGCTTCCACCCCTTGCTTTTGATATTATCTTGCACTTAGCCACATCTATTTGGCCTACAAAAAGTTATTAAAAAAATCGGAACACAGAGAAATCTGACATGTCCTCTTTTTGATCTAAAGAAACAGAATTTAAAAAAAAAGGAGGTAAATTAAAAATGATAATTATTTTTGGTATTATATTATATTACTATTGTCATATTGGGGACGTTAAGCCTGGCCTTGGTGCTATTCGACAGGAGTAGGCTATGTGCGGGCAACAAGTTTCCCCTTCTCCCTTCCTCACCTTCATCATCCTCACCCATTCTCTACAGTACACTTACACGAACACTTACACATACACTCAACCTAGTACACGACATAACTCTTCACAGATACATATCATGTACAGCGTGGCACGACGAAGTGGTGTAAAAATTGAAAATGGATCACAGTCCTGTCATCTATCCGCAATATGCGGAATCCGAACCACGCAAGTGAAGTGGGTAGGTATTAGATATACACATACACACACTTTTGTTACATAAACGTTAAAGCAAAATTATATGTATAAACAAATTAACATCTCAGTAACACACTATTCAATTGGATCATCTTCACTATCCCACAAGTCACTCCCAGAATCTTGGGAAGCTGGGAATTTTTGTTTAAAACTGAATCTCGAAGCGCGTGAAACACTTTGACAAGTCCCATTTTTCAACTCAAGGCTAGAATTCTACAATGTTGCATACAAGTGACTTTCATTTTTACAATGAACAATGAAGGATCGCTCATATAATAATGACGCAGATACTCCAGAATTGATGATTCCTCAATTGTTATATGCAGGGCAGAACGTCAAACGTACGTGACGACATATGAAACGCAGTCCGCCTTGCAAGACGAGGGGTGGTAGAAAGCAGGAGTTGGGGGGAGGAGAGGACTGAACCTCGCCCATATAGTCTGGAAATAAGTAACGAAATTATAATATGATGTCTTAGTATCCTTCTGATGGATTTGAAATTACTCATCATCTTATCCCGATGTTTTAATTAGTGAAGTGAAATCTGGTTTTTCATCATAAGTTGCCGTTATCATTTCTCTCCACATCTCTTTTATGTACCTATTTGCATTCCCATTCTTTAAAAGCCTCATTTTCTCCGTATTCTTAATTTCTTTCTCCATACTTCATTCTGCCTTTCATTTTCTTTCTAAATATTTTTTTAAATTCCCCCACTCCTGATTATTTATTTTCCTTTCCTCTCTTCCTCTTTTATACGATTTTGCTTTTGTTCCCTTTTCCACCTTACTTCCTAATTATTCTAGCATTCTATCTTTCATATTATTCACTTAAATATGTGAGACGTTCGAGAGGACTTCATATATCCCTATTAGAGATGAACAACGATCGAGAGAGCGAGACTAACAGCGCCCGCAAAGCCGAAAACCCGCACAGCAATGTTGTATTACGTCACGTCCTTGACGTAAAGACTACCGAGTCCTCCGAGACTCGATATTGATCATCTCCCGAAGTCCCGAAGCAGCCTTCAATCGCCACAGTTGTTTATACCTCACTGAACTTCTATCTACTTTGGCAACTGTTACATTAAATGCATAAACAAACAAGCAGCCTATTTGAAACATCATCTCTACCTTTCAGTGTATAATAATCCGTTCCCCAGTCTTACTAGGCCCTTATTAAAAGGTTAGGAATTTTCTTTTCATATGTTTAAGATGAAGTGTGCAATCTCTAGTAAAAAGAATATATTAATGTCATGTTTTGTGTTTCTTAGAAATGCAAATTCATTTGAGAACTTTTTTTTCTGTTTATATAACCATAGGTAATATACAGGGACATCATTTTATTTTACTAACATTTCTAATATTAACCTGGCTATACCTTTTGATTAACGGTTAGTACTCCCTTCCACAACTGAAATTCGATGACACTGGCGTAAAATACAAACAAATCACTTTACTAGGTATAGGAATGAAGAAAAGTAGTTCATCCATTTACGTAAACTAGGAAATATCGCGATTTTGAGTTTGATAATTTTCATTAGGTCTTTGTTTAATCAAAATACAGTACTGTATTAAGAATAAGTGTTTTTACTCACGAACTGAGCTATCCATTCGGACGTATTCATTATACAGTGTATATTATACTGTCTACAGCACATTAGCGTACAATATAGAGAATGAAGTTAAATTGAAAAATAATCATTATATATATATATATATATATATATATATATATATATATATATATATATATATATATATAAACACATTTTCGAAAATGGTGGCCGTTCATTTCGATACAGACTTCAGTTCTTTTGTACATATTATCGCAATACAGACTACTGTACCGAATTCCAATTACCAGTTTCGTCCTTCGTACTAGTAACTCATGTTGAAATAATTCTGTACCTACTCTATAAAAGAGTACCTCACGTATTGTAAATTCAATCTTCACTTCTGCCCGATCCGAAAAGATAAAATAAATTACTCAGACATGCTATCTACTCTCCGTACAAGTGGTTTTGTCACAGGGTCGTAGAAAGAGGGGAAATCCCGTGACAGTTAATTATTTAACGCCGCCCTTTCATTTAAGTTATTTTAAACAGTTGTATAATATTACGTAGACGTCCAATTCCCAACAGAAATTAATGTTTTCAGGAAAGATCTAAGACAGCCCAGCTTTTACAGAGGGGCGAGCAGAAGCAGGTGGGGGAAATCGGGATGCGACGTAGGCTAACGGATAGTACCTGTGCGAAAATATGATTCAATATTGAAAGCTCTTTCGTCACTGGAAAATGCGAACATATTTCTGGAACGTACTATACTCACCAACTCAGTACTGTTTACTAGGCGACTTTGACTGCATACGCAGCCTTGGTTCTGTGTGGAGTACGATTTGAAGTTTACTAGTAGAGGGGGTAGAAGTGAAGTACATTAAAAAACTCAGGTACAATAAAAATCGAAGTAAAAATAAAATGATGTCCCTGTATAATAGAACCAGAACATTTTGATAACTAAGATACTGTTCTGTTTTGTCTTTTTGTCTCATTTAAACATTTATAATGTTATTTATTTCAATGATGTATGTTATTCAAAGTTACGAAATCTTTTCAGGCCACCAAATGCTATTTCGAGAATGACGAGCGAGACTCGAAGCGCACGAGAATGACGAGACGAGACGAGACGAGACTCGACTCGAAAGACAAATGCAGTGAACACAGAGAGCGAGAGCGGCAGTTATATTAGGAGCCAGCGATTTTGGCAAACGGATTATTTTAGTCTGAACTCCAGAGCGAGTTACTCACCAATGCAAGGTCGGTTGATATCTGTGCAGCAAGAAAACTGAAGCTGGAATGTGTAGGACATAAGCGTAAACATACAGGCTCGAGATCCGAGTGGACTTAGATGGACAGTCACTTCTAAAAACTATGCATATATAGCTAAACTATAGAACTACAGTAGTCTATAATGTGTGAATGTACGTATATGAAAAGAGACCAGTTTTTTATTTAAAATATTCTTTGAATCGGACTGTACCGTGGTGTGTTTCATAACCTATACTAATCTATACTAATAATAAATCTGTAGCCGAAATTTTTCTGGTAATTTTCGCTTTTACAAAAATAATTGATCCTAACATGTATAATTAACCATCCTGAAACCGAAAATCACTTTTCTGAAATTTTTGTTTGTATGTCTGTCTGCCTGGATGTTTGTTACCTTTTCACGCAATAATGGCTGAACCGATTTATATGAAAATTAAGTTCATTGTAACTTAGATTTTAGGCTATATGACATTCAAAATACTTTATTTAAAAGGGGGGTTATAAGGGGGCTTGAATTAAATAAATCGAAATATCTCCCTTATTATTGATTTTCGTGAAAAATATTACATGACAAAAGTTTCTTTAAAAATGATTTCCGATAAGTTTTATTGCAAGCAAAATTTTGATATAACTGATATTTAATGAGATAAATGAGTTTTAAAATTAAAATAACGATGCCACCTATTGGCCTGTAATGAAACAGAAACAAATGACTTCGTCTATAAGGGGCCTTGAACAACAATCAATTTTCATTAAACTATGGTTGCATGTAATAACAATTAAAAAACATGTTAAAGGAATTGTCATTGCACCAAATGAGTGGTCTCTGGATCAAAATGATAGCATTTTATTTTTTTAAATGCAATTTAAATTAAGTAACATACTAAACGACTTATACTTTTAACAAACACGAATGTTCCCTGGATCAAATGTCCTATTTTAATTATGTAATTACTTTATATTTAGTTCTAACGGGTGCAGCGGAGCGCACGGGTACGGCTAGTAATGATATAAGCTGCGGGATGAAAATATAAACAACGACTCAGAATGTTATCGCCAGTCATTCATGCAGCTCACATAAACAATATTGGCTAGCCTACTGGAAATGTCATCGAGGGCATTTGCCAAAATCGCTGCTTCCGACTGTAATTTTGTTCATCTCTAATACCTATATGTCACAGTGCATGTACCTAATCTACACGGACAGCAAAATAAGTGTCAAAATAAATAACTGTATATCCGAAAGAAAATTAGTTAATAATGGAGTTCGACAAGGTTGTCCACTATCACCAACTTTATTTAATATTTATATAAATGAAATTATTTTAAAATGGAACCAAATCTACACATCAGGAATCAAAATAACCAGTGCTCTAACATTAAATACCTTACTCTATGCCGATGATCAAGTCATAATTTCCAATTCAGAGGATAATTTACAAAGAGGATTGTATACATTAAATGAAATATTAAAAGATTTTGGGAAGGAAATTTCAGCACAAAAATCAAAAGTAATGGCATTTTTAGGACAAGACCCAGTGAGAAGTAAGATAATACACAATAACCAATGCCTCGAACAAGTGCAAAATTTCAATTATCTGGGTTGTGAAATATCTTATCAAAATGAAAAAGATGTGAACAAGAAAATTACCAAATTTACACAAATTCTAGGAATAATAAACAATACATTAAAAGCTAAATTAGTACAAAAATCTACAAGAATAAAAATATATAATACACTAGCATTACCCACCCTTCTATACGGAAGCGAGATTTGGACATTAAAGAAAAAAGACATGAACAGAATCAAAGCAACGGAAATGAAATTTTTCAGGAGAACAGCAGGATATACTCTTTTAGACCGAAAAAGGAATGAAGAAATTTTAGAACAATTAGAAGTAGAGTCACTAGAAGAAAAAATCACCAGATACAAATTCAATTGGCTAGATCATGTAAGAAGAATGGAAAATTCAAGAATCCCAAAAATTATGATGCAATATAAACCTAGAGGACATCGTCGACCAGGAAGACCGTTAAGAAGACTGCTAGATGGGGCCGAAACAGGTCTACAGAGGCCTAATTCGTGAAGGATGATGATGATGATGATGATGCATGTACCTAAATATCTTCGGAAATAATAGTGAGATGTTGTAGCCCGCGGAATTCCCCATTCAAAGCAGCACCCAGGATGCACGCCTGAATCTGACCGCAAGTCAAGAATTTCAGTCATCACTCATCAACTCCACCCTGATTCTCTGCTACAGATGAACGGAGATCAATTTCCAATTGGATTCACAGATGGAGAAAGTTACATCATTATGATTCGCGAGAAAGCGAACATTTCCGTCTTTACCCCATACGAAGCCTCTTCGTCGATCAGTGTTATTAACCCGCGAGCCATTACCTCACTTTTATCGGCGAAATGAGGTGCAGTGTGATTATTAACGTCCATATATGGCACACGCCAGTGCAACGCTGGATTGCACAATAACTGTGCGTCCTTCAACTCCGAACAGCAACATTACTCAAACCCACGCGGCGTGGCGCTGCTGTCCACCCCACCGAGAAACAATAGCACCAGCACACCTCGAACTCAGTATACACGCTCTGGTTCAATGTGATCATTGTCAGACTATTAACTCCCGCATTGCTAGGCCTACTAAGTTTACTAGCTTTTGGTCACGGACTGACTGGAGTTGTTTTACTAGAAATTGATCAAATTTTGATTAATAAGTCCAATTCTTTCTTACTCCTTAGACTGTAATGTCGCCATAACCTGATTATTGATTGCATTTGATGTTGTTAATGTTAAAGGTACATGTATGTGAATGACCACAAATATTATCAGGAAATGCGGGCTCTACATTCCTGAAATTTTATAAGAAAATGAACTCACAATTGGACAAAAATTACGAGATGCCATAACAAGACTTATTAGAATTAAAACTTCTGAAGACAATATAAAAAAGGTTACTAATAATATTTCTGTTCGACCATGCCGAAATGTAGTAATTATACACCTGGTAGCAG
The DNA here is from genome assembly GCF_040183065.1 of Periplaneta americana. Taxonomy (NCBI): domain Eukaryota; kingdom Metazoa; phylum Arthropoda; class Insecta; order Blattodea; family Blattidae; genus Periplaneta; species Periplaneta americana. Next base: position 182,901,876 of record NC_091117.1, on the reverse strand, counting down.
TCCTTTAATGCATGTCATTAAAGTACACCTATTCATTAAAGTTCACGTTTTCGATTATTCTCGGATATGCAATCGAAAGACGAGGGAAAAGTCACGGAGGCTGGAAATCCAATACTGTCGCAGAAGGTTATGTTCTGTTACTATAATAATTAGCGTTAATTGTAAATAATATTCAAATAAATTCAATTTGTCATCTCGTTTTTCAATTCTAAATCAATTTCCAGGTTATACATTCTCTGCATTGTTTATTTTAATACAATTAATTTTTTTACTTGTCCTATATAAAATATATTAAATTTACATAATGTTTTGTGACCTAATTTTTCTATTTTCAAAGAAATGGGCATTATTATAGTCTACCTTTTGGATAAATACATGTTAAATCAGTGTACAAAATTTCAGAATTCTATCTCTAATGGTTGTGGAGTTATGAAATAATAAGTGTAAAATTTTGCAAGTTTAGGAAAATTTAATTTAAAGTAAAAAGTGAATTTTAAAAAATATTATTAGTAACATTTTTTATAGTTTTATCAGATATTTAAGTTCTAATAAGTCTTGTTGTGGTACCTTTTAATTTTTGTCCAATTGTGAGTTCATTTCCTTATAAAATTTTAGAAATTTAGAGCCTGCATTTTCTGATAATATTTGTGGTCGTTCACGTACATACACCCTTAAGTCGACCAACCTTTAGTTAGTAACTGAAGTTAATGTTCCTAATCTAAATTCATTAAAATTTGATTAATTTTTAATCAAATCACCAACGAGCAGAGGCATCGCTACTATATACATAATCTAGAACCTCATTTTGGGCGATTTATGTCGGTCACTTCTATGGGCTCAAAAATTCCATTTACTGTGACTGTGACGTGTTACAAATAGTTCCGAAACGACAGTTGGCCGTTGTTACATGACAATATTGACAACTCATCCCATGAGTGTGCACTGAATGTGACAAGACATTTTGCATGATTATTTAACGACGCTATATCAACTATACTAGGTTATTTAGCGTCGATGAAATTAGTGGTGACGAGTTGGTATTTGGCGAAATTAGACCAAGGATTCGTCACAGATTACGGTTGAGGGAAGCCTTGGATAAACCAAACCAGGTAATCAGCCCAGGAGGGAATCGAACATACGCCCGAGAGCAGCTCCGGATCACCAGTCAAACGCGCGTGCTGACTAAGCTACCAGAGGCTAATATTAATTTTCTAAATTATAAATTATACTGTATTCGACCATCTTTCCAGATTTTCAATAAGGAGACGTTTTCTTCTTTTCGGAGGTAAAACGAGGAACTCACGACTTCAGCAATATCCAACACGGTGTGACCGACCTATTGGAAGCGGGTGCACTGAAGGCTTTGAGTACATACACTTTCAAGAATCTGAAACAATATAAGCATTGTGTGGAGTTTGGGACCGATTAGAATTAAAGTCTCCACCGTTGTGGCTGAGGGGTTAGCGAGTATAACTCCGAACTCAGTGGTCCCGGGTTCGATTACCGGTCAGGACGAGTTGCCTGGGAGAGGTATTTTCGGTTTTTTTCCCCTCACTCCTATGGATGAATATCGGGTAACTTTATCAGGCGATTGGAATCCCACTCATCTTCGCCACTGCCTTTCCTCCCCCATCATTCCTTCCTCATCATCCCGTTTCTTGTTTTCCAGGTCATTCTACAGGCGGCCTCCCGAAGCTGCTGACTCTCTCGACCGGCCTCCGTGGAATATAGTTAAGCGACGTTGGATGACTTCTGCAATGGCACCCGAGGCGGACCTACTCGGTAGAGGAGTTTCACCTCGGACCGACAGGGGGTCCTTGGGGGAATTTGCCGAAGCAGGAATGATATATGGATTCAGTCGGCTGTAGGGACCGGTCGTTAAGGGAGTCATGTGGTTTGGGCGGTGCGCATAGGGGATCTGTGGCACGCAAATCATTCCATATCCAGGGTTAGCGCAATAGATCTCAACAGGTCGCAGTGCTGGGCCATCTGTGCCCCCCCTCAGTTAAATTCCAATCCATTCCAGCAAGACCTAAATGTATTAATTACTTCTTCGTAATGGATGCAACGTCATTATTTAGCGGGCGCACTAGCCAAGTGTAAGGAGTAACCTAAAAACTTCAGAGAAAAGATATTAGTATGTCTTCATTAACATTGTTTTTACTAATGAGTTCTTGACTATACGACATTCATCCAAGCATCCCATCTATTAGTGACGCACCGAAGCTGTGGTTCTGTTTGACGCCGTAAGCATTACCCTCGGTGCACCATGGAAGGCGAACTACATTAGTGCCACGTGGTGGTGGTGATTAATGGAGCAATAGTGAAATATCAGCAGAAAAAAAACAGGAGTATCCCGCGATAATGTCACCAAGCACGGTCTCCCCCCACCACAAATTTATTCCATTTGGACACGTCAAGACTTTTTATTATTATTTTAAAAATCTATAATTTCCCTTGCACGATATGTAAGTTTTCTATAACACTCAAATAAAATTTAATATTGTCATGAAACAGTGTAAATCGATAAGTCTGCGGAACTTGCCAAACGGAATAATATGAATAAAGCATAACAAAACGCCACACATGCTGGACAGAGTAAAGCTAGTTTCAATTATAAAACAGTGACATGTGTTTTATTTTTATTTTTTATTATTTTTTTTGCTTCTTTTGTACACTCAACAAACTATTCAAAACACAACATAACACACATATCCAGCTATAGTAATTCTGGACAATAGTTAATATTATTAGTAACATGTAGGAGATGGGTACGAGCGGGAGAGGGGGACTTAATATCAACACAGCAAACGGATTGAGCCACCTCAAAATGTACTGGATAGAATGTTATTATACTGCATAGTGAACGAACAACATCTGGCATTGTTCCATTGCTACATTATTTAATGATCAGGGATCACAATTTTGGCTTGTTTCATAACTCTCATTAAAAGCGAACGAACAGCTTGGTGGTGTAATTATATTCATCAAGTAAACGAAGAGCCTTCGGGCTAAGTCGGCTATAACAAACTACCCGTCCTAATAAACATTCTACTCCTGACGGGTGTCCGTGAATGCATGCCAAATACTGGCGATACTTGTCCAGTAACATAACGCGAGCTGCAATATTCCACGTAACGACGAATTTGGAGTAAGAAAGCGAGTGAGTAATTAAATGGATGACTGACTGATTTACTGATTGTTTCATTCAGTGAATGAGTAACTGAATCAATGATTAAATGACTGGCATAATAACTGATCGTTTTCGTAAATAAGTTTACTTGCGATACAAATAAATACAAATATATTTAGTAAATGAATCAGTAACTGATTTGATGACTGAATCAGTGGTGCAGTGATTATGTGAATGACTTTATGATTGAATAACCAATTAAATAATGAGTGAGCGAATAATTAAGATATGATTGAGTGATTAATAATATATGAATGAGTCAGCGACTGGCAGCAAAATGATTACATAAAGGAATGAATTAATTATTGACGTGATCGAATGCGTGATTAATTAAATTAATTAAGTAACTGATTGATTCAATGAGTACATGAATGATTGAACGACTGATTAAGTCATTGATTAAGTGATTGAGTAAGGGATAGTTCTGTGATTAAATTAAATTGATGATTGACTTAGCGATTAAATGAATGAGTGGAGGAGTGATTAAGTCATTAGATAAATGGCTGAGTGAAGGAGTAGTTCAGTAATTAAAACAAATTGAAGAGTAAGTTAATGATTGATTAAATTAATACATGAAGGAGTGATTAAGTCATTGCATAGATGGCTGAGTGGGGAAGTAGTTCAGTGATTAAAACACATTGAAGAGCAAGTAACTGACTGATTAAGTGAGTAAGTGGAGGAGTGATTAAGTCATTATATAAATGACTGAGTGAGGAAGTAGTTCAGTGATTAAAACAAATTGAAGAGACAGTTACTGATTGATTAGGCCTAAATGAATACGTGGAGGAGTGATTAAGCCATTGGATAAATGGCTGAGTGAGAAATAGTTCAGTGATTAAAACAAATTGAAGAGACAGTTACTGATTGATTAAATGAATACGTGAAGGAGTGATTAAGTCATTGGATAAATGGCTGAGTGAGGAAGTAGTTCAGTGATTAAAACAAATTGAAGAGTAAGTTACTGATTGATTAGGCCTAATTGAATACGTGGAGGAGTGATTAAGTCATTGGATAAATGGCTGAGTGAGAAATAGTTCAGTGATTAAAACAAATTGAAGAGTAAGTTACTGACTGATTAAATGAGTGATTAAGTCATTGGATAAATGACTGAGTGAGGAAGTAGTTCAGTGATTAAAACAAATTGAAGAGTAAGTTACTGACTAAGTTATTGGTTAAATGAATAAGTGGAGGAGTGATTAAGTCATTGCATAAATGGCTGAGTGAGGGAATAGTTCAGTGATTAAAATAAATTGATTAGTGAATGAGTAACTGAATGGGAATATATGGTAATTACTGAGTTAATGACTGATCGACGGAATATGTGACAGATTGATCGATTCCTTCATTAATCAATTCACTGAGTGGCAATGAGTGATTACCTAAGTGAATGACTGATGATTCAAATTATTCATTATGAGTGTCTGAGTGTAAGTGACATATATTTGCTTACCTATTAAGTGGGTGAACAGAGAGTGAGAGGAAGTGGAAAGGAGAAGGTAGAAGTAATAGATGATGTAGTAAGAAAATAATAAAAGCACAGTAAAGTGTAAGAGATGAATGAGTGATATTGATATTCATTAAGCGTTACGTGTTATAATTATAAATAAAATGGCTATTTATTATATAATAATAAGAGATATTACAGTAATTTTAAATATAAACAGGTAGGATAAGAAGTATACGGAGAATTTAACACGTGAACCTTACTTATCTGAAATCTCACAGGCCTTTCCCCTTTGGTGAAAATCTGTCAGTTGACTGTGCTCTGTAAAGTCGAGTCTGTGAGTTCAAATACCTCAGTTTTGAGGTTAATTCGGTGGAGAAATTTCGTATTACAATGGGCAGTCATTCATATTTTTTAAACTTCTTCATTATTTCTACACACAACTCGCATTCTCCAAAGACAATTCCTCACAGTGGGAAAGTAAACAGTTTCGGAAGAATACAATTACATGTGACAGATCCCCTGCAGTACTCTCACTGTTGACCGCATGCAAATTAAAACACTGCATAAGGAAACATAGCAAGCTGTGTCAAAATCTAAGTAAGAAGTGTGGTGGAGCAAATTTGAGAAAATTATTCACTTGCTTAGAGTCAATGTCAACTTTTAATTCCGAAAATATAGCCCAGATCTGTGACTTATGAAGCTTCAAAGATGCCATAACTTTTGCAATATGAGTAACATCACTACCATAATACTTGTACTTACAATTGCCATCATCATCGTTGTCATCTTACCAATTTTGTAATCTGTTGATGCATACCAACAATACTAGGAATATTATCTGGGAAGATGAACCCAAGGATTCGTCATGGAATTACTTAGCATTCACCGTACAGGTCGGGAAACCTGGGAGAAAATCCAATCAGGTAAGCAGCCTAAACGGAATTCCAGTTCATGCCAGAGAGCAGCCTCGGTCCAGTTCGCAAATCGTACCAAAATGTATCATCCTTACTTTCCTTCAGTCTTTACAGGGGATCTGTTTTTCTTCATCCCTGCGTGAAATGTATAAATTTCAAAATTTAAACTGCTCGACTCTTACCTACTTACTTACAAATGGCTTTTAAGGAACCCGAAGGTTCATTGCCGCCCTCACATAAGCCCGCCATCGGTCCCTATCCTGTGCAAGATTAATCCAGTCTCTATCATCACACCTCACCTCCCTCAAATCCATTTTAATATTATCCTCCCATCTACGTCTCGGCCTCCCTAAAGGTCTTTTTCCCTCCGGTCTCCCAACTAACACTCTATATGCATTTCTGGATTCGCCCATACGTGCTACATGCCCTGCCCATCTCAAACGTCTGGATTTTAAGTTCCTAATTATGTTAGGTGAAGAATACAATGTGTGCAGTTCTGTGTTGTGTAACTTTCTCCATTCTCCTGTAACTTCATCCCGTTTAGCCCCAAATATTTTCCCAAGCACATTATTCTCAAACACCCTTAACCTATGTTCCTCTCTCAGAGTGAGAGTCCAAGTTTCACAACCATACAGAAGAACTCTATGAATGTTTTTACTACAGACCCTATTATATTCTTTAAGTGTACAAGACATTGTTCTTTTTCACTTTTCTCTGAGTTACGAAGCGTTATTCAGGTACTAATCCAGATCTTATTCCATATACTTCTGACCTTGGAGTGTTTTATTTTTGTCCATTTCGAGATTTCTTGTAACGAGATGAATATTGCAGCCAGAGACGCTGCTCTGAATGGCAAATTGACGCAAGAAGTGGCAAGATGTAACAAAGTATTTACAGAGTTGTCTTTGGTGGTAACATGTAAACAAACGAATGATCGGCACAAACAGTGCAGCATAAAGACAACTGTCACACAACACAATAAATACTAAACTTCCAGTAGCGTCACGATATGAAGAGATAACATCTTGGTCAAACGGTTTCTTCTTAGCGGCAATCTTATGTCCACTGTTGAAAATGTTATGATTCTCAACGTATTGGTAATTATTTTAATTGTGTGAGAGCTGTTTTAAAACGTTCAGTAAGTACAAGTCTAGACGAAGTGTTATAATATTTAGAAAACATATCCTATTCTAATCGCCCTCCATTCCCGTGCCATGACGTCGTGGTGTAAGGCATCCTGCCTAGGACTCGCGTTAAGGAATGCGCGCTGGTTCGAGTCCTCATGGGGAAAGAAATTTTCTCATAAAATTTCGGCCAGTGTACGGGACCGTACCCACTCACCATCGTGATGCACTTGGGGAGCTACGATAGGTAGCGAAATCCGGTTACCAAAGCCAGCTATAACGGCTGAGGGGATCATCGTGCTAACCACACGATACCTCCATTCTGGCTGGATGATCGTCCACTTCTGTTTCGGGATGTGGACGTAAGGTCAGCAGCCGGCTAGTCGGTCATGGTCCTTCATGGGCTGTCGTGCCTCGGATTAAAAAAAAAATCGCCCTCCATATACTGTACGGTAAATCATGAGAATATCTTAATATTTGTAGATAGCATTTCGATACTTGAAATTCGAATATTTCACCGCCTTTATTACTTCGGCGTTGTGCAACTGGTTGTTTTATTTATTGTTTTGAGTATAATATTCTTACGTATTCTAAACAGTCTAAGGAGTTCTACTTTTAACAGCTTTAAAATATGACATTTTAAATTTTGGTTCTCTTAAAGTTTGTTCCTAAGTAACGCAAGTCTAAAGGTGTAAACGGCGTTTGGCTACTTTAACGGTATTTGAACATACCAATACCATTCATTATGATCATCACAGTCATCATCACCACTGATATACCACTTTCTCACTAATTATATCATCACCACTACCACCATCATCCTTGCATTAGTCGACCTGGTTGGCGAGTTGGTATGGCGCTGGCCTTCTATGCCCAAGGTTGCGGGTTCGATCCCGGGCCAGGTCGATGGCATTTAAGTGTGCTTAAATGCGACAGGCTCATGTCAGTAGATTTACTGGCATGTAAAAGAACTCCTGCGGGACAAAATTCCGGCACATCCGGCGACGCTGATATAACCTCTGCAGTTGCGAGCGTCGTTAAATAAAACATAAATGTTAAATGTTAAATGTTAACATTTCCTTGCATTAGATATCATATAAATCCATTGCTCAAGACATGAAAAAAATGTGCCTGCAGTCCGATGCCAGTATTCAGAGTTGGTTTTTTATGATAATTACGAACTGTTAAGGCTGGTTCACAATAAACCGGGAGCGAAAACGACAACGAGAACGAGAACGAGAACGGAAAATATGTTAAACTAAATGTATTTATACGATGAAAGAGTAATGGAACGGAGAAAAATTCTCTCCGGCGTCGGGATTTGAACCCGGGTTTTCAGCTCTACGTGCTGATGCTTTATCCACTAAGCCACACCGGATACAACCCCGACGTCGGACAGAATTGTCTCTGATTGAGTTCCAACTCTTGGGTTCCCTCTAGTGGCCGCCCTCTGCACTACGTCATAGATGTCTATGAACATAGGACCGAAGTCCACACATGTGCTGAGGCGCCGGAGAGAATTTTTCTCCGTTCCATTACTCTTTCATCGTATGATGACGCAGAATATCTGCATGGAAATATCATATGTACTTCGGTACATTGAAATAATATATGATATGCGTAAATCACGAAGTGATTTAAGACGGCGCTTATTCCGTCGGATCCCGGCCAACTGGTCACTCATAACAAGTGCACCTCAGCACATGTGTGGACTTCGGTCCTATGTTCATAGACATCTATGACGCAATGCAGAGGGCGGCCACTAGAGGGAACCCAAGAGTTGGAACTCAATCAGAGACAATTCTGTCCGACGTCGGGGTTGTATCCGGTGTGGCTTAGTGGATAAAGCATCAGCACGTAGAGCTGAAAACCCGGGTTCAAATCCCGGCGCCGGAGAGAATTTTTCTCCGTTCCATTACTCTTTCATCGTATGATGACGCAGAATATCTGCATGGAAATATCATATGTACTTCGGTACATTGAAATAATATAAATATATTTAAATATGAGCATTTAAATACATTTATTTTAACATTATTTCCGTTCTCGTTCTCGTTGTCGTTTCCATTCCCGGTTTATTGTGAACCAGCCTTTACTAACTAGAGTAGAGGAGAAGATCGGAAATAGAACATATAAAAATGTTCGAAACTTCGAATTAAACGAAAGAAAAACAATACATTTCCATTTGCTTCAGCACAAGGTCTGTATGAATTCACACGATACTGTGTATCTCCACCGAACATTCAGATGTCTCTGCCAATACTTGGTTCATATGTGTCCGCCGAAGGGAGGGGTTATTATGCTCTAGGGACTCACATTAAGTCTAGGCTATTAACTAGTGACATTGAGACAGCGGCCCACTCCCCAAACATTGGAGCAGCACAGGGCGGTGTCCCCGACGTTTCAATACGCAATAAACCACGTTGTTCTGCAAGCACTGTCAGACACAAGGCCCATCGGCTTCCTACTTCCCGAGAAGACAATTAAAAGCACTAAGTCATCTTCATGAAACATTCATAAAACAATAACTGTCTCAAGGGATGCCGGAGGTACAAAGCTAGTAACATGTTTCAAGTTAATTATAAAATGTACTGCCTAGACCACTGGGATGTTAGTTATCAGGACAGGGATGTCAAAATAGTTAGCCGCGCCTAGCATAAATTTAGTATTGGTAATCCAAGCTGAGTCTGTATATTGATTTTGACGGGCAAAGATTTTGGTGATTTGCGCCTTTCAGATCAACGGCCAAGGAGTCTCGCTAATGTCACTCTAGTGTTAGATCAAAAATATTAATGAGACGGAACAGGACAAAGACTCGAATCTACAAACGCTGATGTTCTCGAATTAGAACACAGAATACTATATTGCAGTGATCGCCAAAAGCTGTGTCGCGACACATGCCCCTGTCTCCACTCAAGCGTAACCATGACATCATATCCCCACCCTCTGTTTACAGCCATCACTTCGATCAAGACCGTCTCCAATACTCAGACCTTAATGTAGGTATCGATAGTGGCCAAAATGGCGCCGGTAGAGGTCCAAGCATGATTACCACGTGGTTTTGTTATGATGTTTTCTTGTGTTAATTACGTTGTGAAATCGGCCATTCGCGTTGTGTACCGGGTTGTAATTCTAATAGTGGATCTGTGTCTCATATTTCAGTGTTTGAGTTTCCGAAAAGTACAACTTTACTCGCGACAAATGGTTTAGGTGCATAATCGTGACAATTTCCAAGTTAAGGAAATTACAGTTTGTTGTTGTTTAGTCAACTGTCCGAAGACAGGTCTGAACATCACAAATGACACCAACAAGGCACCACTTATGAGGCAACTAAGCCAAGAGATTATGAGGTAGAGTGGCCATTTCGTATCTTCCTAAAATGACAGTGTTACACATAAAACATTTTGAACCTAAATTAGTTATTAGGAAAGATATTTTTCCTATCGTAAATGGTGATCCTTTTCGTATTCCTCGGGAAATTTCGAATTTTACCCATGACGCCTAAAGAATCATATTTCCTAACCAACTTTCATATCGTATGTCAGTCATTCTGGTGCCTAGAAAGAACCCACATCAACGGAAAGGAGAACAGATGGAGAGAGAAGAATTTTCAGGGAATGGTGTGAAAGGGAAATTATTAGCACTTTCGATCAGTTTCAAAGTGATGTTCAGGAAAGAAATGTGGTTTCATTTATGACTGTTGTTTAAGGTGACTGTTATTTTCTTAAATATGAAAGATGACCGTGTAGAAGAAATTCTGTCATTAATAACTGTACAAAGGTGTTGAACGAGAGAAAAACATTTCAAACCAATTACCGAGAAAAGTGAAAAGAAGTCATGAAGAGTTAGGCCTAAGCCTAAAAGTGACAAAACATGAAGAATTGAAATTCAAGACGAATTAGGCTAAGGACCCTAGATTGTCAACATCCATATATTAAACATATAAAATATAAGCTGATTTATTAGTAGTAGTAGTAGTAGTAGTAGTAGTAGTAGTAGTAGTAGTAGTAGTAGTAGTAGTAGTAGTAGTAGTAGTAGTAGCAGCAGCAGCAGCAGCAGCAGCAGTAGGTAGTTGTATTTAGTTGTATTAGAGGACTTTGTAGGCCTAATATTGGCTGACCTTGTTTAATTGTGTTATTGATTTTGAGTATGTGTTAACCTTTTGTATGCCCAACAACTATTAGTGAACGTTTGCATATACTGCAGTAACTTATACGGAGTTCAGGGTATGATTTTCAACTTACTCAAAAGTGTTTTCAAGCTGCGATTGCACTGTCAAGTTCACAACTTCATAGCAATGTGTTTCTACTCGTACCGTATTTATCTTATTGCATCGTCTCGCCTTTGAAATTGAACTTAACATTGCTCATAAATTAACACTGGGCGTTTATTTAAGACAAAAGTTAGTAATTCAACTTCAGAAATACGAAAAATTTAAGTATTTTGACATAAAGATATGGCGGAACCATCTATATAAATGGAAATGGTTGGATCTCTACGGCGACCATCTTTTTTCTATATTAAGGTCTGAGTATTGGAGACGGTCTTGCTTCGATATAAGTAAAGACATTTGAAGAGTCCACTGCAAGAATGATGGATGTCATTTGGAATACATTTTGCAGGAGAAGCAATTGAAAGTTTGAAATACTTAGCGCTCAAAGCTTAACTGTGATTTTCCGATCATTACTGGACAATGGATATCAGTGTTAATGCCATATAACTCTCTATGTACATTCTATATGCCTTAAGCTATGCATTGATAGTCTTGGTTCATTTTCGACAAGAAAGTGACATCCGTCATTCTTGCAGTGGACTCTTCATTTATAAGCAACGGACGTACGCATGTAATGTTACAAGAGTGTAGGATAATATGTTTCGATGTCTTTTCGAAAACAGATAGTAAGTAAAAACTTAATTTTAAGGAGCATGGATGGAAAAATATTTATTTTGTGCAGATGGCAAAAAATATGAGATACTTAATTTGTTGTAAAATTTTAAATGAAGTATAAAATAACAATGTACATTGTCATTATTTTCTTGTTATGAAGACTAACACGCCCTTACCTATAACTTGAATAATAAACGAACAACAAAAAGTAACGGCTTCTATGTCTTAATCGGGGTAAAATACGTCGACGTTTTTTTCGACGTATGTAGTGTAATTTGTATATTTCATTAATAAATAAACAATAAAAAATATCGCCTTCTATGTCTTATTCGGAGTAAAATACTTCAACGTTTTTTTTTTAGTATGTAGTGTAATTTACAACTTCGTGACCAGCCTGGTACGTTTTTCTAATTTCAAATTACTGCTGATGTAAAGTACACGCTCTTTCTATGTTAAATAAGAAAATAAATGTATGTTATTTTATTAATAATACAAAAATAATTAATAGGAGGATAAAAAATTAACATGGAAAAAAGTGTGTATAGTGAATAAGTAGAAGAATATTACATTGCTTTCGTTTTTTGGTCACAGTCCGTCTCTGCACTGTTATTCACTGCATTACCTGAGGAGATACCCACTCCTCCCCTCTCCCTGCGATAGTGGTGTGCGGGTTGCATTTCTATTACGTCACAATTTCGTGGTGTTTGGCAACCACTGCTATATTGTATGACCTCCAGGAGCAAGGAGTAAGAAGCGAACGAAATTAAGGCTCATCACACAAATATGTTATCAACAGAAGAGAGTATTAAATTGCATCACACATAAACATCTACAGGGTGCTAAAAAAAATTAACCAATATTTTAGGAGGTGATAGTAACTTCTGCATCAAAACAAGAAAAAAGTCTAATAAACATGGGTCCTACAACACATACTTTCTGAGATCTGAAAACTTGTTCTTAGGAAATGCTCAATGTGACGTCCATTTATGGAAATGCATTTTTCTGCCCTACAATACAGCAGACTATCAGATAATCACATCGTAGTTGACACCCCTGGCATGGAATAATGATACGTCGCAAGGAATACTGAAAAGAAAAGTCTGGTTGCGGATATGAGCAGGATTCAGCAGAGATGGTGTTTTGAATTTTCGTAATCGGCATGTGTGGGCTGATGAAAATTCCCATGCACTTGAAGAAACAAGGCATCAGCACCGATTCTCAATCAACGTATGGGTAAGCGTTCTTGGCGATAAATTAAGGGCCATACGTGCTACCACAGAGATTAACTGGGGCTCGTTATCAGGACTTTCTAATTAATGTATTGCCTACCTTGCTGAAGCATGTGCCATGTCAGCAAAGATTACAGATGTGGTTCATGCATGATGGCACACCAGCACATTTTTTTCCGCAATGAGCGTGAACACCTGACGCTGATATTTCAGGACCGCTGTATTGGATGGGGAGGCCCCACACCTTGACCTGCTCGTTCCTCAAATCTAAATCCCCTAAACGTTTGGTTATCAAGAACAACCAGGTCAATTTCAAAGAGTGCGTGTTCCTTACGCCGAAGGGCAGAGGAATGCATTGCCATGAATGGACGTCACATTGAGCACCTTCTATGAACAAGTGTTCAGATCTCAGAAAGTATGTGTTGTAAGACACATGTTTATTAGAATTTTTTTTTCTTGTTTACTGCATACTATACCTGATAAGGTTCATCTTGTCAAAGTAGCAATAAAACCAAGTCCCTTCAAATGAGGGTGGAGATTATAGGAGGGTTGTAAATTTTCAGGATTCCTTTCAAAATCCTGTTATTGTACAGGCTGCCGGAACTCAGTTTCTTGAAAGACAAGCTCAGTGACGGAACTACACAGTACGAAGAGAGATATTTTGTTATTTTATTTTGCGCTACAGAATGTATCAACTAGTCCCTTCCGCCACATGGATGGAAGGACGGCATCGCTCCACTCCCCCATCGCCATAACAATACAGACGAAGTAAGACATATATCCTTTCTCTCTCTTTTCACAGTGAGACAGGATACATCACACAGCCTTCAGCACCTTCTAAAATATTAGATACTTTTTTCTTAACACCCTATATATAGGCCTACATAAGAATACGCAGTGGATGTTACATTGCTACGCATTGTGATACAACCAGCAGAGATTTTCCTATATTGCGAGAGACACAAACCAGAAATAAAACCTCTGTTTACACAGTTTGAATTTCCACTTCGCTTACCTTCCGCACAGATATGGGCACGAGGCGACAGAGGCGACATATGTATCCAACTTACCTGAAACAAAGCATAAATATGTGTTATGAGCTGTGAATATTATGTTGTAGTTCAACGTTTATATATGTCTGGCCTGGACAGAGGAAATTCTCATAAAATAAAACTCAGGAGAGAAAAAAGTTCAAATATTCAAAACCTACTCGCACGAGTTTTCGTGTCAAAATTTATAGCGGAACAGTATCCGTGTTTCTTCTTTATAGGAATGAAAATTATATTCATGATGTAATTAATATCATCGCCCTCCGTTGTTACCCAAATTAAAACATACTCAGCATCATCAGAGGAATTTGGTTCTATTTCTGGAGGGGAAGTAAATAATCACACCCTTCCAAGGCAACGATGATTTCTGTGGAGATAAATTGATACATTAAGAATTATAAGCCGAGTGCACCTCTGCCGCAAAGAGGCCATTGTGGCTACCATTTTGAAATCAGATAGACTATTACAGCCAAATCCAGTTTTTTTCTTCGCAATTCTGCTATCTGATAGGTCTTTAAAACTTCGAAAACGACACGAAGGCTAAATGTTTTCTCTTTCTGTGATGATATTATTACAGAATGTTAAAATCTCATAGGAGCAAATTGCACTGCAAATGAATTTAATGTTTTGAATATCAAGCTAAATTTATATCATCCGATCATGGCCACAACACAATATTTCGCTCCCCCTCATTGAACCAAAATGTAAGATTCCAGCAGGTATAAGGCACAATTCTAATTACGGTCCAAGTTTATATAATGATTTTATAAAGAAGAAACCTAAGCTAAAATTATTAAGCAATACATTATTCAGAAAAAAAAAAAAAACAAGTGTTTGAACTGTTTTTAAAATTATAATCATGTAAATTCTTATCCTTTATTTATTTTTTTTGACACTTTACAATGTTGTATTCCTAACTTAATATGTTTATGTATAGGTTGTGGTACCGTATGTTTGTTTATTTTTGTTTTTTTCTTATCCTTTTTGAACTTTATGTGTAATTACAGTTAACACTTTCATCACAGTTGTGATTATTATTATTATTATTATTATTATTATTATTATTATTATTATTATTATTATTATTAATTAGTTTTTTCTTCTATTCAGTTTTCATTATTGGTCACACCCGACCTCGGGTATGACCCCTCTGGCGTGACCCATTTACATTGTATTTATACAATGATTTGTACCTAATATGTAGAATCTTTGACAATGAGATTGGTAATCAATTTCGAATTTTGAACAATATTCATATACGAGTATTACAATAGTATTGTAAAATCTTTGTTACTGCTTGTTAAAAAACTAAAATAATATTAGGTCCTATTAGATATGGGACGACGGAAGACATAATAAATCAATCATAAAGTTTTCACTAGAGAGAGTGGTGTTCAAATTTTACATACGAGGGAAAACAGCTAAAAATATTGGTTATTTTATAATGTTCCGTCTGCTATGTAGTAGGCCTACTTTCCACTTCGATCGCTGGTTATTAACGATAAGAAAGTCTTGTAACTACTTTGGTTGCAGAAAGAGTAATAAACACACACCAGTTATTATGGACACTGCCATTTGTGTTTGACGGAAAAGGAAGTAATTATCAAGCAGTTAGTGAAAGTATTTGATACGCCAACATCCTGAAGTTTTGTCCATCAAAGGATGTGTCGCTGTTGCCGAAGGCAGGACGTGGTTAATTCCCTGGGAAGAAACAAGTCGATACCAGTATGACAGCCACTTACTTCCAGCATACCTTGATTTATATTCTAAGATTCTCTGTTCACAGGCAGGAGAATACAAGTAAGAAATATAATAATAATAATAATAATAATAATAATAATAATAATAATAATAATAATAATAATAATAATATACTAATAATAATAATAATCAAAATAATAATAATAATAATAATAATAATAATAATAATAATAATAATAATAATAATAATAATATTTATTCTGGTCACGAGATATAATCATATACAATGTGATATAATAATAATAATAATAATAATAATAATAATAATAATGATAATATAATAATATTTACTTACTGGCTTTTAAGAAACCCGGAGGTTCATTGCCGCCCTCACTTAAGCCCGCCATTGGTCCCTATCCTGAGCAAGATTAATCCATTCTCTATCATCATATCCCACCTCCCTCAAATCCATTTTAATATTATCTTCCCATCTACGTCTCGGCCTCCCTAAAGGTCTTTTTCCCTCCGGCCTCCGAATTAACACTATATGCATTTCTAGATTCGTCCATACGTGCTACATGTCCTGCCCATCTTAAACGTCTGGATTTAATGTTCCTAATTATGTCAGGTGAAGAATACAATGCGTGCAGTTCTGTGTTGTGTAACTTTCTCCATTCTCCTGTAACTTCATCCCTCTAACCCCCAAATGTTTTCCTAAGCACCTTATTCTCAAACACCCTTAACCTATGTCCCTCTCTCAAAGTGAGAGTCCAAGTTTCACAACCATAAAGAACAATCGGTAATATAACTGTTTTATAAGTTTTAACTTTCAGATTTTTTGACAGCAGACTGGATGATAAAAGCTTCTCAACCGAATAATAACAGGCATTTCCCATAATAATAATAATAATAATAATAATAATAATAATAATAATAATAATAATAATAATAACAATAATAATAATTCTTCAAGGACGAATAGGATAGTTCCATCCTCCAGCACTTAAACGTGTATTATGAACCGGCAATATCTGTTCACTGCTATACCGGGAATCAGTGGTCATGTGATTAACAGAGTTCAAAACTATAGCTCGCATCTGTTCTGGACAAAATTTAACATTATTTAATATCCACTTTACATAGGCCTAACCGTTATCGAATCCGGTTTCCCGAAAATTCAGTTTTTGCGCTATGAGCACAAAAAATAGGAGGAGAGAAAGTGAAAATAAATCTGAAAATATACAATCTTTGCGGTAATAATGAAAATATCAGCAAAATCTCACATCGGAATTAAATTTTACTTAAGGGGAGAGGATGGTGTTTTTTAAAACTTTTTTCCCATTTGGTGTAAACTATTAATTTTTTGTATGTAAAGAGCTCATAATTGTAGCAACTCAACCAAAAATAAATATTATGAAAAAAAAATTATTTGGGGGCTCAGATTTGAAAAAATATATCCAATGCAGGATTTTACTAAAACCGATATATCTAAACCATTTTTAAAGGTAGATTCATCCAGTGTTTTGCAACGTACTTGCAAAAGCATGCTCTACTGTCTGTAGCAGAATTTTGATATTTGTTCCTAAGTTTGTAAAATAAACAATTAAAATTTAACAACACTTTTCTGATTTCCTTTCTTGCAAACAAACGGACGTAGTTGTAAAATGAAATCAATTAACAAAATTCTGGTACAGAGAAAAGTTTCCTAATAGTCTAAAGAATGTGTGTTCTAAATTTCATTTATGTATCTTTAATAGTTCAGAAGTTATATCCATTTTTGTCTGGTAATGTAGCAAAAAAATGAAGTTACTGTAAACCGATAAAAGGGGGCGAGTGATTTAAAAATGCATAGCGCAGGAAGTTTAAAAATGGCGTCTTAACTTCCGATAAGGGCACAAATGCCTACGAAATGTTATGTAATGCATTCCACACATATCAAAGAGTATTTTAAAGGAAAAAATTATTTTTTTGAAAATTCAATTTACCGGAAACAACAATAAAAGGAGGAGAGTGATTTAAACATCCATAACGCAGGAAGTTTAAAAATGGCGTCTCAACATCTGATAAGGACACAAATACCCACAAAATATTATGCTATGCATTCCACACATATCACAGAGTATTTTAAAGAATTTTTTTAATTTACTCATTATTCACCAAAAAATACCATCCTCTCCCCTTAAGCAAATGATACAGCCTACAGTACATTCCCCTTGACTAGGCTACATCATTGATCCTTCAACTGCACAGCAGTGGCAGCTCTCCTATCGGCCGGCGGACAGTGCACCTAATCTCCGCACTCAACGCAGCTGACTTGCTCTATTAATTTTATCTGCACGGCATCGCTCTTTCTCTGGAGGCTGCCAGTAACAAGAATGATGAAACCAATCTGCCATCCGCCCACCTGCTACATTTCTGCCACATGAAAACACAGTATGTACAGAGGCAAGGCCAGTCAGTAACTTACGACTTCAAATACTGTATACAAATTAACGAGACTGGGATCATACCCACTTGATAATAATTTGGGTGTAGCTCCCGCCACGAATTTAAACCTAGCAACTGTTGTGTGATGGAAGTACATAGGGAAAGAACAACAAAACAGGACTTGAGGAATATTTTCATCGCTAGTGGTTTCTCAATCGCGTGTTATCATTTGATTTTTGTAACGTTTCAGAACGTCCAATTCGGCTCCAGGCAGGGAACGAGCGCAGGATCCATGAAAACCTCGTGCGGAAGACAATACTAGACGATACTGTAATCTGTGATAATACTGTGGAGAAAGTGCATTAATACCCAAGGAAACCTGCCTCGACAGCATATTTGTCAAAACCAATTTCCACTGGGACTCATCATAGCCTGAATAAAACTTACCAGTGGCAAAACTACACTCAAATCATTCGGCTGACGATAACATCTTACACTACAAGTATTCACTTCGCACAAATACCCTAAATTATTATTGTAAGTGCATGCGTACGTGCTTACATACATACATACATACATACATACATACATACATACATACATACATAGTACATTTCTAAGCATAGTTTTTAAAATGATTAGCAATATTATTGATTTGTTTTATCTGTAAATAGAAAAAGGGAATAGGTACTAAAATATTGTTGTACAAAGTATTTAAAAGCTTCAACAGTAGCATAGATGTTAACATGTTGTAAATAGTATATTTAGGGAAAGTAGAATAGGCTAGCAATAATTTGAATACATTGTATTCGGAAGAGTTAGCAATATTGTAATGTGTAGTCTATTAGCATGTAGTATTGCATTTTTGTAATGGAACATGCTTGTAAACAAGGATTAAAAAATACATACATACATACATACATACATACATACATACATACATACATACATACATACATACATACACACAGGCAGACAAACATTTCTTGTATGCAAGGTTGTCAGCAAATTTAGATGAATCAATATTTTATGTCTAACTAATAATATCATCTTATATAATTATTTTGACTAATACACTTTTACTACGTCATACTACTTTTGACTAATAAAACGGTACGAAAGGTCATCTTTCAACCAATCATGGCTGTTTATCGCTACAATTGTATCACTTCCCTAGCATTTGTTTATTGTTATCACTTCCCTAGCATTTGTTTCTTTGTTTGCCAACATTTCAAACTGAAAATTCTTTATGGTACCATAAAACATGCTTTGAGATCGTCATTTGTTTACCGCATAGATGGTCAACTGAAAACGGTGGCTTCATTCAAACGTTTTGGTGAAGCTGACATTAGTGAAATATAATTTTAGTAAGTAAACTAATATTTTATTGTATTAGAGTAATTTATTTCTTCTAATCTTTATATACTTTCCTCTAATTGTGTAACAGTCAATTAAATCCCACTCGAGTTTTGATTTTCTCTAGATAAATCAAAACCTCTAGTGAGATTACTATTGATAAAATCACTTCGACTTTACCCAAACAAATTAAAAACATGGTGAACTACTCACAAAGAAACAAATTTGATGTAAGAAATAGTTCAGTACGTTATTTTAATAAAGATATATGACATTTTTATGGTTTCTTACTTCGAAAAATAATAACCAACAAATTAAAAATTTACAAAATCCTTCAATGTTATTTTTAAAAATGTCAAGATGTCTTGTAAATAATTACCATTGACATCAGCTCACAAAATGCTATATACAACATAAAATCGCTCTTTTAAAATTCATATTTAACTAGACAATCTCATTTCATAGCCTATCTGTAAGTCTAGGTACAAAATACGTATACATTTTAATATATGTAGCAAATTAAAGTGTCTGAACGGTACACAAAATTATGTATGAAAAAAAAACTACTTCTAACCTTGTCCGTGACATGTGAAAGTACGAACTTCGTCACAGCCGCTGAGATCCTGAGAAGAACTCAATTCTGTGTCATTCCCAGGCTTATTCTCATTCACATCACGCTGTATTAATTGGTCAGTAATACCTACGCAAACATAATCAAACCTAAGTGTGTCGCATTTTAATTGTGAAGAAATTAAAGCCTTAAAAGACTTTATTCCTACAACCCTTCCAAGACAAAGCAATGTCGTGTAATTCATAAGAATACATGTACACGCTTTACGTCTTTGTGTAAATATCGTAAAAGAAAAGGAAAGGGGCGCGCCCATGTATCTTCATTGAAGATTGCGAGCACCTCCCACATGCAATATTAAGTGAGCGAGCACCATGAAATGAAATAGATTTAATATGCCTATATCAGTGATGTCAAAGCAAACGCATTTTTTTGACCTTGACGTCGTGCGCGAGCAGCAAGCGCTAAGTATGGAAAGAGGAAGGGTTGTGTATATGAATAAGCAACCTGTTGGATTAAGAAAACAGTGGTGCACAAACTTCAAACGGAACGTGAAATTTTATGTCGTTATTTTTATATGGCTTCTTTCTGTTTAATATTACCTATATTGTCTGGAAAACAAAAGTACTAACACTTATTTCTTAATATTGCACTTGTGTTTTAAATCTTAATAACATAAAGGCTCGTCTTCACTATTAAACATTTAACAACAACATGTTAAATGTTAAATTGTTTACCGTTAACATCCCAACATGTTGATTGAACATGATAATGCTAATTTCATTTAACACTTTGTCCACACTGTTAAACATGCTAAACTTGACTTTCTTTTCGTAGTCCAGAGATTTTAATATAAATAGTGTTTTATTTTCAAACCTTGGAGAATGGACTCAGATGATGATATGGCTTTTGTAATTGCCTCTATTGCTTGTTACAAGGCTTTGGAAAGGAAGAAAATGAGAATGTGGATGCGGTAATATCTTAGTAAAAGACACTGTGCAGGATACATTCTAAACGAGCTTAAAGTTGAATACAGTATCGATTTGGATTCAAAAACTTGCTGAGAATGTCAGAACACGATTTTAATATAGTGTTGCAAAAAATACTTCCTGTTACATCAAAGAAAGACACAATTTAAGAGCAGCCATTTCATCTCAATTAAAAAAATTACAGCGCGATTGATTATCATAGGACCTACGACATGACAGATGTTAAAGGAGTGGGTAATATCGTATAATTATTCTTTCCGAAGTTTTACGAACGTTAACATACGTCACCAAATACGACCATTACTGACATCAACATAGCATTAACGGAAAAGTGTTAAATTCAACATACTTAGTTAACATGTTAAGTAAATTGAGATTTGAAATGTCCATATACATGTTAAATTCAACATGTTATAATTAACATGTTGTTGTTAAATGTTTAATAGTGGAGACGCGCCTTAACAGAGAGATAAGAAGGAATATACACTTAAATTCCATAGTAGTATAATCTTATACTGTATTAAGTGGATGAAACACATCATTCATAAAGAAATTGATATTCCAAAGAAAGAGATTGAGTATGACATGATAAGTTGGAATTTATATTGATGGTATCTTTAGCCTTACAAAAGTAATCAATAAACTAATCAAAACAATATTACAGTACAAAGCAAAGTTACCTAGGTACTATATCTGTTTTAAGTGTAACTAATATTACACAACAAAACTCTTATCGCATTATGCTTTTAAGGTGATATTAATTGTGAGCAACTTCCTATCATCAGAATATTAAATTATTTTCTCGAAATCTGCTGAAGCTATAGAGCTGACATTTTTACAACACATGGGCACGTATCCTTTGCTTATGATGTAACAGTAGTTGCTTTGTTAATTCATTTCCTTACAAACAATTTCCATGCGAATATTTTCAAAATTTTCAATACACCATCTTCAGTAATACGTATATACGGTATATTAGATTTACGAAAACATTCTGTAAGGCTACTAAATAAATAAGCCTATACCTGAAAATTTCACTTTTCTATACGAAAAGTTGAGAAAATATTTCTTTTGACTAAAAAAATCAAACTTGTGAAAAATGAGCATTAAAATTAAAACTTACATTCTTATAATGCACTTATACTTCTCAGGCAAATCTAAAAATTAACATGGATACAGTTTTAATAAGTTCACTTTCCTTTATCTACTGAATCAGTGCTGGCCATCCCTGTCTCTAACTCGACCAAGCGCCATATACTATCTCGCTCGTCTGTCTCTTTCCGTTGTAAAGCGCTCAGGCTCTCCTGAGCTCTAAAGCGCGTGCTTGCGCCTATGAGCATCAATTGCCATGACTGTTCTACACCTTGGTTGGTAATTTAGCTAAATAGCAAACGTCACTTATAGAATAAAGTTATTTTTCATCGAATATTGGAATTAATATCATGAAAAGCAATCATGAGGCCTATACCTGTATCTACAAAATTGAAACACAATTGGAGAAAAATGAATAAAACCTATAGGCCTATATTTAACGGATGGAATTTCATATGAAAAATGAATCTCAAGATCTGTACTAAAATCCTTAAGCGGTTAAAACACGTAGAGGAATAGCGAATATTTTTATAACAAGGTGGAAGAAACATGACAGACCTCCTCCTGCAGAGCGAACATCGAACTTCGCCATACTCGACAAATTTGAACCGAACATAGCGCCTATGGCGCACGACGCTATTCTGTACTGCGAGCCCCTTCAGAAGGAGAAATGAGGGGAGAAAACTCCAGTCAGGAGATGCAACAGAGACATCCTATGAGCGTATTCCGAATCTCAGAGCTGAGCAATCTGATGGCATCACGGTGTTCCGAATTTCACCGATGGAGTCACTCATGCTCCACCGGTGTCGCACCGGTGCCATCAGCTTGCAGAGGTGGTGGCAGTCTCCATCAGCCGCCATCAGTGAATCTGATTGGTTCTTGTATAGGGCGGGAATTAGCAGACGAATGACATCGTGCACTGTTGTGTCATGGCGGTGTGTTCTGCTTTAGTTCTGCTGTATTGTTTGTAATGAGCACAACGTAAAAACAATATGTTAATGGCTTATGAGTGAACATGTCAACGGACCAGTTATTACTACCGGTTCAAGAAATAAATTGTTTATGCTCTCTTTTCTTTGAACGAGATGGCAGTAGGGAAATTTCGCAAAATTTTGCTAGCGTAGTACAGACAACAACTTATACAGTCGCCATGACAGCCATCGATCTTTCCAGCAGTTTTGTTCCTATTTCGCTGCAGCGTGACGTCATTGTTGTCCACCGGTCCAGTGAGATTCGGAATACGCTGATGACAGTTCTGTGCCTGTGACAAGACCGTACATGTCATACAATCCCATATAACCAAAGACTTTTCTTAAAAATAATAAAAGAATGAAAAATACAAAGTTTCCATTTCTGAAAGTATAGAAACTGCTCTTGATATAGCCTATTTTAACCATTCCATTTACGATATTTACACAAAATGAAAGCAATTTTGAGAAGAGGAGCCAACTAGAAGCACCAAATACGTACTGGCCGAGTTGATTTCATATGTCAAAGGCCATGTCCCGTCATTTTTCGTGGCTTTTCTCAATGTTACAAAATAGATCTTCCTGTTCGACAACCATCCTCATCTTCTCAGCTGTAATGAATGAGTGCCCTGCTGTGGTTCCATCACATAGAAAGAGGGCCATAAATACTCAGTGGGCTGGATGCATTACGATATGAAATTGTTCCGCGAAGCCAGTACAGCATTAAACTAATCAAACTCTATCGTCTCTTTGTTTTATGGATCCCGTAGGGCCGCTTAGTCACTGATGTGATAGTCGAACAATTTCAGGTTAAGACCATGAAAGTCAAGAGATAGTTTTCCCAGCAACAAAACTAACACACTACAGTTCGATTTCCTGCAGGAAATGAAACCTTATATCCATGAAGTTACTACAGTGAAACCTGTTCAAATCGGAACTTGAATAATCCGGAATCCTGTCTATTTCGGAACAATTTATTGGTCCCGGCGAAATTTGTATGTATTATGTGTAATTTTTCCTGAATAAAACGGAAACTGTCCAACGCGGAAACGGAAACTGTCTGCTACTGTTCAAAACGGAAACAATATTTTGGACACACTATATTTTGTAACTATATTTTGAAACAGCGTGTAATTTCAAGGAATATACGAAATATTTAGGTCACTAAGATAAAAACAACTTTTCTTTGCAAAATTTTAGAGGGTATGAGGGTGTGTTGGCCTGGCGGTCATAAATTTTATTACCCTGTTGACTAGGCAGACGAGTCCCTTCAAAGATTTTCAATGCTTCACACCCGTGTACTGTGGTAGCTAAATAGAGCGCAAATGTAGTGTTTTTCAGGTTAAAAAAAAAGTTGCATAAAATTCGGCGTTAACATTAAGTGATGAAGTAAAAGTTATCGAGATAAAGGAAAATTAGAAACAAAGTCTATGTGAATTAATGTTGAAGTTCAGTGGAAAACTCAGGTGTAACACTTTAAAAATTGAAGATCATAATGAGTGAGTGGCTTGAGACCGATATTGGTGACAAAAAAGAAACCAGAAAGCAACTGTTTATGTGAATAAATGACCTGTTGTGAGAGTGAGTTCTTCATGATCTTTCAAAGAACAAGCCAATTTCTGGATCTATTCTGCAAAGGAAGCTATTGAACTGGAAAAGAAATTAAATAAACCAGAATTCAAGGCTTCTAATAGATGGCTCTTAGTCCAATTAATTAATAATGTAGTGATATGCAGTACAGTATTAGAGTATAGTGTTAGATATTAAATAGAATGAGATTAGTAAACTTCAGTAATGTTTAATGACTAATGAGTGAGTTACGATAATATTTATACAGAAAATTAGATTTTAATCAAGATGATTCACCAATGGAATAAGCGACAGAAACCTGATTTGATGTGATTAGTGTTAAATGGAATATTTTGTACTTCTTGTAATTTGTGGCATGCCATTTTGTTTTTCATATATATGAATGACAAAATATTCCATTTTAACGTCACACCTGAATAATACGGAAACCTGTCCACAAAGGAAAAAAATTAGGACCATGTCACTTCCGTCTTGAACAGGTTTCACTGTACATACAGACTGCAGATGTAAATTTTGACATGTATTTGTTCTGGGTTGCCTTAAGAGAAGACCTTGCAGTTTGCAACACGCTGTTATTATAAGCCAGCAACAGGCGCAATTGAGTCACTACACTTTCTTACTAGTATCCTACCCCAAACCACTACCCCTTTGAACATGTCAGTTGATGGACATCTTGCAACGATTTCAACAAAGTGAAATGAAAAATATATCTTACTTCCACGCATTGTACTTTGGCTAACATTATTTTATACTGTCAAAACACCTTTGACCTTTGTGTTGTAATTTAAACTTCAAGTAATCAAAAAGCATTGAAAATAACACAAATTGTCAAGTATCTCAGCCATTTCGGTCAACTTCAGTGTTGCCATAATCTGGAAAATAAGACACAAACATGAAATTTCTCTCGTGGTTACAAAACATTTATGATGGATTATCAGCTTAGTTAAAAATATCGAAAATTACTAAAAAATACATTAGCGAGCTTTGTTTTCATGAAGTCTCCAATCTCGTATCGAGTATCGAAAAAACACTTCAACATTTGGTCTCTGCCAAGTCCATGTTCAAAATTTTCAATTGAACTTCTTCCAAAGACCTGGAAATTGCCTTTGTCAGACAATAAGCTATCGGCTATTATGACTATGAGATAGTGTTCACGACGGTTTTCATTACGTTTCAAATAATATCCTTTGCGCAAAGTGCTTTCATTCGAATGATATCCATTATCTTTATGCTCTTTGAAATTGGTATTATCAAAAAATTGTGGTAAAATAATAGAAAAAAATCTTTGATATCAACCCTCACAGAACTGAACTGAACAATTTTCTCCCGTGACAATTTAAATTTCCCTGTATCCAGCATAAGAACATCTAAAATGTATTTTCTACAAGTAGTCGAATGCAGAGATATGAAGTCCAAAACGTCCTCTATAATGTATAATTCAGAGCCAACGCCTGTGGTGAAGATTTTCAGCTGTGTCCTGTCTCTGAAATTAATATTTTCAATGTGGGCTAATGGAAACGAGTTCAGTTTTTCCAAAATTTCTCAGTAATTCTACTAACAACAATGTTGCATGATAAGCAGATCGATTTGAAGATATCTAACTTCTCTTGAGCAACCATTTCGGCAATCAATACCAAGCATTTCTCAACAATGTCTTCCTCACGAAAAAGTGCTTAGTTTTTCCGCTGTTTTGTAAAAAAATGCGGTAGCTGATAGGACTAAATTTTTGACAATCTTTCGAAGTCGTTGGAGTTCCATTAATATTTGGCGGAGAAGTTACATTTAAGTCATTTATTTGTCGCTTTCGAGCCAATCCTAAATGTCGATAAAAAATAAATGAAATTCATGCGAGCTACGCTCTTATTAATAATAATTATAATTATATATTTTAATATATGTATTCCAATACAGAAACGGGATACTTAAGATCCTATTAAGTTTCACAAATTGTACTCCGCAAAGATATATTCCAACCGTCGTCTTTCGCACCACAAATTTCACTTGGTTTCATAGGTCTTCAGCGAGGAAAGCCGTTCAGTAAACGGTGCGAACCACATAGAGTTCCATTAGGGAATACTCGGCTAATTCCGCAGTACGGGTAATTCTGCAGTAGTGCATATATGATTTTACTGCAGCTTTACAATAGCGTGTTTTGTCGACACCTCTGTCGGCAATACAGTGAAACATCGAAGTTAGCTGTTTTTCGTGTTTTGCTACAGAGCTGTGAAGAAAGTGAGCACTGTTACATATAAATTGTCCCTTTTATGTTACTTTCATAATGTATTTCATAATTATTTACTACTGCGGAATTAGCCAAGTCCTATTGCAGATTTATCCGCACTGTTGCGGAATTACCCGAGTTCTTTTTCAACTGTAATGTATGCCTCGTTTTCAAAATTTATCCGTATATCATCAGCTAAGTACAAGATCTCATCATAACAATTTACTCATTATACCCTACCACAAGACATCTTTATATTCTTCATCTTATACAGTTTCAGTTGCTAGAAATAGGAACTCGCTTCCGAGTGATATAAGGGGTTGTTGGACAATAACTTCATTTAGGTCAAAATTACATAAATTCTTACTTAACAGATTAATTGCTGATTAATATTTATTACTTATAATGAAACTAACATCTTTCCATTCTTATTATCATCATTAATTTCTCTAAATAGATTTACAAAACCTCTAATGGCAATTACATTAATATTCTCATTATAAAAATATATTTTAGATTTATATATATATATATATATATATATATTTTTTTTCTCCCTGTGACATAGTTCTAGTAAGCTTATATTAAATTAATTTTCATCATTTTATTAGCTATCCCAAATATTAAATTAATTATAATGGATTGAATTAAATTAGCTCATAAATTAAATTACTACTTTACCTTATAGGTTTATCTAAATTTAAATAAATATGTAGTCTACGAGTCGTTAAAATTGAAGAATAATGCTGGAGAACCTTTTAAGCGTAGTTTGTAATTTAAATATGTATTGTATTGATTAAGGCTGGCTGAGTGGAAGAGAAGGCCTTATGGCCTTAACTCTGCCAGCGAAAATAAAACATTATTATTATTATTATTATTATTATTATTATTATTATTATTATTATTATTATTATTATTACAACTAAATATATTTTCATTTTAATAGGTCTCTTTATCTAATTTGGAAATGAAAGGTTTCGTCCATGTCTACATACCTTGATAATATTTTTTAATAAATATTTTGATAAAATTATTATAGATTTACTTCTTAATATTGCGGAATTAGCCGAAATTCCCCTACAATCTTGCTGTGATTCCGACTACCACTCATCAACATACGAGAAATAAAACAGCACCATCAGAATTCAATTCAGGTACTCTGAACAGCATGGGGCAAATCAAGTTGTTACTTAAGGAATGAGCAAGTTGGCAATATGTCAGGCAACGTACAATACAGTACGTCGCCATGTCCCATTAGGCAGCGCAGTGCAGACTGATGGCCGGCGGACAACTGGGTCAAGGCATGAGAACTCACCTCAGAAGTCTTACAGCGAAAACTCCATATACGGTGAACAGGGAAAGTGGTTTTAGACCTTTTGTATTCGCTAGATAAAAATCCATTTTGGAGTATATTATGCAAACCTAAATAGGGCATATAAATTTCAGATTCTTCTTCTCATTTTTTTGCTTTCGGTCTGATCTATTAAGTAGGATGCAAATATATTTTTATTGTGTTTGACAGCTGTGAAGTTTAGCCATCGTATCTGACACCGTCACCACCACATTTCAGACCATCTCAGTCCGTTCTTGTGGCTGTGTCATATGGAGCCAAACCTCAAAAAGTCTTCTTCTTTATTCCTTCTTCTTCTGCTGCTGCATTAAATTGGGAATCCAGACGAAAGTATAAGTTTGCGTAAATTAACATGTTTCAAAATCTCATTTCGTATTCCCTTTGCATATTCCCGTTATCTGTTGTCATATATTCGAAACAGACTTTCTTGTACTCATAAGATTCAAATAGCATGTTAACTTAGTTCTTATATGAGACCTCTTCTTGTATGTACTGGCAACGATATTGTCCATCTATATTTAGGAGGCCATGGGCCAAATGGGCATCACTGTTTCATTTTTCAACACATTTCTTATTCTTCGATGTATTTCGTGCTGGTGGTCGAACCGTCTCCCCGTAAGGATAAGCTAAACAGTTATTCCTTTGTATCAATTGCAAGTTTCTCAGTTACATAAAAGCAACAGTTAAAATTGGCAGTTACAACTAACTTGTAACAGATGACGTCACAAGATGATGTTGACATTAACTGGTACTAGACTGTTAAAAAATAATAACTGCTGTCACTGTATACTGTCCAACATAGAGTTTTAACAGCTGTGATGACACACCGTTGATCGAAATACTTTCATCTACAGCGCGTTTATAACTGAAAGGATAGTTACGACAAAAGCCTGTCTTCTTATGCAATATTATAGAAAAGAAAAGAATTTATAAATGATTAAAAGTTAGGAACTTCGCCTTATAGGAAGAAAACGGAATAATCATAAACAAAATAAACCCACTAATTAGTCATTTTAATTGAAATAAACTTCGAAGTAATATTTTGAATATTTTCAGTAGGCCTAATAATCAAGAGAAATCGCTGGCTTTATATTTTATAATTAGACCTACAAAAGTAGCCCTATTAAGATGCTGCAAAAATACATTAGTGCTCGCTTGCATCAACAGGGGTTAAATATATATGAACCCCGAATTCATTAACTTCAGGTTAAAATTTTAACTCGTTCTTGGAACTAATGCGTTTCATTAAGCCTTTTCGGCAGAGAGTTAGCTAACACTACTCTAACTCTCGAGGGAAAGAGGAAAAGTAACATGGCCGTGACTGAGAGTTTGTTTTTATGAACGCACTTTGTTGCGCGTTTTTGTTTTCTTCCACAACTCCATCCATAACAATAATCAAGAAAATGGAAGAGGTTAGGAAGAGAAATAGAAGCTCAAATTTTTCGGCTATGGAAAAATTTCTGTTAATTGAATTACCAACTAAATATAAAGACGACATCGTAGAGTACAAGAAGTCAAATGGATTAAAAATAAATGAAAAGGACAAGGCGTAGGATAGGATTACAGAGATTTTATAAGTCAGGTGACCCGGTTCAAACCCCGTTTAATTCATCCTGAATGTGAGCTAGTATCGGGCAAGCCCCTAGTCCAGGCAACACAGCGATTTTTAACGGGTACTCCGGTTCTCCTGTCACATTCCAACAATTCTTCTTCTTCTTCATCATCATCATCATCATCATCATCATCATCATCATCATCACAACCATAATTTTCATCATTACCATTCATCACGAGTGTAATGTAGACCCACCGCCCATGGTGCAATCTGGATGGAATGGAATTTGGAATGGAATTTAAATGAGGGAGGCACAGACGGCACAGCACTGCGACCTGTAGAGATCTATTGCGCTAATCTCGATATAGAATGAGCTGCGTGCCATAGATCCCCTACGCGCACCAACCCAACCACATGACTCCCTAACGACCGGTCCCTACAGCTAACAGAAATCCATATACCATTCCTGCTTCGACAACTTCCCCCAAGGCCCCCTGTCGGTCCGTGGCGAAACTCCTCCCCCGAGTAGGTCCGCCTCGGGTGCTCGTTGGAGAAGCCATCCAACGTCGCTTAACTACATTCCACGGAGGCCGGTCGAGAGAGCCAGTAGTTCCGGGAGGCCGCCTGTAGAGTGATCTGAAAAACCAGAAACGGGATGATGAGGAAAGGATGATGGGGGAGGAAAGGAAGTGGCGAAGATGAGTGGGGTTCCAATCGCCTGATAAACTTACCTGATATTCATTCAGAGGAGTGAGGGAAAAACCCCGAAAAAAAACCTAACACAGTCAACTCGTCCTAACCGGGAATCGAACCCGGGACTCGCTAACCCCTCAGCCACAACGATGGACGTGCAATCTGGATAGTCTCTGACGAACTAAGTGGTTTACGCTTCTCGGCACTATCAGCCACCATCATAACGCCAAGTTAAAGGCCATACATACAAACATACATACATTCGAAACCTAAAAAAGTTCGAATAAACGGAATGAAGAAAATAAACACACTGGAGAGAAAATGACACATGAGAAACAAAGGAAGGTAGGACGAAGAAAGAGCTGACACAGAGAACCAGACGAAAGGAAGGATGGAAAGAAGAAATAACAGTATCAAACCAATGGAATATAAAGAAAATAACAAGAAGAGGAAAATGGAAAGTAAAAAGTCGATATCAACGAACAATGACATTAACTACATAAAAACATACAAGAAATGAACAAACACAAAACAAATGGGAAAAGAATAAGAAAACCTGATACGAACAAACGACTAAAATAAAAGTATAAAAATGAGGGAAGCAAATAAAGAAATAAGGGAAGAAAAAATCAAAGTACGTAAAACTGAAGTGGTAGAGAGAACTTGTATAGATTTCCGATTTGTTGAATGCAATAGCAATAAAAAGCTGTAGTCACAGGGTTTTATGTTACCAGCATAATATTTGGCGTGGTATTCAGTGTCGGTCGACACAACAGATGAGGCAGACGGGCAGAAGCGGAGCGCACGCTTCTCGCGTATAAAACAAATGGATTTAATAAAGCCGAATACACGGACGGTGATGCGATATAACAAAAACCAGAAATAAACAACAATGACGGCTGCAGATTAATATCAAGCCAGCAAACGAAATTACGACGCCTGCACCAAGAGCAGGATATTGCCAACATCATCATTGCAATTACCGCTAAATGGAATAATCGTTTCGCTAACTTGCAAAACGAAGGGTGGCAAAACCTACGTAATCACTGTGTTACGCGCCGATGCCCGAAGTACCAATTCTAGGTTAATTATCTCTTACGTGTGGATAATGATCTCCATTCGATAAACACAACAACGCGTGGATTCACAGGAAAACCGGCAGCATTGTTCATAATCACAGCAAAATGGGCCAATATTTTCCCATAACAGCGATGACTAGCTATAATGTACGGCTGTTACTTCAAAAGCAACTTACAACCAAGGAACAAAATTGGTTCTGCTGAAAACTACCTTGGAAACAAAGATCAAACAGACAATCCCTATAATGCCGTGAATAAGGCGCAGCCCGGCTGACTTATAATGGAACGTTCTGAGGACTACAATGCTTTTCACGCGACTTAGTTTATACGTCTCATCATCGTGGTTACAATATTTTGCCTGATTGCATGTAATATCCCTGATAACATATAACAAATTGATCAGTCTAATCCACTTTCAAGACAACTTTTATCAATTTCACTATGCTGCCATCTAGCGGCAGCAAAAGAAAGTCATATTATAACCAGAGCTAGGAACTTCGTACCGATCTCGTTATTCAGGGCGCGAGCAGTCAGAAAATAGGCATACAAAACGGGTGATCAGCGCGACCAACGGCCGCCTTGGAGTTTAAGAACCCTTACTGCATGAAACAGGGTCACATCGGCAGTGTGGAAGCCGTTTGAGTAACAACATATTGTTCTACTGCATATGTGAGCGAGATTCATTCCCTGTATAAACACAATAAGTTTCCTAGCACTGTATGTATGTATGTATGTATGTATGTATGTATGTATGTATGTATGTATGTATGTATGTATGTATGTATGTATGTATGTATGTATGTATGTATGTATGTATTTTCAGTTTGTTTCCTCTTTGGTTTTTACTTAGCAATCGTTTCAATATATGTACGAAATGTACGGGAGACTCGGCTAGTTCCGCAATATTAAGAAGTAAATCTATCATATTTTTATCAAAATGTTTATTGAAAAATATTATTAAGGTATGTAGACGTGGACGAAACCTTTCATTACCAAATGAGATAAAGAGAACTATTAAAATGCAAATATATTTAGTTTTACATACATTACAGTAGAAAAAGAACAACTCTGGTAATTCCGCAACAGTGCGGATAAATCCGCAATAGGACTTGGCTAATTCCGCAGTATTAAATGATTATGAAATACATTATGAAAGTAACATAGAAGGAATAATTTACATGTAATAATGCTCACTTTCTTTACAGCTGTATAGCAAAACACCAAAAAAGAGCCAACTTTCGATGTTTCACTGTATTGCCGACAGAGGTGTCGACCAATATCCTTATTTTTTTTTCTATAGCACTCCAGAGGACATGCCTCCTGTTGACAGCCTCTCAAAACTTACGTTCACGCTATTGTAAAGCCGCAGTAAAAGCATATATGCACTACTGCGGAATTACACGTACTGCGGAATTAGCAGAGTTTCCCCTATTATTTTATTATTAACCTATTGTTTTGCATAATTTCTGTAAATGTTACACTCTGTGTTATATTTTGTAGGTGTAAATGATGTAAATATGTAAAGAGCAATTGCATCAATATCAATCTGTATGTATGTAACAATTTGTATAGCTGTACATAAACATAATTATGTAACTATCTGTGCATTTACGAATTCCCCATTAGGTCTTTCTTTTCCGGAAACGGGAATATTGCCTTGACGACGAGTTTGTTTTCCTTTCCACTGTACGTTCCTATTTCTATGAGCAGCTGTAGCTGTGTTTTGATGACGTCGCACCTGGCTGGACGTAAGCTTACTCTGCATAGGGCGATAGCGATCGGTACGAAGTTCCTAGCTCTGGTTATAAGTATCACCAACATACACGTAGAATAAACAGCACTAAAATTGTTCTTATTTTTCATTATAAGCATGATGAAATACATTTCGAGATAGAGTCATTCACTGTAAATTTTAAAATCCTGATTTGTGAAAGAAAGTAAAATTAAAATAGAACTCACCTATTTGTCAGCGAATTCTTTAGACTAATTTTGATACGAAGACTAAAGTTACGGACACGGAATCTTACCAAAGAAAACGTGTAAAATAGTTCAACAAAATGTACTCATTTTTAAGTAAATTTAAGTCATTAGATTAATTTACTTGAAATAAATTTATAAGGGTTAGGCAGAGGTCTGCATCGGAAGATTTTTGCTCGAGCGCCAAGTAGTTCATAGCATAATCCGATAGGTAGCGCACTTGCATGATGGGTAAAATTGTCGCGAGCGATAAATCTTTGAACGGTATAAGCCGAGCGTTAGGCATACGTTCTTGTTACTGGCAAGAAGTACACACTGTTAAAAATGGAGAGCGAGCTAAAAGATGTAGTGAAGTTGAACCTACTCAACAAGGAATACAAGTTAAGTCCTGAGGGTGGGTGCGTCTCGGTGTTGCGTGAGATTCACTCAGGGTAGCCGAGGTACGGTTGTGGTGTAGGATGATGTCGGGAATAATACCAAGCCGGCTACTTATATAAAAGGCAGTGTAAACTCCAAAACTATAAGTTTATTGTCGTATTCACTTGGTAAACCCTAGAGTATGTATTTCCGGCTGACTTATAATTCAATCGTTGGTCGCACTTCTGTATCGACTCTATGGCGGCTCTGAATAAGCTCTGTCCGATACTATAAATTCAATACTCTGTCCAGTACACTATGATCGAAGCTCCTAAACGTTGACGAGTGGTCTCGCCGATGACAAAGTTCTATCTATCGTGTCTTCGCCGGAAGAAAGACTATTAAGTTGGGCCGCCGACACAAAAAAAAGATGTCGCGCCGTCTACACGAAGAAAAGTAGTTATCCTGTCGACACGAAACGAAGTAGTTATTCTGCCCTGTATGTAGGGCCGTCGACACGAAAAGGAGTAGTGATTGTGCCCTGTATGTAGGGCCGCCGACACGATGAGATGTTGTGTTCGTGCCCTGTATGTAGGGCCGCCGACACGATGAGATGTTGTTTTTGTGCCCTGTATGCAGGGCCGCCGACACGATGAGATCTTGTGATCATCTCCGCTCCCCGTCACCCTTATTTATAAAAACCTATCCTACGCTAAAACTAGCTATCCTATTGGTTAAAAACTACGTCACTTAACCGGCCTAAAATCTATTCTCTATTGGTCCAAAGTGACCTCATAAGCTAAACCAAGATCTCTCCTTATTGGGCGCGAAATACGTCATCGCTAAATTTAAACTTTGGATTTCCCATAACATCTAATTAGTTCGAAGATCTTGGAGAACCCCGTTCTTTGGAAAACCCAAGCTTGCAGTTGCTTTCCCACGGGTCCAGTCTAACTCTCTGATTTTACGCCTCGACGAGTGTCAATGCAGAACCCTGCCCAAGGTGGCCCTAAATCTGTCCGATTCTGACAAGTGACGAAACACCTGTGTGGGAAGCTAATTCTAACGAAGTCGCCAGAACATCCCCGCGAATACATGTAATAAAAATATGGAGATATCACTTCGCTAATAAATCGGTCTCTCCCTCTCCTAATTACTGCTTCAGTCCTAAAGAATGTATGAAGAGTGATGTGTGGGACAAATTCTTACTTGTGACAGTGTATCAATCTTTGCGTCTGTAACAGTTGTGCAGCATGATTATTCGTTTTATTACATTTTCTGTGACGTTATCTCTACACTAATATTGTTATTAATCTACTGCTATATCAATAATATTTTGTAAATCGTTACTACATTGTCGCAGTATATAGGCGGAACACTATGTATGGACATATCATATTATATATGTGGTAAATCAAATAATGAATAATTATTAATTAGCAATAATAACTGTATATCCAAGTTTTTCATACTATTTTATTTATAACTCCATGTTACTGTTTTGGTATGTTCCATTAGACGTTTGTCATAAACGCAGAAAATAAAGCCTTATTTTTACCGTGTGAGCAAAACATGTGTATCTTATCTGTCGCCTTGCATACAAGATAAGACATGTCGGTGAGATGACCTTGTTCTGTGCTTCTATTTATTACGAGCGTATCACGACCGACCTTATCTCACTCGAGGGTGCGACATTTGACCGAGTTCAAGCGAGCGATTTAACTCCAATGCAGCACTCTGGAGGGTTACCAGAACAACCAAGTTATCTAAAGTGTGAATGTACTTAAATAACAAATGACAAAATGAAATGTGACGGCTGCCAGTAATGTTGAATTCTTTATGGCTTTATGCCCATGTTTAACGTCTCTCTCTTTTCACGAGGCAGACAAGACTACTCCATCTAGACTGCGCATGTGCCGTTTCACTCGTATGAAATTCCCTAGTCTCCATCCCATATTTAACCTCATGCTGCACTCCCGTACCCCGCACACGCTTCAGCACCAAAACATGATTTTGGTCTGCCACGTCACAGACAAGAGATTCAGCAACAATTGAGGGGTTGGGTGCAAGAAAGGCACTTCTCTCAAATGCAAGTTTTGAGAAAATTGATGTTGAAAATTCAAACCGTAATAATGTGTGTATGATTTGAGGCTTTCTCGGCGTTGGTTCGCTAATATGTTTTCGCGGGATATCAGCCGAGTTAAGATTTTGGAATGCTCCAAGCTTTCGACTGCTATCTCTGCAGCCATCTTCAGGGAAGTGATGTCCGAACAGAAAGTCGAAAGGTTATATAGATGTTAGGCTGTCTCAGGTGAAACGGGATTGGAGACCATAGAGATCAAGCTGGAGAAAAACAACTTTAACAGAGACAGTGGACTCCAGCTCAGTCAGGCATGGACACCGGCCTTAGACCAACTTAGGCCCTCTTACAATCAAGGTCATGAAGATCACGGACCGAGGACGGCAACCGATTCCAACCGGCGGAATAGGGCTCGCCGCCCGCCAAACTTCACGCAGGAATCCCGGGAGGGGCGGAGCTTACGAGGGATGACAATTCCCGGCCCCGGATTGGCCGATCCGCCAACCAATCCCGTTTCACCTGAGACAGCCTAACATCTATATAACCTTTCGAGTTTCTGTTCGGACATCACTTCCCTGAAGATGGCTGCAGAGATAGCAGTCGAAAGCTTGGAGCATTCCAAAATCTTAACTCGGCTGATATCCCGCGAAAACATATTAGCGTAATAATGTGATCTATGCAAGCCTTTACATTTTGGATACTCCTGATCTCTACGATCACAGCATTGACTACAACTGGGTGATCATATGTATAACAGATCAGAAAACACAATAACGCGTTTTACTCAAAAAGGGCACATCCTCTAAAATGCCCTTCTTGCACCCAGCCCCTCAATTTTGCTCCCGTAGGCTTGCAAATTAGACTGCGGCTGGCGATAGACATCAAAATGCAAGAAATTTAAAAGTCAAATTTTTCAAACAAAATATATCGTAAAACCTGAGTTTTGGTGAAACGTATAACACCAAAGTGACAAGTTAAATTTCAGATATGCATCATATCAGATGTGTATATTCAGAAGCAGCCACTGGCTGTGAGAGACCGTCATATTACCTGCAAAATCACTTTTCTCTGAGATTTTTAACAGGTGCTTACTTTCTTAATCACTAGGGACCGGATTTTTATGTAATTACATATTATATTCCTTTCAACCTAACCGTATTTCAATAACAAGTCTTTGCGAATCTTGTAATTACCATTAATATATTAAAATTTGATACTACATATTTTTACATATTTACTCCACATTACATATTATTGGTATTACATAAATCTACATATTTTGGGATTTTATTTATTTTTACTTCTTTAAAAGGAAAAAGAAAACTTCTGCTGGAGAAGTTTACAATTTGAAATATGCAAATTTAAAAAGCCTTTTTACCTACCCGAAGAAGGATATATTTCGGGAAGAAACATAACATCTTACTTCCAGGAAGTAAAAGAGGCACTCACCCCTTACCGCCCACTGTAAATATGAGTGAATAAAAGGCAACCTTTCTTATACAACTACTTTGTATTGTAAAAATCAAGAAGGGAATAATCTCATACGCATAAGCGGACGACATAGTGGTAGGGTCTAAAGACCTTACAAAGTTACAAGAAACAATAAACATCATGGTAAAATGGTGCAATAAAACAAATTTGATATAAATGTGAACAAGACAGAAATGATGACACTCAGAAACGGCGGAAGAGCACCGGAAACAGTAGAAATCGTCATAAAGAACAGAAAACTAAAAATTGTACCAGACTACAAATATCTAGGCTTAACAATACAAACCAGCGCAGATATTGATATTAAATATTTTCATGATTTTACGTGTTTTGGTACATATTCAGCTTATTTTTCTTACATAAATATGTACATATTTCACACCTTGATATTATATAAAAGTCCGGTCCCTAGTAATCACTTTATAAAGAAAGTTAAAAACGAAAACACTTTACCAATGTTTCCGAAATATAAAAAAAATATATATTAGTTTTATTTACAGTATAAACAAAGGAACTCGACTTCGCAACGCAGTGTGAGCTGGTGTATATTGATCAGTGTGCGCGGAGTGGAGACCACGTGTCACCCACAATGTCGTTAAAGGAGAAGCTCCACTAGAGCACATGCAGTCATCCAGATTTACGACTGATTGCACCTGTTTCTTACAGACACTTTTGATGTCGTCAGTCAGTTGAAAGCGACATATTCTCATAAAAGGAAGAAAAAATAATTTATAGCTTTATTCTGAATGAAAGATTGTAAAATAAGAGATCAAATCAGAAAAGGGAGCATGAAGAAACAGTGTTGAAGGATTTAAACGAATATTGAAGGGAGAAAAATAGGCAATACCAAACAATGAAAAAGAGGTACGTAGATTGAACGGTTTCATTCTTCATTAGGCCGAAACAAGTCTTACAGGCTTAACGCCTTCTTCTTAGTCTCCGCGTATGATTATGTTTTCACAATTAACTAATATTTAACAAAATATTTTTCACGGATTAAGGGGTTAGGCACAGCTTACAGCAGTAAAATTTTGGAAGTATTCAACATTTTTCCCCCATTAATGTATCTTGTACAATAATGAAAATTGCTAGGTGTGTAAAACACTGTCCTTCTGCTATATGAAAAAAATATTTTTACGATTAAAAAAAAAAAATTATTTACTTTACTTTTTTTTTTTCAAAATTCAGTTCACTGTGCAGTGATGAAGCGTTTACCACATAACTAAAAAACTATCCAACATTCTGTGATGAAATTTCTTGTGTGTATTAATGCATATCATATCTACAATATGATGCAAGATCACTTCTCTATTTTTGATAGACTGTCTGATAAAAAAATTAATTCATTTTACAAAATTGTCAAATATCAGTATTTTCTTCTAACACAAAATAAAAAATATATATAATTTATTAAGGAATGTAGTTGAAAGAGCATGATATGGTAAACATGAGTTTTAGTAATAAAATAAAAGAGAGAGAACATGAAAAAGTTAACAAGTTTACGAGTTATGAGGAAAACGCTTCATCATTGCACAGTGAACTGCACATTTTGAATTAAATATATATATATATATATATATATATATATATATATATATATAATTTTTTTAAATCGTAAAAATATATTTTTTTTTTCATATAGCAGAAGGACAGTGTTTTACACATATCAATTTTCATTATTGTACAAGATACAATAATGGAGGGAAAAAATGTTGAATATTTCCAAAACTTTTACTAGTGTAAGCTGTATCTAGCCCCTTAAATTTGCAACTTCTTTATGTGTTAATCAGTGATATATAAGTGTTAAAAGTGTATATAGAAAAATGAAAGGAACATTTTTTCTTTCTTCATATATTTCAACGTATTGGTCAGTTATGAAGGTCTTTTCTGTCCTGGAGAATGTCACAGTATTTTAAGAAGAGCGGTGATAAGAAGAAGGTGAAGACTTAGGAATAACAGGAATCTGAAGTACTCGCATCAGACAAAAACTTAATCTAGTAGCGTATTTTCCTACCAAAAACTACACTGACATCCATTCCTGAACCTACACAGCATCTACATTCAATTTATAGCAAATAAGCACATACACTCATATATATATATATATATATATATATATATATATATATATATATATATATATCATAGATAATTTATTGAAGTTCCCAAGCATTTATGTTATAATATCAGTCCAGTACAGATGAGGAGGCGAGACCTGGCATGTGAGCTGTGCGAGATGGGAATGTATGAGCTATCAGAAAGAGAGTTTGTTGCATGATGGTTAATATTATACGAATTTACAGACACGGAAGTCCATTTCAGACTAAAACCTATCTTCTCCCTCCATACCCATTGGCGTTATAGCGTCGGTATATCCTAAGGTCACAGGATAGGTCTTGCCTCCTCTACTGTACTTCAAATCATTGACAATAAAAAATGCACCTCAAAATACTTAGTACAAAAGCTGGAATTCATTACACTGTTGATATTTCTTCGAGACGACAAGTAATATTCCATTACTTGTACGTTAAACGAGTTTCAATGTATAGTTAAGATATTGTGTAAGTTTGAAAATGAGTGCAACGTCTAATAAAATGTTAAATGTTATGTTTTATTTAACGACGTTCGCACTGCCGAGGTTATATCAGCGTCGCCGGTTTGCCGGAATTTTGTCCCGCAGGAGTTCTTTAACATACCAGTAAATCTACTGACATGAGCCTGTCATATTTAAGCATACTTAAATGTCATCGACCTGGCCCGGGATCGAACCGCAACCTCGGCCATAGAAAGCCAGCGCTATACCAACTGCGCCAACCAGGACGACAACGTCTAATGAAAAGGACAGATTTTATTTAATGAGATCTCAATTAAATTTTGGTGAGTCAAAGAATTCTACATTACTCCAATTGTAAAATAGGAGCCAGTAACCTGTGGAGTAACGGTTAGCGCGTCTGGCCGCGAAACTATGTGGCTCGGATTCGA
The DNA here is from genome assembly GCF_040183065.1 of Periplaneta americana. NCBI lineage: Eukaryota > Metazoa > Arthropoda > Insecta > Blattodea > Blattidae > Periplaneta > Periplaneta americana. The sequence goes on along the minus strand of NC_091117.1, from coordinate 182,861,555 downwards.
TTCCTGGTCGGGGAAAGTTACCTGGCTTAGGTTCTTTCCGGAGTTTTCCCTCAACCCAATATTAGCAAATGCTGGGTAACTTTCGGTGCTGGACCCCGGACTCATTTCACCGGCATTATCACCTTCACCTCATTCAGAAGCTAAATAACCTAAGATGTTGATAAAACGTCGTAAAATAACACATTAAAAAAAACGCGCCAGTAATAGCTTTTCAGTAAGTATAGGCCTCTCATGTTTATGTTATGGTAACACACACGAGTTTCGAACTGTCTCTCTAGAACGCTCGGATCATAGGTTATACCTATATTTTAAAGATTCTTTAATTTTCATCATTTCTAAATTACAGGCTATCTTTAGAGAAACGAAAAAAGATTATATACGACTTTGGACAATATATGGGATTGAAATGAAAGAGAAAAACGAAATTCTTTGCGAAAAGCTGCCTCGCATCTACACGTACTATCTACTGGTAACAATGTACAGTGACCTTGTGGGAAGTATGAAACCGAATGTCCACCCAACTAGCGTTGGAAAAATCAGTTCATAAATTTCTTAAATGACGATAAAATTCTTGCAGTTGATTACAGTGACGGTGATAATGATTACGATAATTATTATTACTATTATTACCACCGTACTCTGTAATAGTGGAAGTGGGAACGGAAGCACCCCGAGAAAATCTACCCTACAGCGTCTTTGTTCACCACATATTGGACTAGAAACCGGCTTCCAAGCGTGGAAGTCAATGCTAAGAGTTCAAATATACCCTATACCAAAGCTAATAAAAGAATAAAAATTGCCCTCATCCACCCAGTACGCGTCCACGGAAGAGGCACAGTCCCGATGACATCAGCAAGAGAGAAATCCCAATGCGTTTTTCGGGATACTGTGTACCTTTCACCACAACGCACATACCATCATGTGCAGATGATGACGCATGTGACCTCTTTCCTCGCAACACATTTTTATGAATCACACTGGGATAGACATCGCAATGCATACGGAATTTTAATTGCTCCCACCGCAGTATCTCCCATGACAGTTTCCTGTGCAAACGTCCGATTCTTGGGTTTACACGTTGAGATGAAGATAGCAAGATAAATTTTTCTTTCATCCCTAAACAATACAAATTAAAATTAAAATTAATTACTCAAATAAAATTTGATCATCCATCACGCATATTATCTAGCTAAATATAATTACTTCGAGGAAATAGTAGTTTTTCTTTAAAGTTTTGTTGTAGCGAGAGTTCCCAGAACCACGAATACCCTTAGATAGATTCCGATTTTTTTTATAAAACATAAAAATAACTCATAAAATATAATTTCGCAAAACCACGCACACTTCGCATTTTGTACTCAATTTCACATTTTATCATGGATTAAAAATTACGGTAATATATAATTTATTGATCGATCAGCGCATTTAGCGCTATACAGACCACTTCTAAATTAAATTCAAAATGTGACACTGAACTGAGGGCAGCCTAGATTGGGGTCCTCAGTGAACAAAAAATTGTTAATAAGTGATATACATAGGTTAGTGTGATGATAAAGTTTGATTATAATATGAGGTCCATTGGAAGTCGGCTCTTGATTGTGATGGGAAATGTGGACATTCTTCCGAGAGAATAGTGGACGGCACCTGGAACATTTTCTAGGTTGTTGTAGAACTTCTTAGCTTGTGAATGAATAAATTGTTTGAATGTGTCAATACCAGTTTCTCTGTGTAGTAGTCTGTCACGGACAAACCAAGGAGAATTGAGTGAAATTCGTAGACTTTATTTTGAAATGACTGGATGTGTTTAATTTTACTTATTGTAGCTCCTCCCCAGACAGGACAGGCGTAAAGTAGTAGAGGTCGTAATAGAGTAAAGTAGCATGTAATTTTGTAACTTTAGAGATGATTTCTTGTTGAGAAGCGGATATAATTTAGTGAGTCTTGAGTAGGCCAATTTAAGTTTCTTGTTGAAATGATGTTTCCATGATAGACGGCGATCTAAGTGCACTCCAAGATATTTTACAGCTTCATCCTTTGGTTTCCACGGTATCACCTTAGATCATATATATAACAGATTGCTCATCTCTATGTTAAAATCGGCAGCACTTTGAAGAGAACAACCGCCAGGATTGCCACCCGTTCGCTATTTATTTAGTTGGTTATTTAACGACGCTTTATCAACTACTAGGTTATTTAGCGTCGATGAGATTGTGATAGCGAGATGGTATTTGGCGAGATGAGGCCGAGGATTCGCCACAGATTACCTGGCATTCACCTTACGGTTGGGGAAAACCTCGGAAAAAACCCAACCAGGTAATCAGCCCAAGCGGGGATCGAACCCGCGCCCGAGCGCAACTTCAGACCGGCAGGCAAGCGCCTTAACCGACTGAGCCACACCGGTGGCTCCGTCCGCCGTAAACGAACACGAGATGGCAGTACAGTCGCTAATGCAATTCAAATGGGAGTTATGACGTGACTTTTTATGTAACAACTAGATAGCAGCATAGTAAACCTGACAAAAGCTGTTACCGTCAAAGCCTATAAGACCGAGCAATCTAGGTATATAAGATCTAGGGTATCACGTCGGTTGAAACATTTGTGCATAGACGATTAGCAGGATGACACAAAGTAAATATCATTGCTTCGCATTTGAAGTAGTTCAACGCGATGCGTCAATTTTCAAGCCAAGGGCATATGATGTTTAAGCTTCCTGAAGGTGATTTGAGGCTATGTTAATGTTGCGATGGGTTGCATAAATAGATGTATCTCTTCATACATAGCAATTTGTGCAGTTGGTTACGGTGATATAATTAACATGCTTTTAAACATAACATTATTTATTCTGACAGCATTTGGGCACATTTAGCATTTATCGTGATTGCAAAAATATACTACAACCTCTGTCTATAAACTTGTCGTTAAGAGAGAATTATTCTCAACTGGACTTGCAATTTGAAATTCTGGGCAGCCCTGAAGTGCAATATACAGACGGATAGGTGTGGATGCAGCGCGCTGGCACCAGGGCGTTCCTCCATAAGACAATGAGAGTGCCACCTCTGTACATAGCATTATGCAAAAAATTATGTTGTTTCAATATTCTAATGCGGATATTCTTAAGGAACAAAACTCAATTTTTCTTCCAGCCATAACCTGACAAGCATGCGAGTACCCTTTAATAGCAACCACATTTACTGCTATTAGAAACGGCTAGTAGATACAGTAGGCCTACAGTACAAAATGATGTCAATCTGTTTCATCAAACCATACTATAGTAATGAATGGACCATTACGCCTAAATTGAAAAACTAATTTGAAATTTCTGTCTTGTGTCCAAATAAAAACAGTTGCTAATTCATGTGCCCTGAATCCGAATTTAAGATCCAAAATAACTCATCACTTACAATTTTCAGACGAAATTGAAAAGCATTTTTCATCAAATAATATAGCGATGGCTGAGAACTAGACTGTTCTAAGTCCAACTTTTTATAAGGACAAAATGTCTGCTTCATTGTGTTCCAGTTCTTGTCTGCATATATGAATCGAACAAAACTGTAAATATTCCTCTCCATAAGGTTGCTGTGAAGCTATTCCAAATTGTTTCATGAAGCTTTGAATGTCAGAAGCTTAAAAGAACTCTCCTGAAGAAAAAAAAAAAAAAAAAAAAAAAAAAAAAAAAAAAAAAAAAGTAAAATGCGACGTATGCAAACGGACGACAGTACCTGTGTGAAAATATGATTCAATATTGAAAGCTCTTTTGTCACTGGAAAACGCGAACATATTTCTAGAACGTACTATACTCAGTAACTCAGTACTGTTCGTGTTTACTATGACCGTAAGGTGACTTTGACTGTATACGCTTGGCTCTGTGTGGAGAACGGTTGGAAGTTTACTAGTAGAGGGAGTGAAGTACATTAAAAAAACCAGGTACAATAAAAATTGAAGTAAAAATAAAATGATGTCCCTGTAAAATATACAGTGGACCCTCACTAATTAATTCGAATTAATTGAGGAAAGACTCAGTCTGAATTAGTGGAAGTCCGAAAACGTGTACTTCCGTGAAAATCTTCCAATCGATATTTTTTCAGCATCACAATACTTTCTCTTAAACTTCGTGTAAGGGGAAAGTACAAATAATACGAAATGAGATTCATGAAGGGTGATGTCTGGGGATAGTACGGGTTTCCGATACTGACCTAAGTTCAAAGGGTATGGGGATCCAGAATCTGGGTTCGGGCTTGTCAGTAGATGATGGAACTTCACCTGCAAGACCCAGGAAGGATGGCCCGCCTATCAGAATAGGATTCACGAATACCACCAGAGCCATCCGTAGGACTTAGACAATCACCGCAAATATAGGGCGTATAATAGGCCTAAACAAGGAATCCATCCGGATCTAGTCCTCGTGAAATAAATAAATAAATGAATAAATAAATAAATAAATCAAGGTGAAATGACTGTTGTGGTACGAAATTCATAAAGCTAGGTGAACTATGAAAATAACACTCATTCTCCAATCTTGTACATCACCAAGTATCATTCCAGAAAAGATCGAGGATCTAACTTGCCTCCGCGGACTTATAAGTCCTCGCTGCAGCACCGAGTCACAGCAGAGTGGACTCAAAATTTCAAACAGGTCTGACCACCTTCACTGTAATCTTCCAGTAATTCTTCCGTTTGTCATAACAGTATGTTTTCTTCGGAAATCTTGTATCATTTCTTCTAAACTATGTTCCTTTCATTTGGTTCTGTAAAATTCTCCATCTTCAAGATATTGTTGTCTTTTATATTTTGATCCCAATAACTGCGTTTTTAACTTTATCCGTTCGTCAGAAAATGCACAGGATAAAAAACTGAAATCGTCTGGCTTTGAGATTTCTTTGCTCTCTTTCTGTAGGATCTAGATTTAGGAACCAAAGGGTTGTGTTGATTTGGATGTAACTTAGTACGGTATCAGTCCATTCATCTATTAACTATTATTCTCTCTGTTCCAAAATATGGTATAGAAAGATGTCATTTATTCCGTTCCAAAATATGGTATGCATTTGTTAAAGTTGTCAGTAATATAATGTAACTTTAATACATCTTCTAGATACTTATTTGTTTGATAAATTAACATAAGAAAAACTAGTAAATAGAGTAAATTTCATTCTGTGTGATGTAAAATTAATAAAAGAAAAAACAAAAATTGCTTTTTACAGAGGCAATTTACATAAAAATTGCAATAAATTACAATCCATTTTATACGAATGTTGTGCCTTAGATGTTCTATTCAAAATTCACTGGGTTAGAGTTACATATTCTGCAACAGGAACACCATAGAAGGTGCCCATTTGATTTATGTCCATAATGAACTATTTAAATGTTATAGTTTGATACGTTACAGAAGACTAGGAACATTCACAACTGTATTGTCTGATAGTTCCTCCACTACTGAACCGAACACCATACCGCGAAACATTTCATGCGCGCATGCGCAATAACGAAACTTGTTTTATTTGTTACTATACCATATTTTGGAACGGAGGGAGTATGAAACGCACCTGGAACGCTTGAAACAGTGCGGCTCACAGCCACAATAAGAGGCAAGTGAACCTGTTTATCAGGGAGAGGGTTGAAGGACTGTGGCGACAGTCTCTTGACATGCAGAGTTGCATAACAGCGGAGCTGATTCATGGATGTCGGCGCGGCGCTCTGACACGTTCCGTTACTTTATCGGAAAGTGTTGCCTCATGCCCCAACTCTGTGACAGCACCGAGTTCAACACCGGGACAAGTCCGACACATCTGGGCATTGGTGTCGCAGTTGCACGACAGGCACTATTTGTGTAATCCATTATCCATGCTAATTAGGTTTGACGATGTTGGACAGCAATTGCAGATCTTTCAGCAACGCTAGTGCATGTACTATTTGTACGAGAAATACTTCACATCTTCGTTACATCCGTCCGTGGCTGTCTGCCAGTATCAAACAAGTCAGCTCTGACTGGGCAGAATTGTATTAAACTGGAATATTTAGTATTTTTTTTTTTAATCTTCGTTCCTTACCATGATAATCATAGTATGAAGAATTAGGCTTTGATCTTATTTTTCCCCGGTTACATACCATATTCTCTTTCTTGGATGCAATGTGTCCATTTCATACTGAAAGAGTAGTATGGAAATCTTGACCCGTCCATTCCTGAGACTATTTCGTTTATATGACGTCATTCCATTTTCGGTCAATGAAGTACAGTGGAAGCTCTTAAGTTCGACATCCTATAGTTCGACTGCTTACGTAAAGAATTAGACACTCTCCTATACGGGCACTAAGAAATGGGTTTGCCATTTGAATGAGGATTGGTTCTGTTCTTGGAGTGATACTTTTGTTAAAGGAAAACGGAATATTTTATTGATTAGGACATCCATATTGATTACTGATTTTAAATGAATAACTCTTCTTTTTATATTTGAGAATTGTGCCGTTTGTGAGAAGGAACTGTCGAAACCCACTGTGGTACTAGAAGCGCATACACAAGTCTCGGGGCGGGCAGGAAATGCAAGTACAGTACTGTATTCGTTGATGGATAACCAATAAGAATTTGTATTCATTTCACCTGCCACACCCACTAACCTTATTGGATTGAACTTTCAATTCTGTTCTGTCGAACTTAGGAGAGTCCACTGTATAATGAAATTTTGAATTCCAACTAGTCACTGTCATACGTCGCGATAATTTCTGCAGCTCGATTTATCACTGTCAATTTATCGCAGGAATCCATTGTACTAAATAAAGTGCGAAATCCTACTTCCACATCTACATCTTCATCTTCTAATTCCATGCCCATTGTATCTAAAGAAAATGATACTCCTTCATAACAATTGTTCATTTAATTAATGTATTAATCAGGTTATTTGTAATTATACTATAAAATGTTTAAATTAAATTATGATTTCAGCAGATAATGAAAACGCATTTCTGTTATAATAACAAGAGAAAAGCGCAGTACATGTAATTAACATTTTTAAACCTGTATTTCGCTTTTCTCAATTGGCATTACTGAATAACATTCAATTTCTTTATTGCAGTAATCATTATTCATTTATTTCGACTTCACAATGTCTGAATAGGTTAAGTATTCATAAATATAAAATTATTATTTTGTGAGCGAAATTTAGGACTATATTATTTATATTTTAATTTTATTCACGAAATAGTCCTAATAAATATCACTCGAGGTTTCGCTTCGCTGGTGGATTTATCGGCAAATCTCAGACCTATTGTGACATTACTATAGTTAAATTCTTCTCATACTCGTATTTGTACACTCTCAGTTACTAAAGTAATATTTAGCTTCTTCATAAAGACATCGGTTGAACTCAGAGCTTTTTTTTTTTTTTTACTGGTATTGCGTACAGGCCTATATAATCACTGTGGCTCTTATAAAGTTATCCTTCTTGCTGCAGATCCACGTTTCGCATGCATAATTTAAAAGAGGTAGTCCCGTCGCTCTAATTTCCGGCAGCCAATCGCGTTGCAGGTCGGCTACATTTAAACGTGTGCGTCTTGTGATTCGCTGATTCATTTCTTAAGGCTCGATAAATACTTAATATAATCTCCCGCCATTTTAGCTCTTTCGTTGGCGTTCGCAGAAAGCACACGAAGACGTTATTTGCCGCTCAATTATTTGCTGAATTACATTGCGTTTGATTTATTATCATAGGAGCTACGACATAATAATGTTTAACGGTGTGGCAAATAGATTCCTCGTATGGTAGCTCGGCAACCTAGGAACAAAAATGGCGAACGATACTACCTACCTAGACTTTATAGAGCCTTCACTTTCTAAGACGTAAGTAAAGAGGCGGAGTCACGCCGGAAATAACAGCGTCGGGACTATACATACATACATACATAGAGCCTACTAGAGATGAACAACGATCGAGAAAGCAAGACTCAGCGCCCGCAAACCCGAAAACCCGCACGACAATGTTGTATTACGTCGCGTCCTTGACGTAAAGACTACCGAGTCCTCCGAGACTCGATATTGATCATCTCCCCGATATTGATCATCTCCCGAAGTCCCGAAGCAGCCTTCAATCGCCGCAGTTGTTTATATCTGACTGAACTTTTATCTACTTTGGCAACTGTTATATAGGATATGTATAAACAAGCAAGTAGCGTATTTGAAACATCTCTACCTTTCAGTGTATAATAATCCGTTCCCCAGTCTTTATTTAATTACTAGACCCTTATTAAAAGGCTAGGAATTTTCTTTTCATACGTTTAAGATCAAGTGTGTAATCTCAAGTAAAAAGATATTGTCATATTTTATGTTTCTTAGAAATGCAAATTTATTTGAGAATTGTTTTTTTTCTGTTTATATAACCATAGGTAATATCATATAATAGGACCGGAACATTTTGATAACTAAGATACTTTTCTGTTTTGTCTTTTTGTCTCATTTAAACATTTATAATGTTATTTATTTCAATTATGTATGTTATTCAAAGTTACGATATTTTTCCACGCCGACCAAATGCTATTTCGAGAATGACGAGCGAGACTCGAAGCGCACGAGAATGCCGAGACGAGACTCGAAAGACAAATGTAGCGAACGCAGCGAGCGAGAGCGGCAGTTAGTTTTGTTCTTCTCTAATACATACATACATACATACATGCATACGTACATACATACATACGTACGTACGTACACACATACATACATACATACATACATACATACATACATACATACATACATACATACATACATACATACATACATACATACGTGTACACACACAATAAAAAATACTGTAATTATATCGTTCAATCAATTTAACATTACGAAGTATCCTACAAACTTAGAAGAATTTACTTATTCTTAAGTTACAAACAAAGAACGGTGCTATTCAAAATCTAATGAAATCATTTTAAACATACAGTGTACAACAGCAGGTGCCAAATGCTGAATGCAGACATACGTATTTATGAGCACGATATATTCGGTCTGACGGCAAGGAAAAATGCTGCGACGGTTATGGAACATTCGTCCCACTTGTTTATTCTCTATAGACTCTCCTTCGTAAGGACACTTGTGTCGAAGAGCTCTCCAAATAAGAAACCCGATATTCCCGTCATGTATAGAACGTGTCTCTCCGAACAGTCAGTTTCAACACTGTTAGTCGACAGTACACACAAGAAACATCTATTCTTATACTTAATTATTGTTCAAACGTCCAGTAAAGTTGAACAAAGAAGTTATTTCGAAGAGTTTCTCTATAATACAGCCTAGATATTAAATAAATGAAATTAATTAACTATTCTAAGGTCTTCGTTAATACACTCAGGGACAAAAAAACCGGACACTTCTATATTTGCTTGTATTTTGTTGCCAATTATTTCAAAATGAAACAAAACCCATTTAAACAAAATAATGTTTCATTTAGCACCTTATACGACAACATTTGAAAAAAAAAATCTCTGATGAGAAAATTTACAAAAAATTACAAAGGGCGTATAACTATGGCATCGTTTGGTCTAACTGTTTTTTCATTTTATGGTGCCTTGAACATTAAAAACTCTTTTTAGTAACGGGTATTACCCCCTCTGGCTTGAATAACTGCATCCATACGTGTTGGCATGCTCTCAATTTGGTTAGCAATGTCTTCTTGAGGAATAAGTTCCCATTCTTCGCCAAGTGCTCGCCTCAACTCTTGTAACGATTCTGGTCTCGGTCGTCTATTCTTAACACGCCGTCCCAGCATGTCCCACACGTGTTCAATTGGGCTCATGTCTGGACTCCTTGCTGGCCATGGAAGAACATGGATTCCCACTTCTTGGAGATAATCTCCGACCGCATGGGCAATATACGGCCGTGCATTATCATGCATTAAAACAAAATTATCGCCTACAAATTGGCCAAATGGCACAACATGATCAGCCAAACATTCATTTATATACCTATTAGCTGTTAGTCTTCCATTTTCAACAAAAACCAACTCTGTACGAGCATCCGTACACACTCCTGCCCAAACCATCACTCCACCACCTCCATACGGCACATTTTCGGAAATGCAACATTGTGAAAATCGTTCTCCCCTCCTTCTCCAAACTCTTTCACGTCCATCAGGTGAGCACAGATTGAAACGGGACTCACCGGTGAACAGAACACAGCTCCACTGTCCATTTCTACAATCCCTATGATCATTTGCAAAACGCAGTCGTTCAACTCGATGCATCCTGAGAAGTCTGGGACCAGTTGCAGGTCTACTTGATATCAGTCCACTTGCTTTCAACCTCCTTCTAACTGTTTTGGCCGAAATTAGGCGTCCATGCATGCTAACAAATTGCTGGGCTACACTAGTAGATGGCAGGTTGCGCTCCCTAAGAACTCTCAACACCATATACCTGTCTTCATTTGGATTTGTAGCTCTTGGACGACCCGAACCTGGTCTTCTGGTATATTCTAGGGTCTCTCTACACCGTTTTATGGCATCATGGGTTGTGCTTCTAGCCATATTTCATAACATTTGCAATGTAACGTACACTGCGTCCATCATCGTAAAGGGCTACAGCTCGAGCCATATCTTCAGGTCGCATCTTGTTTTAAGACAAATGTTACAACCCCACTTAAACTCAGAAAATGTAAAAATAAAGAAATAACGAATGATAACGATAATGAAGCACAAAATGGTTGAGACAAAATTGTTATAGCTAAGACTCCGAAAGCAAAATTGGAATATTTGGTTGTAATGGCTTGTTTATAAAACAAAAAACAATCAACAATGTATACACGTCTCCATAACAACAGATGGTTACCATAATATTGTATGAGAAGATAATGTTTTGCAAAATACCAGCAAATATTAAAGTGTCCGGTTTTTTTTTTTGTCCTTGAATATATTTATTCAGCCACTTGCGTCGAAAACAGATTTAAGTGTAACAGAAGAAAAAATGTCGCCATCAGATCAGACAAATGTCAGCATCTGTTTGTCGTTCTGAACGATAACCTTATATTTTACGAGTAATAATTGATCCCCAATGTACCACCGATTATAGCTGTTGAACAATTAGGTGGCCCAGGTAACACAGGGGTTTTCTGCGGGAGCTCCGGTTTCCCTGTGGCATTCCAACAAATCTCATCTTATCTCATCTCATATGTAATGCAGACCAGCCTCCTATGGCGCATCCTGGGTAACGACCTTCGGTAAATTGGTCCACACAACTGGCTTCACAAGGGTCAATGACGAAAAGTCAAGTATCCGCCACTGGTTAAAAAATATATTTTAGGGCTTCCTAACCCATTTTAATAACTCTTATTTGAAAATGTATTAATTAAAATGAGATATATTTCATTAAAGCTTGTAAAATAGGTTCAACTGACGTGATTTATGATAAACTCGTGATATGTCGGTAGTGACATATGAGGTAACACTGAAATAAAATGACGAACTCCTGAATGCTGTAGCTATAGGTATCCTAAAAACAAAACTCAGCTCGAACTCCTGCGCCGGGCATGCTATACCCCTCTTACTCCCCTGCAGTAGGCTTCAGAGAGTGCTGGGAACGGGAGCATACGTCATCTGCGCGAGACAGTCACGCCCGTTGGTTTCTGCGCACTGAGTTTTGTTTGTTGGATGTCTATAGAACCTATAGAAAATAATATAATAAATAATTACAGCATGTCTAGGTCTCATCAATGTTCGATGACTTGCAGCCATTTTTTTAATCGATAAACTAATATTGGTACAGTCATGTCTTTGTAGAATTATATTTGTGTCTTCTCTGATTTTATTTTGAATTATTATGAATTGTGACATACAAAATTGGCTCTTGCTGGAATACAACATGATCGTAAAAGACAGTTATAGATGATTAAAATTAAAAACAAAATATGTACAAATTTCACATGCATTGACCACTACATTTGTTATAAACACAATAGCATTATTATTATTATTATTATTATTATTATTATTATTATTATTATTATTATTATTATTATTACTAATACTAGCCGTACCCGTGCGCTCCGCTGCACCTGTTAGAAATAAATATAAAGTAATTACATAATTAAAATAGGACGTTTGATCCAGGGAACATTAGTCTTTGATAGAAGGATAAATCGTTAAAATGTTACTTAATTTAAATTGTTTTTAAATAATTAAAATGCGATCATTTTGGTCCAGAGAGCTATCATTTGGTGCAATGACAATTCCTTTAACATGTTTCTTAATTGTTATTACATGCAACCATAGTTTAATGAAGATTGACATATCATTTAGTTTTAATGTGTATATTTTATATTACTTGCTATATGTTTCAGAAGTTACTGTAATAACATTGTAGAATTATGTCCATCTAGAGAAACTACAATTTGCAATGGTGAAATAATAATTAAACAATTAATTACCTTCCGATATTACTTCATACAAACACAGAAACATTCTCTGTAGGCTATGTTTAATAGCTTTCGATTGTTGTTGTCCAAGACCCTTATAGACGAAGTCATTTGTTTTTATTTCAGTACAGCACCTTAGATGGCGTTGTTATTGTAATTTTAAAACTCATTTATCTCATTTAATATCAGTCCTATGAAAATTTTGTATAGAATAAAACTTATCAGAAATTATTTTTAAAGAAACGTTTGTTATGTAACATTTTTCATGAAAATTAATAATAAGGGAGATATTTCGATTTATTTAATTCAAGCCCCCTTATAACCCCCTTTTTAAATAAAGTATTTTGAATGTCATATAGCCTAAAATCTAAGTTACAACGAACTTAATTTATATTCCAATTTTCATATAAATCGGTTCAGCCATTATCGCGTGAAAAGGTAACAAACATCCAGACAGACAGACATACAAACAAAATTTTCAAAAAAGCGATTTTCGGTTTCAGGATGGTTAATTATACATGTTAACACCAATTATTTTTGGAAAATCGAAAATTACCAGAAAAATTTTGGCTACAGATTTATTATTAGTATAGATTATTATTACTATTATTATTATTATTATTATTATTATTATTATTATTATTATTATTATTTATTGCTATTCGACAATATAGGCCTACACTCTGTAGAGGTCCACATGTAGCAAGTAGAAGAAAAGTGAAAAAGAAAGAGAGTATAATATCAAATCATTTCTCAGAAATTCGGCGTTTAAACTGTGTGATTTAAAACTCATTTCGTATGACCCATCCGTTTATAGCCCACGCTGCAAAATGATCTGAATAAATTATTTGAGAATACCTCTCGTGTAATTTAATTCTTGTTGGACACGTTTGTCAGCTTTCACGCCTCTTCATTTAATTTCTGTTATGCTTTTATTACTGCAGACTTCGATGTTGTTACACTTGGCGAAAACTGGTCGTTTAGGATATCAAGTTCACGGGCTCGGATCCAGTTGACTAAAACACGGCAGTCGCTAGGCTGGAACCCCTGCAATTCCTCAGGTCCCAAGGATTTCTTCACTTGCACATAACATTCAAATGACCATTCCAATTACAAATCATGTAATGATTAACGGTATTATTACATAATGTACTTCTGGTTTAATTTCTTGTCTCTCTGTCCTTCATTACTTTTACATACACATTCATCGCTCTATAAATGGGACATGAACAAGTACGCGTAAGGAAGATACAAATATAGTACTGTGCTCCAACCACGAGAAAGTCTCTGCCGGATGAGACGAAGGAGAGTAATGCTGTGAATGAATGTTGATGTCATAAGATGTCATAAGGTCACACACGTGGGTACTCGTATCTCTATTGGCTCGCTGTCACAGCACAAACAATAACATTGATAAACACATGTTTATACTACCCTAGTTACAAAATTAGATCACTGTTAATCTCCTGGTCTTTTAATCTCTCCATACAGGAAATAACAAATGCAGGAGAGCGAATGGTTTTTAAACTGACGTTATAACGATAATATTATATATCTACTTCGCTTCAATAGATGACGCAATAGTAAGCACATTCCTTTCACGGTTGATCTCCTGGTTGGAGAACAGTACGATTATTTAGTCCTGACAGTCGCAGGCGATGTGCGCCTTGGTCAGGCGAGTCCATTTAGTTACGCCAAGGGGTGTTTGGGTTATTCACTCGCTTTCCTTCGAAGTGGTCGGATGTCATGCGTGCGGTAGAGCTGTATGTTTCCAGTACAATTAAGCTGTACTGCATTTCTTTACCGACCGCTCGCCCTTATCTCTACTCCGGAACTCTCCCTACTCCTCCTATTACTTCTCCTCTTTCGCGTCGCTGAGCTGTCAAGACTAAATAATTGGTCTGTACGTATAATCATATACCCAAGAAATAATCTCTATTGAAATTTACAGTAAATTATAAGCAGTCATTATCGACATCAAGGATTACACATTTTGGCCTGTTCCATCTCAAAATTGTTCAAATTACTTATTCCAGACTTGACCTACGCTTCTTTTTCTTCTCGGTGATATTGAAAGATATCCTTGGTTATACCGGCGTTTGGCATACGCTGAATATGATCTCTCAAATTTATTCTGTATCTTATAATTGTAGCTGCAATTGATTCTAATTCCTTTTTGTGTGATATCAATATTTATTTTGTGAACCAATAACGCATATTCTGCTACAAAACGGAGAAATGCCAATTTTGAAGACTTATCTTACCATATCAGAAATAAATATCAACGTGAACCAATTATTAACTAATGGCGGATACTTAACTGTTCGTTATTTACCCAGATGAAGCCAGTCATGTACATAGATCAAATTACCGACAGAGTCCTTACGCAGGGTGTGCCTAGAAGGCTGGTCTACGCTACACCCACCATGAGATGAGCTGAGCTGAGCTGAGCTGAGCTGAGATGAGATGAGATGAGATGAGATGAGATGAGATGATGATGGAGACTTCTTGGGATGCCACAGAGAAACCGGAGCTCCCGGAGAAAACCCCTGTGTTACCTGAACTACGGGCTTACCCAACACAAGTTATATTATAAATTGGAGGTACGCCGGAAATCGAACCTGGATCCACAGGATTATAAGTGCAGCGCTGTAGTCACTAGATCACAGTGGTGACGTATGTGGAATAATATTGAAAACGTGAAGATAATGAACAATTCCCTCGCTGCGGACGATTAGAACCACAAACATAATGGCAAGCAAGAAAAAGTGACCCGTGATGTCAAAGACATTGTGAAATTTATGATACCATCTATTTGAACAAGAGTTTATAGCCGTGAGTTTGTTCGTTCAAGACTAAAATCAGGCCCGAGTCATACAATTGGGTTTGAGATATGACGAGCATTACAATGCCAGCTCCACGGAGCGGGTTCACACCCGGCTGGCGTCTCGACGCTCCATATATACGATAAAACCACACTTGCTGCAGCGTTATGCTGTAGACCTGCATGCCGTCCTCAACTCAACAATTTAATTAACGTTTCCAATTTATCAAATCTGGCGTTGCAAGCAGTGGCGAACTCGATTCAAGGGGAAATCCTCTAACAGCACAGTCCAATAAGGTTTCTACTTTACTACCAGCTGCCTAGGGAATATTTTATGGCATATAATAAAGCTTATAATATTGCACGTAATACAATAATATAATAATATGTAATGCACTGAAGTATAACTTAAAAGTGTATGATTGCGAAACATGGACAGTAATGGAATATGGTGCTGCATGTTGGGATCCTTACAGATTAGAATATATTAGGATATTGGAAAAGATTCAAACACGCGCTCTCAAGGATTGTCGTAATAATTCAACATTAAAATGGGACACACGGACAGGACAACGCGAATTCGATTATGCGCAATGTTCAAAACATACTGAGGTGAGCCTGTCTGGAGAGAAATAAAGAAATAGTATGCAGCCGCCAAATTACTCTTCAAGGAACGACCACTCATATAAATTGAGGGAAAGAAGACAGAGGACGGACATTGGAAAGTTTTCTTTTCTCAATCATACTATCAGGGAATGCTTTACCTGCAGACTTACTAAAGACTTTAACAATAACCAAAAATGTATTTCGAAATAGGCTTAACGACTTTACTAATAGACGGTAGTACATTATGCACATTATTTAAAGGGTGTAACTGATGTTTCATTATTTGAAGTGTTGTATCAGTGAAGAAGTGTGTTGTGTCAGTGAAGTGTGTTTGTGTCAGAGAAGTTTTATAGTTTATAGTGGTACAGCGAAGTATTTGAACAGTGAAATGTTTTTGAAGTGTTAGTGAAATCAGGATAGTACCAGTGAAATGTGTCGTAGTTCCAGTGCAGTGAGTGAGTTGTCAGCGAAATGAGTGTAGTGCTCAAAGGTTCTTGTGCATGTACGAACATATCACACTCGTGGGTTTTAGTTCGAACTTAGGGTTAAGATAGAAATTTGATTTACTTTAAATGTTATTTTAAGTGATCGTGCTTCATTTAATTTAGGATGCTCCTTGTTAATATTATTATACGATTGTTATTATTATTTATTATTAATTGTGCCTATTATTAATTGCCATTATTAAGTATAATTAGTTACCACTGCCACCGGATATATACCCATTTGCAGTGTGAATAAATACATAGGCTACATAACTGATGCACAAAGACTCTGAATATTTTAAAGGCAATGTCATGTAAATTTTTTGGAGCGGTGAAGGTACATTATAACAAATAATAATCCGTGGCGCTACAGCCCGTGAAGGGCCTAAACCGATCAGCCTGCTGCTGGTCTCACCCCCACATGCCGAAGCAGAGGTGAACGATCATCCAACCAGAATGGAGGTATCGTGTGGTTAGCAGCCGTTATAGCTCGCATTCGCAAGCGGATTTCGCTACCTATCGTAGCTTCCCAAGTGCATCACGATGCTGGGTGGGCACCGGTTCCATACACTGGCAGAAATTTCATGAGAAAAATTTTTCCTCCACGAGGATTCGAACCAGCGCGCATTCCGTAACGCGAGTCCTAGGCAGACGCCACGGCGCGGGACACATTAGGCCTATAACAAATGAAGGAGTTATTACTTCATCAGAAATATACTTTGAGGTATTCCATTGTGTTCTTGAACTTAGCATTTCCAACGTTTCAGAGCAGAGACTGAGGGCAGAGGGCAGAGACTATTCTATTAGGAGGGCAGAGACTACAGATAGCGTATGAGAAAATGAGTCATCTATTCTGTTGCGCTCGTTACGTCTGGCTACTCTAGATTTATTATATATTTAAAGAGTCAGACATACTAGCAAAAATTAATAACAGAATCATTAATGTATTGGACATAATCATGAGATCTACGGTGGACAGACTGATTAAAATAGTACTGCAGAAAGAGCAGCAGAAAGAAGATCATTACGACATCAAAATTCAAGATTCTTTGATAAGGGGGAAAGTGATTCAAACATCTTCAAAACGGGCGATTGTAATTCCTTTTTGTTTAAATATACAAAACTGGTGTAATATTGCGAAGTCAGCAAGAAAGTTGTACAGCTTGTAAATGCTTGATGTCGTTAAATAACCGATTAAAACAGTGAGTAAGAGAATAGCTGCAATTACGGACATAAAACAATAATGAACTAATGGTCATTAAATAACAGATTAAAACAGTGAACATAAGCAAATGGCAAATAGCTGCAATTACGAACATAAATGAGTAATGAGTTAATATAATACAAGTAAAATAATACTATTCGATTATAGAATAACAATAATGATACTGATACCGAGAATTCCTATGAAATTAATTGGAATAGCAACATTATAGGTCGTTGCTGGCTTAGTAGCGTCCTCGGCGGAGGCAGGTTACCGTGTGTTTTATTTCTGGACGCTAGCAATTCTCTTAAAACAAAGCTGTGCATTCAAGACCGACTACAATACCTCGGATTCTAATACAGAAAGCAATATGGAGGCCACCGATGGGGAGGCTTTGAATGCAGTAATTCATTGATACGACGGGTATTCGAGATTTTTGTTAACGCAGAAGTTATTTGACACCTATAAGGTATGTTATTTTAGGAACTAATCACACACATTCAACAAAGGAATCACTTCAAGACAAGACAATTTACAGATTTCAATTACAGTTCGACAGATTCAAAATGTTTCATGAAACAATTAATAACATTAAGTCCAAATAGTTATTTCTGAAGACATTCTGATCAAAAAAGTAAAATAAACATTTGTCCTAATCTCAATATTTTCAGAGTTACACTAATTTGAAATTGTTAGTAAAATACCTTTTTTCTTTAGTTTTAAGGGTAAAAAAAAATATTACAAATAGAGAATGAACTATTCAGAAGTGTCATTTCTTTAATTGGTTAGTGTTCTGAAGCTAAAAATGTGTTGTTTAATTGCTCTGTACAGATTTTGTTTTTCAATTTTTAACTAAAAATTGCATCATTCTTACGCACTTATCACAAAAATTGTTACAAATCATACAACTTTTGGAACTTGATGCTTTACAGTTTAATTATGCATCCTAATATACAGTCTTAAAGAATTTACGCGTACAAGAGTGGCGTGATTTGTAAAAATTGCTGTGATAAACAGGCTTCGGCCTAGGGACACAGAGCAACCAGTATGAGGTTTAGAGTACACGGAGTATAAATTACGTCATGACCCGTGTGGAGAGATGACTGCAACAGCGCAGGTGGGTCCGTAATGTGCATCACCGTTGTGTGTATTGCTGCTTGGTTGCGGTACGTGTAACAGGCTTCAGCGTAGGGACACCTGATTGAAGGTTACAACTCACGTTAATACTTTAATGATAGACATTTATTGTCTACATTATAAATGTATTGTATATGCTGCATCTCTCTACAGGATGAAATATATTTTGTGCCGTACTGTGACGGACTGTTTACATGTTGAGACACGAAATAACGGCGCGCTCCATCTCCCACTCCACTCGACCAACACAACACTATCGACCGTGCGTTCTAAACTTCCTGCGTTTCTGTGCCCAGGACCGAAGCCTGGTGATAAATATGTAAGGAAATGTAATTTTGTAACTAAAAATCGAAAAAGAATTCTGTACGAAGCAACTATGGGATTCACAACACATTTTTGGCTTCAGAATATTAGCTAATGAAAGAAATGATACTCCTAAATAGTTAATTCTTTATCTGTAATATTCTTTTACCCTTAAAACTCAAGAATAATGGTATTTTACAAACAACTTCAAATTAGTGTAAGTCTGAAAGTATTGAGATTAGGACAAATGTTTATATGACATTTCTTGCTCAGAATGTCTTCGGAAATAAGCTCCGTAAGGGACGGTAAATCCTCGTGAATTACCTTGTATCAAGCGGCCAGACGGATAGATGAACAAATCGAATTAAACTGTTGCACTTACTGCTCTCCACCCAGGAGATAAACCGTGAAAGGAATGTGCCTATTATTGCCTCATCTATTGGAGCGAAGTAGATAGGTAATATTAGTTATAACGTGTTTAAAAGTCATGCGCTCTCCTGGATATGTTATTTCCTGTATGGAGGGATTAAAAGACCAGGAGATTAACAGTGATCTAATTTTGTAACTAGGGTAGTATAAAAATGTGTATATCGCTTTGAGAGATAGCCAATAGAGATACGAGTACCCACGTGCGTGACCTTATGACATCTTATGACATCAACATTCATTCACAGCATCACCCAGCTTCGTCTCATTCCCTGAAGACTTTCTCGTGGTTGGAATACAGTACTGTGCTCCAACCACGAGAAAGTCTTTGCGGAATGTGAATGAATGTTGATGTCATAAGATGTCATAAGGTCACGCACGTGGATACTCGTATCTCTATTGGCTCGCTCTCAGAGCACAAACAATAACATTGTTACATACATATTTATACTACCCTAGTTACAAAATTAGATCACTGTTAATCTCCTGGTCTTTTAATCCCTCCATATAGGAAATAACATATGCAGGAGAGCCCATGGTTTTTAAACTGACGTTATAACGATAATATTATCTATGTACTTCGCTCCAATAGATGACGCAATAGTACGCACATTCCTTTCACGGTTGATCTCCTGGTTGGAGAACAGTATACAGAATGTGAACAAAAAAATTGTACGCAATATAGATGAGTTTATCTGCTATTCGAAACAAAAACAGCATTTATAATTCAGTTTCTCCTCCAAATCATGAGCGCATAACATTTTTGTTCTACAACCGATAAAAGAGCAAAGGCTTTGGTCATAATCTCTGTTTTTCTCACGAAATTTACTGAACCTTCTCTCAGCCGATGGAATGAGGCACACCAAGGCCGGCGCCCACACAAGCCATATCAGCAGGGTGTGACCACGGTGATAAGCTCAAAGTAGCATAATCAAATATCACAGCTGCTGATTATGGACCTGAAAAACAAGTCTATGTCCAGTTGTCCACGGCTCAGTGTTACGGCAATTACTTCACCAAACGTTTGTGTTCGTCACCATTTCCTTTCCGAACAAGGAACTGAGTGCCGTGCTAGATGTACACAGCGGATACAGTAGTTTAATTTGTCGGTATGTCCTTGCTTGCTGGCACCCATTAAATCTGACGCAACATAACAACGTAACGTGTACTGCATTAATGAAGTGTACTTGTACTTCAATGTCAGAGAGGATGCGAAAAGGCGATACCATGTCTCCACGCCAACGCCGACTTCATGTGTTATCATGGTAAGATAACTAAACTATAAATCTTATTCTCACGAAGGCAGCTGAGACTGAATTCCTATTATCTTATTTCACAAAGTGCAGACAAATTAATATGAAACTAAAAAAAAAAAAAAAAAAAAAGAAAGCGTTATGTGAAATGTCAAGAACTATACGGGCTATTCCATCTCAAATCGACCGAAATATAGAGAAAATTGACCTTGCAATTTTTAAATACAATGAAACTTTTTGTGTCCGTTGACAACTGTGATACAATGCTTTGTGCAAAGTTTGAGGCATCAGAACTTCATTAAACTATTTATCGTATTTTCATAAAATTAGCAACTTTAAACTGTTGTGGCTCCGAAACTCTTTCACCCAATGATCAAAATCATGGTTCATTTTGATGCTGAGAAATTAAAGTTTATATTGACATGTAAACAGTTTTTCTTATTTTTTATGGAAATGGAGAAATTTAGATTTTTCTTCATTAAAACGCCTTTGACCAC
The DNA here is from genome assembly GCF_040183065.1 of Periplaneta americana. Lineage (NCBI taxonomy): Eukaryota > Metazoa > Arthropoda > Insecta > Blattodea > Blattidae > Periplaneta > Periplaneta americana. The sequence continues at coordinate 182,840,438 of NC_091117.1, read as the reverse complement.
GAAAAATTATTTTTAAAATATATGGTTAGTTTCCGCATTGAAAGTACAAATAAACACATATTTTTTACTGGTGCACCGTTGATAAGAAAGTATTGAAAATATAAAATAAAGAAAATAAATAGTAGGCCTACGCGCGTGAAGTAACCAGCTGACTGTGAGACGAGAGCTAGCCGAGACCAGAGCAGTGGCCGAGACAAGCAAGGCCAGGAGACAAACACGTGATGTTTCGTCTAGTAACGCATAGCTGGGCTAACTTTATCACAAGTTTTCATAAACACAGGAGTAAAATGACGTCCAACGCTTATCTTCAGCTCTCGGCCAGTGCGTGCGGTATTGCGCCTTTCAAGTCCAAGCGTGTGAAAATAATTTATTTAATACCCTCGAAACTTATTGCCAAGCCACTAAGCAAACAATGCCGAAGTCCCTCTTAATAATGCAAGGTTTTTTCTCAATATTTTTTACAGTTTTACAAATGCGCAAAAAGCCTAAAAGTAAGTAAAATCAGATTATCTGTCTCTCTATATACAATAAAAATAAGGATTACCTCTTAACATAACCTACCATATGTCAGCTTCAAAATAAGCTCCCGTTGAATGTTCTGCAGTAAATGGTTTCAGACTTCTGAGCGCTGAAAGAGGCTTGTTTTTCTAAAATACGCTAAATTTGTCGCTCAATAGTACGAAAACCGTTTGACTTTCGATCTTATATTTTTGAAAATGCACTGTCCTCAGCACCTTGTATAAATAGGGAAAAAATTAGAGTATTAAAAAATGCGAGGATTTTTACTGATCGATTTCATATGGAATAGCCCATACGAATATATAAAGGGTTCAGAGCCATAGTGGGCCAAGCGCCATTTATTAAAAACGGAGAAAGCAAGGATTAAAGTTAAGTGAATACCAAAGTTTAATGAAGATTGACATATCATTTAGTTTTAGTGTGTATACTTTATATTACTTGCTATATATTTCCATTGAATTAAGGTAATAACTTCATTTTAACTCCTATTTTCTACGGTTTTAGTAAATGGCGCTTGGCCCACTATGGTTCTGAACCCTTCATATAAGCTACCGTACTTTCCCTCCCTTGTCTTAGCCTAAGGATGTCTCCTACATTAAAATGCACCAAATATAGACCTATGTGTTAATCCCGGTATGTGAAAAATCGAACTTTTTGAAGTACAGAACCCGCCGAAAAATTGTAGGTACTCTTTGTCAGAATGTATCGGGATACTGATATTGTCAACTGATTTGAATTACGAGTATGTTGTAGTATGGTCTTTCGCTCGACAGATGTCGGTACTTTCATCACGATAGTGAGGAAATAAAATGACTGGAGCATGCTTGACGTTCGAGAAGCGAAAATGCGTTCTAAAGTGGTTTATGAAGTTTGATAATGCCGTTGAAGTGCAGCGTCAGTGGAGGCGGGAGTACGAAACAGAACCCCCAACCCGCCAAACAACTGAATGTCACCACACTATCACCTAGCCGTACGAGTTTTCATAGATGACAATCTGCAGGAACATTGGATTGGACGAAGAGGGTCCATTGAGTTCCTCCACGGTCGCCAGATTTAACCCCTATGGATTTTACTTGTGGGGAACTGCGAAAGATCAAGTTTATCGACGTAAGCCAGGAGATTACAGCGGGATGTGCAGCGATCTCCATTGAAATATTGACCGACGTAGCTGCGGCGACCGCTCGTCGTTGCGTTATGTGTCTGGCCGCCAAAGACGAACATTTTGAACAGCAACCATGTGCTTAACTGAAGACAGTACTACATGTGTGATCAGTATTTAAATGTAAAACAAACACATAATAAATAGTTTTCGTTCCTTAAAGAGTGTATATATATTTTTTGGCGGACTCTGTAAATTAAACAGACTTGTATAGCCTAGTAATAGTTTATAAGAAATAGCAATGGGAAATAACGTGGATACTGTTTCCACTCAATGAATGCCACAAACCACAGTCACGATGGCAGACTGAATGAGCACTAAGCTATCGGCGGACAAAAATTCCTCGTTTATTAGGGCTGGGGAAAAAATACCATTCCAATTTGTCGCAGGTTCATTTCTTGTGATTAATGATCACTCTATTTCCAGGTTATGGCAGGTGTGAGCTCATCACCATGCCCTCATGTAGTTTTGGTTTTCCTTCTTGTAGTGCGGGATATTTAAATAATGCGACAGCTCTATTCTAAGTGCTCAGTCTTAGTAATTGGAGGCAAAAATAGCCCATTATTTATTTAGGAATGAATAGACTCTTATCCGTTTCAGTAAAAACAAAATTCATAATGAAGTGAAATGGCTGTACGCAGACGAAACACAGACAAACCATCCTCGTGGTGTGTGAGGTGGGAGAAGCTATGTATTTCAGTAAAAATCTTAAAATCAGTTTAGAAATATTTCCATAAATAAAAGTTCTCAGAATACTTGATACAGGCAAGGTGTTTTCTATTTTCCCCGTGTACAGTGGCGGCAAGAGGAGAAAAGTGCAGACAGAAATTTAGAAGTAGCCTATTCCAATGTGAGTTTTGAGCCTGATGGATCAGCCCGTCATTTTATTCGAAACTACTGAAAGGATACTGTTCACATTTTGTGACAGGAAATCTAAACTTCTGCTTAATTTGACTTTAAAAACTGGTCATGAAGTGAATTTCCAGCCGAATAAATAATTTTCAACATTTGCTATAGAGGTTAGTAATCTCCCAAAGATACTCTACATTTGAGATGTAACAAATTGTGGCTAGCATCATTCGTTTTGAAATCAAGAAAGAAAGAAATGTGTTATTTGTATATAAATCACTCTGTAGCAATAGTTTGTATCGAAATGATCAGAAGCAAGATTTTGTGAATATTCAAACATAGACATAGGGGGAAATATTTCTTAATTAAATGTTTAATAACAATAAACATATCATATTTAAGAAAGGGATACAATTCGATCATTCACTACTTTAAAGTGTTTCCTCAAAGCAAACCTCAAGGTTTGATTTATTATTTTTTTCGGTATGATCATATCGTTCATTTAATGCATTTTCATTACTGTAACATGCTACTAAGATCTTTTCAGTTGTTTAAAGTATACGTCTTTAAATTCCAAAATAATGTTACAACCGTAATAATAATAATAATAATAATAATAATAATAATAATAATAATAATAATAATAAATTCATGATTCTAGGCCTTTGGACCTCTTTCCAACTTCAAAAGAACTCGTTTCATATAGAGTAAGGAGGAAAGATACATGGCGGGAGGGGTGATAATATTGGTGATACTGAACAAAACATTTCTATGAACATATGCCCTATTCAAGAAAGGAAGGCATAAAATAGGAAAGACTGGAGAATGCTGGGTTTGCAATGAAATATTGCCCTTAGGCAGAACACTATGAATGAATGAATGCCCTGTTCTTAACAGTATCTGACATACAGTACAGCTGTTTGAAAATCACGGACGTCAGTCTTATGTCCTTTATCAGCACTCATATGCGGACATGACCAATATGGCATTAGGTTGTAGTAGGATCAATGAAACTATTTTTGTTGTTTTAAGAGAATCTTTTCTTTATTGGTTCTGTATTTGTATCTTATAATGAATCTTCCTGTTACTTGCTGGTAATTCGATTTTTTTATTAATATAAGATATTATATATAAATTAATTATTTAAATAAGTATCCTGGGCGTTGGATCAGTCGCAGTGGAGACATTTCTTGGCCACTGATGTCACCCGACATTATTACATTGGATTACTGTGCGTGGAGTTGACTTAAGAGCGAAGTCTACAAACGCAAAGTGGAAACTTCTCGCTCGCATTTTACATATTTTTGCTCAAGTAGCTGTCTACAAGAACTGCAAAGTGCATTAAATTTGACGGTGGACCTTTTGAACATATGTAAAGAAAAGTACACAATTAGGTAACAATATTTTAATTTACTATCACCTGCATTTTTTATGTACCTCATTGTTTCCATTAGTTTTCTCCGAAACCGTTAAGAAAAGGACATATGTTCATATAAACTTTTTTGTTCAGAATCACCAGTATTATCATCTCTCAAACAATGTCCCTTTTCTCCGGAAAAATACTTCAACTATAAATTCTACTTAATTCGGGTAAAAATGCGAAATAATACCATAAAAAGTAATCAACAAAAAAAAAATGCCCTCAGAGTATCAAGTATCTCCGAAACCGTTAAGAAAAGGACATATGTTCATATAAACTTTTTTTGTTCAGAATCACCAGTATTATCATCTCTCAAACAATGTCCCTTTTCTCCGGAAAAATACTTCAACTATAAATTCTACTTAATTCGGGTAAAAATGCGAAATAATACCATAAAAAGTAATCAAAAAAAAAAAGTCCTCAGAGTATCAAGTATCTCCGAAACCGTTAAGAAAAGGACATATGTTCATATAAACTTTTTTTGTTCAGAATCACCAGTATTATCATCTCTCAAACAATGTCCCTTTTCTCCGGAAAAATACTTCAACTATAAATTCTACTTAATTCGGGTAAAAATGCGAAATAATTCCATAAAAAGTAATCAACAAAAAAAAAAGTCCTCAGAGTATCAAGTATCTCCGAAACCGTTAAGAAAAGGACATATGTTCATATAAACTTTTTTTGTTCAGAATCACCAGTATTATCATCTCTCAAACAATGTCCCTTTTCTCCGGAAAAATACTTCAACTATAAATTCTACTTAAGTCGGGTAAAAAATGCGAAATAATACCATAAAAAGTAATCAACAAAAAAAAAAAAGGTCCTCAGAGTATCAAGTATCGCATTGCGATCATCTTGTAACACAATTGGTATCACGATCAGCATTACGTTCCTGTAAAGCCATTATCTCTATAAAACCTGAAAGAAAGCACATCACTATTCATAAATTCAGTTCGAAAACGCAATCTAGAGTTCGCTACGGGTCGTACCCCGCCCAGGACCGCAGCTCAATGCCAAGCCAATTAATTAGAGCACTGACCAACAAACTGGAATGCTGTCAAGATAATGGAGTTGCATCCATCACAGCCGCAACACCGCAGACACCGTCGGCCCGGCCAGAACCTGGCCCTAGAGATGTTGCTACGACGAGGATTTCTGCGGCCAGATGCACACAGAGATTCGTCTTCCGAATCCATCACAACTCTAGACTCATTGTCAGAACGAAATATTTAACTTGAATGAAACGTAAAAATGAAAATCCGGTAATCAATTATTGCGAGTAAATTTGGCAAGTAAGGAAGTGGGGCATTAATATGAAATAAAACGGATAACAGAGATACAAGCCAGACAGTGTGGAACAGGAAAGCGAAATTCTCGTCACCGGAACTCTCGTCATTGTATCACCTAGTCACAGCAATTTTGTCACCCGGTGTTTTGGTCACCCAATATTTTGGTCACCAGTACATATTTTCTTAAAAGTAATAATTTATTTGGATAAGCAAAATATCCATAGGTACGCTGTATAAAATGTTATGTGATTAATGTTTCAAAATTGCCACACTGCATAAAATGTTACACGATTTATGTTTCAAAATTGCCACCAAAATTGTGTCCGATGACTCATTGATCATCAATATCTTTCAATTCATCTATATGTCGTGGCTCAAGTGACAAATTTTGTCTTCGTACTTTTCGGAAAGTTCTCTTCATGGTTTCTTCCTTTGATAGGTTCATGTTTGTTTCACTCGAAACATTTCTTGCGTGATGCTGAATGACGACTCAGGTGATGCATCTGCTGTTCGTGTAGTTTCTTTAATTACCTCCATGGTTTCAATGGCGTGAATCCTTCCCCAGTTAGGACCATGACTTGGATGTTCAGAAGGGCCTTCAATTACAGATGTTTTATCTGTAGTTAGGGTTATTGTAGCATTGCATCTTCTGCGCTGGTGACATCTCCAAACAACACCGGAATCTCGGACTTTATGCCTGGCATACATATACCCTTGATGTATTAGTTTCACAAAGCCCCTAATACTTCGAGTGAGTCGAAATTCCCCTTCGTGATGATTCATCAATACAATAAGTTTGAAAATAACTAAAATAATTAAGAACGTCACCTTACATCTAAAATTCTTTTTGCCAAATACTTATATGCGTAACCACGGAAACAGCCTTAAAATTACATTTAAATCTCATTAAATTTTTCCAATAGAACATAAATAAATTATTAAACCTAATCGGTGACGAGAACGGCGGTGACTAAAATGTAATCGGTGACAAGAAGGTATAATGACGACACCTCCGGTAACGAGAATTCATAGACCCTGTGGGACAGACAGTCAGACAGACAGGTTAGACAGACTAGGTAGGTAGAGAGAGAAATGCAGAGAGAGAGAAACACAGGGAGACAGGCAGCCAGACAGCCAGACAGCCAGAAAGACAGAGAGACAGAGGCACAAACAGCCAGGCAGACAGAGGCAGAGAAAAGACAGACGGATACCAAGTAACAACTATAATGAGCAATTTTAGATCTTTCTGCAACATTGTCCAATTTTAGGAAAGTGTCTAAAATAGATTGGTAGGTAGTAGATAGGTAGACCTTTCAGCTGTCGCGTCGGCCGTAAATTGAGCTTCGTCAAGGTGCCGCTTCTTACGCTAGTCATTCGAGGCTAGTCAGTTTGTTTTGAGAGAACGACTTATTTTAAGACCGAATTTTTGTTCACAGAAGGAAAAAACTACGCATTTTTTTTTTTGCAAGACAATGCTACCACTCATACAGCAAACGTATCCATGAATGCAAAAGGCGAAGTTTTGGGAAACTTGTGATTAGTCCAGGACTTTGGTCTCCCAGGTCCTCCGATTTAAATCTCTGTGATTTTTATATATGGGGTAGGTTAAAAGACGAAGTTTATCGAAATAAACCTTATTCGTTAGCGGAAACTGAAAGAAGACATTAGGCAAGAAACTTACACCGATGCACGAGAATAACTTCGCCACGTGTCGATTAACATTCTTGAAATGTGCGAAGTTTGTTTGGAAGTAGAGACACTGATACTATACTACACATTTAGTTACATACAATAGGAAAAGCGCGTTGTAATTACTGCTCTGCTTTTCTGTGCACACTACAGGGGAAATATGTCGTGAGAAGTCCTGGTTGGACTAGACGCAATTATTTATTTATTTTTCCCTGTTTAAGATTACTCTGTCTCAAAACAATTATTGCTGTCAATTTACCCTAAGTGCCAGATCAAAATGGCAACAACTCAAAATATGTAAAAAAAAAAAAAATCCAAGTACAATTCCGGGATCTCTGTAATTACTCCAAATTCTGTTACTGATGTTTTATATGTATTATAAGTTTCAAATTAAAGTCATGTTAATTTGATTTTTCACAGCAACATCAAACATTGACTTGTTTTAAAATAAAATTTTGCTCAGTTAAAAATTAACAAAATCCGAGAGTAGGCTACACGCGCAGCAGAACCAGCCACACCAGTACTCTACACCAGCGTTTCTCAAACTTTTTAAAAGTGGGGACCACTTTTTAAAGTCAGAACAGCTCCGCGGACCACCTTACTCTTGTTCCCTCCGAAAGCAAATTTATCATTTTCGTAGTATATTTTAATACCAGTATACTTATGTTTTAAAATCGAATTAAGGTTCTGTACTTTGGTCCTCTGTTACGAATTCGGGTGGTCCCTGGCGGGTTACAGGCGCGGCGCCAGATGTGCAGGGAAAATATGTCGAGAAACACGTGTATAGTGCTTTAAATCCCTCTTTTGTTGCTGAGAGTAGAGTGGGAAGTCGATAGATGGGTAGGATAATAAAATTTCGTAAAATGTCAGTACTGGGAGAACAAGTGAAATTCGATTGGCATGTGTCATTTCCAAACTCTAAGATTTTAAGCTATAGTGTGATACGCAGTTCGTTTGAATTTTATTTTTTTTTCTGTCTTTTTTGAAGAACCACAAGGGCAGACCTCGAGGACCACAGGTGGTCCGCGGACCATAGTTTGATAAACGCTGCTCTACACCACTCAAGATGTTCATCGCAGCAGTGAACGAAACGTTTGGTCACACAACCAACGGACCACGGCCTGATAGCCCGAAAAACTTTTCTCCCATTAACAAAATCCGTTTAAAATATTAATGGAGAAATTGAAAATATCGGAGTGATAAAAATCATATTGAATAAGTTGAAGTACTCTATATTCCTAATTTGAATCCAATGCACGTAAAGTAAAAATTGTGGAAACTATTTCCCTCTCTGATTATAGAGATGTCCTCAACCTAGTACTGCAGTACAGCGTAGCATTTGACCATGTGCCCCAACGTATTAATATTGGTTGTGGTGAAAATGGCATTGTAGGTAGTTTCTGTTTGAAGGTACCTATTCCTGATGGTATTTCTAAAAATGTATTTTCGCAGATCACCTATATATGTCATTCCCAGTAAAATAGTGTCGTAACTCGAAAATTGTAATTTGTAAACATATGGTATTTCCTAGTTAAATATTGCTGTAAAATACTTCAATAAATAGGTATCAAAAACCTTCGATAATTTACTATTTTATTATTAGAAACAGCATTTGAAATAATTTTACGAAAGTAATACGTGATTTTCGACATACGACAGTATTTTTACTGGCGGTACGATATGACTTCTTCCCACTCTGGATCCTGATTATTCTTCTGCAAGTCTGTGCCGAGCATGAGCAAGGCATGTCACGTGTATCATTTATGGATACAATATCTATATCTTCAATGCAGCCCTTGAGTTCAACGTGTACGAAGCACTCTCAGCAACATCAAAATAATATAGCCGTTGTTGTTCCTGTTGACCAAAGGACTCCTAAAATGGGGAGAAAAAAATGCTCTTAACCTTTGAAAGTGCAATAAATGCCATTTTTATAGCATGAGGGTTACGTTTTCCGATCACATTGCCACCATTCTTCCTTGGCTATCTGTGATCTCGGTTACAGATGTCGAGAATAGAGAGATTATGTTGTCTTCTGGATAAAATAAAACACAAACATAATAATGTTTAATGAAACTGACATTTTGTTTGTAAGTCTGTGACAAAAACTGAAAATGCATTTCAGCTATAAATTTATTATTAATTTAAAAGTATAAATCGACGGCCCAGTTGAAAAGGGAAACAACGCAAAATTTAAAGTTTTGAGATAACTGTATTTTGAAGAGGTATGTCTGGACGGAAACTGATTGAATTTTGTGAGTCCTGCAAAACAATTATTAATGTAAGTTTTCCTCTTCTCCGGCAGCCTGAAGTCCAATGGAGATGTCATCTTTCAAATACTGCTCGCTCATATTGTGTGAGGTAGAAACGAGCTTCTCTCTGTCCAAAAATATCTTTATGGACAACAGACGTTAATTTACGAAACCAAACTTACAAAAAATATGTTGTCAATTGTAATTCCAGAAGGTTGGCTTGCTTTCTAAAAAAAATAATATTGGCAATACTATTTTTTTATAAACAGTAATCTCACTAGACGTTTTTATTTATCTAGAGAAAATCAAAACTCGAGTGGGATTTAATTGACTATTACACGATTAGAAGAAAGTATATAAAGATTAGAAGTAATGAAGTACTCCAATACAATAAAATATTAATTGACTTACGAAAATACAACTGTCTTCAAATATATTATTGTACCATCTCAACATTACAAATATTACGCTAGATGCATGCTAGATGGCAGTAGTGAGCAATGCCTTCTCGTCGAGAAGTTCTCGATCTATTATACACGATGGCAATGTTACTAGTCAAGAAGGCTTTGTTGATTCAGTATCATTTTTATTAAAATGCAACATTCCATTTCAATTATCCAAATCCCAGTAATCAACGTCACTTGACAGATGATTTTCAATAAATCTTAATATTAAATAATCTCTGATACGTGACTATCCATAATATCATATAGAAGAAGCTATAACATAACCTAACTAATATACACAAGTGTTAGAAAAGTTTTAATTAACGACGATGACATAAAAAATAAACATGAATAATTTTAAAAGGAATAATTATTGAATGTACAATTTTCAAATTTGAATGTGGTTGGTGGTTCAATTGATGTTATATTCGACGTGTGCATAATAGAAGTGGAACTCGTTGACTTAGGCCTACATGGTGTATTCAACTTATTCAGAATTTCCGAATGAATAATTTTAAAAGGGATAATTATTGAATGTACAATTTTCAAATTTGAATATGGTTGGTGGTTCAATTGATGTTATATTGGACGTGTGCGTAATAGAAGTGGAACTCGTTGATTTAGGCCTACATGGTGTATTCAACTTATTAAGGATTTCCGAATAGTGCTCTTCATTTATTTGTAAATCGGATTTCAGAAGATGCATAGGTATGATAAGTGATTTTTATTAATTCTTGTTCTTGAATGCCAATGCGAGAAATATTTGAAACTGCTGTGCATCGATTGGAGCGGTTTGTAATTATATATATATATATATATATATATATATTTTTTTTTTTTTTGACGTCCAGACTAGCGCAGTTTCAAATTTTGGCAAACAAAGAAACAAATGCTAGGGACGCGATAAAATTGTGCGATAAGTAGCCATGATTGGTTGAAATACGTTCTTTCGTACCGTTTTATTGATCAAAAGTAGTACGACGTAGTAAGAGTGTAATAGTCTATTTAATATGCTGTGTCTTTTGGCAACCCTTACTGAAGGGCACCTACCATTGTGAGATTCATATATATTTGTAAACATTAAAAGCAACTGTTTTGAAAAGATTACATGAGTTTCTTTTCAACAACTTACTACAATAACCTATTTTCATAAAGTGAATTACGGACACAGCAATTTCAATTTTATTAGGGCTTAAAGCTTTAAATCTAGTTTGTTAGTATCTATTCATTAAGTTTTTGGTGGCTATTTGCCATCAAAATTTTCGCATTTTTATTCCCGTCAATCCGGGAAAAGGAAATTGTACCAGAACAATGAAAGGAGTCCATAATCCTAACTAGCTTTAAGAATGGGAACAAGAATAACTGTAGTAACTTTCGAGGAATGTCACTTTTGTTGACGTCGTACAAAATTTTGTCCAATATTCTTTTGAGAAGATGAACTCCATATGTAGATGAAATTATTGGGGATCATCAGTGTGGTTTAGGCGTAATAGATCAACTATTGATCAGATATTTTGTATTCGACAGATAATGGAGGAAAAATGGAAGTATAAGGGTACAGTGCATCAGTTATTCGTAGATTTCAAAAAGGCATATGACTCGGTTAAGAGAGAAGTTTTATATGATATTCTTATTGAATTTGGTATTTCCAAGAAACTAGTTCGGATAATTAAAATGTGTCTCAGTGAAACGTTCAGCAGAGTTCGTATAGGTCAGTTTCTGTCAGATGCGTTTCCAATTCAATGTGGGCCAAAAAAAAAAAAAAAAAAAAAAAAAAAAAAAAAAAAAAAAAAAAAACCAAAGGAGATTTAACTTTGCTCTAGAGTATGCCATTAGGAAAATTCAGGATAACAGAGAGGGTTTGAAATTGAACAGGTTACATCAGCTGCTTGTCTATTCGGATGACGTGAATATGTTAGGAGAAAATGTACAAACGATTAGAGAAAATACGGGAATTTCACTTGAAGCAAGTAAACAGATAGGTTTGGAAGTAAATCCGAAAAGACAAAGTATATGATTATGTCTGGTGACGAGAATATTGTACGAAATGGAAACATAAAAATTGGAAATTTATCCTTTGAAGAGGTGGACAAATTCAAATACCTGGGAGCAACAGCAACAAATATAAGTAATACTCGGGAGGAAAATAAACACAGAAATGCCTGTTATTATTAGGTTGAGAAGCTTTTATCATCCAGTCTGATGTCAAAAAATCTGAAAGACGTATATGGGAGGATAATAATAAAATGGATTTGAGGGAGGTGGGATATTATAGTAGAGACTGCTCAGGATAGGGATCAATGGCAGGCTTATGTGAGGGTGGCAATGAACCTCCGGGTTCTTTAAAAGCCAGTAAGTAAGTAAGTAAGTAAGTAAGTAAGTAAGTAAGTAAGTAAGTAAGTATTCCTGTCAATCCTCAGCCTAGTTATTAAACTAATCCTGCTACTATTGGCATAAAATGACTCCGCGCATCATTTTTATCCATTTGAATGGTTAAATGACTGACAATGGCGATTAATATATATGGCACGACATTAAAGTAAATAAAAATGATAAACAAAGAATGATTATGTACTGAATTTACACTGAAGTCACGAAAGGTCGAGCGGCGTAATAAAGGCAGAACATGCTAAACATTGCGTTCAACCTGGATATTTGCGCAGATTACGCAAAGGATTATCGCATTAAATAGAAAATTAAATACTGGGAGGCTGTGTGGGCTTGAGACAGGGCATTGTTCCATTCAGTAGCATACTACACGCCGCGCCGCGAGGGCGAGGTCGGCATTACGAAAACAGGAGAGCAACCCACGCCTCTGCGCGTCCGCTCTCACTTTCGCACGCAGCACGTCGCTGGAATGCGAGGATCGTGTATCAAGTTTTACACTGATTAATATTTAACAGATCAATTTACCGAAGGAGAGACGATTATGAGTTAAGGAAATGATGGACAAACCTGTTCAAATGAGAAAAAATCCGTGAGACAGAAATATGCCTGAAGATTTAACTTTATATTGATGGTAGTCGTCATAACAATCTAGCATAAGATTAATGGTCGGTTTCACCAAGCTTCTTTAAATCAGCACAAAAAGACTTTCAACAAACGAGTCGTTTAATTTCAACGAGATCTTTAAAAGTTGACTCTTTCACCAAGCCCCGTTTCTATAAAATTAACATGCGTTTACTAATGTGGGGATTTCGTACTTGTATCTTGTATGTTATACGTATTTATGATCCGACCACGGCTTCGAAATCGCGAATTTCATTGGTTACATATGATCACGGACGACTTTGTTTTGTTTGGCATGAGGAAACAATGATGCACAAAGGGATAAGAAGCTGTAATTTTAACCCCTTCAGACATGAATTTATATTAAACAAAATTGAAAAAAAAAAAAAGTTTCACATAATCGTTCTGGGGATCCAAAATTCCCAAATCAAGTCTTCATAGAAAATCAAATTTCGGGGACAATTTTGACCCCTGGGGCCCCAAAATTTAAAATTTTATTTTTAATTCAGGTATAGAAATGATTCAAAATTAATATTCTCCATTTCTATCTGATTGAATTTTTCAAAATATTTAAAAGTATCGAAGACTTTCCAAAAAAGAAACAATGTACACTATAATGTACATGAGGCCTGAAGGGATTAAGAACATCTAAAAGATCTTAGTTCTTGATATTCTTCTTAAATATAGTATGCTGTCATACTGCAATTAAAAACAAAAAAGATGGATGGAATAACGTCATAAAAAGAAGAGATTTGGGTAACATATGAAAAAGAATTAAATAGTTTTACAAATGCAAATAGGAGAAATGTAGAGCAGTTAAATGGTAACTTCAAAAGGATAACTAAGAAGAATTTTGCGGACGTTAAGGTGAACAGCTTTAGAACTGATACAACAATTATACAGAGTGTTTCAAAATTAGAAAGCATAATTTCAGGTATGTATTTCTCATACCTGTTGTTCGACATTAAAAGAAATAAAATTCTCAGGTTTTTACATGTCGCGATTAAAGATCGGGAGAAAACGCTATTTCCTAAAAAATAAATCCGAACAAACTTTTGTTCCTTCATAACGGAAAATCCCGATTAATCGAGGTGTATGGTACCTTATTCACACGGTAAAAATCATAATTAAAGGACCATCAGAGTATTCAGATCATGTTTCTAATTTGGGCAGAACACAGCCAGCAGACTGTTACCAATCCAGAGAAGATCTGTAAATCGACAGAATCTCTATCGTACAATATTAAGTACTATCCTCAATAATCTGGAGTGAAACATCAATTAAACTTCTTACAAGGGAATTTATTCAAAGAATTCAACGGAAGACATGACGACAAAATCTAACTTCTGAACCAAGAATCTGGACGAGCTGGAAATTATTATTCTTGACAGATATGCCAAAAATTGTCATTATTTTGGTTCTGTGACAGATCGTGCCTGTGTGACGGAAAGTTTTGTGACAAACATAACAAATCATTATGGTGACGAAAAGAACTAGACTAAAATAATTTCCTTTTTAATAATAATAATAATAATAATAATAATAATAATAATAATAATAATAATAATAAAGCGCACAAATTGTGCATAATTGAAAGTCACTTAGATTGAACAAAGTTAATCACTGATAGCTGCCGATTCCCACAGATTAGGATATGGTATCTATCACATGTCTTGTTGCATAAGACACACACACACACAGTTGTCATCCGGTTCGTGGAAAGACTGAATTCTGCATATCTTGTGGTGGTATCCATGAATCGCCAGCGATGTCACGAAGTGGCGGAGCTTCTGGTTCGTGTCTGTCCAAGTCCGGTTTATCATGGCCTCCGTTATGTAGAAATCCTCCCAGATGTCTTCCCTCTTCCTTATCCTCTCGTCTAGTGCTTTCTTCCAGTTGGAAGTGGAGGGCAGATCGAGTTTTGTTCTGAGTTCTTCTATCAAGAAAGTCTCTTGGGCGAGCACGTACACCAGTCTGGAGAGAGTGTATTTTGGTACTCCTAGTGCAGCCTTCAAGAAGCAAGCCTTGACGTTCTCTAGGGTATGGAGGTCTTTCGTGCGCAGTTTGTCCCACGTTAGGTCTAGTCCGTATGTAAGTATGGGGACTATCTTGGTGTCGAAGATGATCATCGCTGTTTTGAGAGAGAGCTTGGTTAGTTCTCTGATGTCATGAATGGCTTTTGTGGCTGCTGTAGCTCTTTGCTTGGTGTGTATCCTGAATGAATTTTTTTTGTGGTCTGTAGTGTCAGTCCGAGGTATATGACCAGGTTTACGGTTTGTAGAGGTTCTTGTTTCAGGAAGATTTTGTCTTCTTGGGATATCTTCCCCCCCTTTCCTGAATATCATGTGCTCGGTTTTCTGCTTGTTTATCTCCAGCTCATTTTGGTCAGCCCACTTTTCCAGCGCGTAGGTTGCTTTTTGGAGTTAACTCCTGTCATGAGATCCCAGTACCATGTCGTCAGCATAGATATAGATCTTGACCTCTGTAGATTCTTCTCTTATTTATTTTACGACGTCGTGGGTGGCGATGTTAAATATCGATTTCTCAAAGCCATTCAATAAACTGAACAGGAGCATCATCTCCTCAAAACTAGAGTCCATAGCCATGGAAAATAAAGACCTCACATGCCTGATCCACAACATCTTGAGTAGTAACAGTGTACAGATCTCAGACAGCATAACCTTGTCAACAACCATCACGCAAACAAATGGAGTTCTGCAGGGAGACCCCCCCTCAGTCCTCAATTATAATTTCCTTTTTTTATTCTATGTCACACTAGATCAGGTATGCTCATTCCCTGACTCGCGATTACGTTCTGTAACCACAACCTTCGAATGTAGAGCGTGCTGTTCCTCGTTCGAAGCTCGAAGGATGACTGCGGAAGGCAGTTCAAGTACTTAGTAAAAAGTACGAACATTACAGGACAATGACACAGTCAAAAGCTTCTGTAAGAAAATGATCATTCCGTATAGTGTGGGAGGAAGACTATTTTCGTTGTGCGTTCGGTGAAATCATGAACTGTTTACTATGTTGTAAGGTACTGTCAGGAATACTACTGAGTAACATAAAACGACATTATACACTCTGTCATCCAGAACATGCCGAAGTGACAGGGAAGCTGTTTTCTGTAATATGTATTCATATACCAACGTTGTTATTATTATTATTATTATTATTATTATTATTACTATTATTGTTTGATTTTATTCCAAAAGAAATACATGTTATGATAAAATAATTTTTTCAGGGGTGCAACGTGCACTACAGTTTCAAGAATTGAAAGCACTTCATGAAAGGTCAAACATTGTAAAAGTCGAACAATTAGTGCCTGAATAAAATAAAATTAATTATATCTCCGTACTGGAACAGTTCAAATGTGAATTCACAGAACATAGATTTAGTGGTTTTAGATGTATGGAGAGAGATATTAATCTTTTTGTTAATCCTTTCATAGTAAATGTACAGTCCGTGAGAGTGCAGTTCCAGGACGCGTTAATTGATTTGCAAAGTGACGTAGAATTCAGAAATGCAGAAAATATGACTTGACAAGAATAGAAGTGTTAAAAAAATGAACAAAAGGAAATATCCCGAGATGAGCTTATTCGCTGCCACTTTGTTAGCTACCTTCGCCTCGACATATGTGTGCGAACAATTATTTTCGAGAATGAACGTTACTAAATCCAAACACAGATCCCTATCAACAGATGAACATCTTTTGAGCCAGCTGCGCATTGAGTAAATTCGTTGGAAATAGATTTCCGATTACTTGCAGAAAAGAATGCACATGTTGCCAACAGACCGCAATGTATGGTGGAATATGAAAATAACACTACATATATGATAATATCATAACTTATTAAACATAATAAAATAATAATGTAATAACTGAATATTACAGTGTATAGGCTACTCCTTTCTTTTTAAAATTCAGTTTATTATCCGTATTTGTTAGAGAATGAAAGCCATGACACGGGCGATGCTGCAAAGTAGTTGCGGAGCCCAATCCGTACACTGTGTGTGTTATGCAGTGCAGCATCATCCGTGTAATCGGGGCTTTTACAATTTTGAGCATACCTGCACTAGATGGACAAATAGTGGGACAACATAATGAACAAACACAAAACAGACAAATATCCACACCATAGGCAGTACTCGAATCCACGATTGTTGCTTACACGCTACTTGAGCATATATTTGTATAATATACTTAGTTCAGAATTTCTTAGGAGTATAATTTACGAAATAGGTAGTAACTAACCTTCCTATTATCTCACAGCTGCTAAGGCGTAAGAAGAGAACAATAAAATAGACACTAAATCAAAATCTAATCCTCATTAAACAAACCTTACTACAACAGCATTATTTAAGTACAGTAATAATAAAAGAAATTGCAAATTCTTGCAGGGAACCTAACGCTGTTATTATCCCATATATTAGTCAAATGTGATAGAATTAAACGCATGTGATGTAGAGTTATGAAAGTTGTGCTGCCTCTAAAAACTTCAAACTTGCATCCAAATATAGCCTGGAAATTCGCCACTGGCAGCTAGCGTCATTCATCGGAAAGATTAATGATCCATGATCATGAAAGCTGTACAATTATGGAAGAAACATGACTTGCTGAAACGATGTGAGATACAGACAACATATCAAGCATGCATATATTTACGTGCTATTACAACAGACCCGCAGGTATATCACCAATATCGGTTTACGTGTTACGACATCCAACATGGTAAAATTATTCCTAACGTAAATATAAACAAACGCATTTCTTCTTGTGAAAAACGCGGGAAGGAAAGTACTGGTCAGACAGGAAGTAACTTATAACTAAAGACGGGTTTTTTAGTCCAACATTGGAATGAATATACGTGTGCACGTGATATATATTACGTCACGTGACCTTCAGTAGAGACACTGTTCACAAACACAAGTAACACGCACTACAGGGTCACTCTAAAACAGGCCCCTTACTCTTAAACAAGTACAGTATGATTCTGTTTAGGAATGTTCATGATATTATGCACTACTAGTTGAAATAAAGGTGCCTAAAACAAGTGCGAAAATACAGGAGTGAGTATAGGAATTCGGAAGACAGTAGGCTATGTCTCTGTAAGTGGAGACATAATTGTGTGTAATTTATGTAAGGCCCACATAATCTGTTCTAAAAGATGGTATTTACAGCAGAACTGTAATTAAAAATACTATATAAAAATTGTAATTGATAGAAGTGAGTCTGACGATCTACCTTCAACAAGTAATTTAGTGCCAGTAGAGAAATTAACAGAGATCTGTATGAATGATGCTGAAACTGATCAGAAAGAGAAAAAGGAATTGGTTAGGTCACTGGCTGAGGAGAAACTGCCTACTAAAGGATGTACTGGAAGGAATGGTGAACAGGAGAAAAATTCGAGGCGGAAGATGTCAAATGATAGACGACATTAAGATATATGGACCATATGCGGAGACTGAGAGGAAGGCAGAAAATAAGAAAGACTGGAGAATGCTGGGTTTGCAGCGAAAGACCTGCACTTGGGCAGAACATGTATGTATGTATGTATGTAGGGCCATGTATGTATGTATTTATTATTATTATTATTATTATTATTATTATTATTATTATTATTATTATTATTACTTCCCTAAAATTTAATTATTCCCTTAGTAATGTCATAATTATTAAGAAAGATTATATTAGAGATATTGGTGTCTTACTTGATTCAAAATTATATTTCCATGATCATGTGCAATATATTTATACCCATTCATTAAGAATGCTTGGTCTAATTAGGTCTATAACTTATTCTTGTTCTACTCCTATGTGTTTATTAATTTTATACTATACATTGGTTAGATCCAAGCTTGAATATGCATCTGTTGTATGGAACTCCATTACTTCCACTGTCTCGGCTAAATTGGAGAATATTCAAAGAAAATTTATTTCCTTGTGTTCTTATAGATTTTTACCAAATTCCGATTATAAATATGAGATTAATTGCAAATATTTCTATTGCGGTAGTTTATTTACCAGACGTCAGGATCTTGATTATTTATTTTTTTGTAAAGTGATTAAGGGTGATATTGAATGTGAATCATTCATAAGCAATATCAGTCTTCGTATTCCTGCTAAGGGTTTAAGATTTCATAAAATGTTTTATAATAGGAATTCTAAATCTCTCTCTCTCCGGTCTGCAGATGCATTAAATATGCTAATTTGCATGGATTGAACTTGGATCCATTTAATGTATAGCATATACTTTTTGAGTTTTTAATGTCAGTTTTATTAATTTATGCCATTTGTTGAGATATGTATTATAATATTCTCGTCATTTGCATATCTTTACAATACTACTTATATGATTCCAGTCTTCATTTATATGATTTCATTAATTCATTTGTAATTCATTTTATTTAATTGCCATTATTTTAATTATCTCACTGTATTAATTTTAATAATTACTTGTATGTATTATTTGTATTTTGGTATCTATTCATTTTGTCATTACTGTTTATTTGTATTTGTCTGTAATTTGAATAATTATTTGTATGCACATTTGTTATTCCTTTGTACACTGTTAATCTTGTGCTAACTTTTATCTTGTGCTGAACTGTTATTGGCCCCAGGCTGTTGTACAGCACAATAAATATTAGTAAATAAATAAATAAATATTATTATTATTATTATTATTATTATTATTATCATCATCATTATTATTATTATGTGGTATGATAGCCTTAAAGTTCCTCTAGTTCCTATTTAATGATTTGTACTTGTGTTTACCACAGCTATCGTTAAAAACACTTCTTTAAATTTGGAAAACAGTTTTCAAACACTTCAATGCCCGAATCCAAGAACGAGTCACGATAAGTATCAAAACGATCAATTCTGACCTGTGTATACCGACTGAGAAGCTCATGAAAGGAGTTATGCAATTTATGAAAACCCATCACGTGTAAAAGTTTACGAGACCCAGAGTTCAGAGTCTACAGTTATGTTCCACTTTTACTTTCATCAGCGCAGTTGCTGCCGACACCACAGCAGGACAAAGCAGCAGAGGCCTCCTCGATGCAAGGCCTACAAAAGTAAACAACGTTAGTGAGTTCTCAAAACTTTCTCCTGCTCCCGAGGTAGAAAAAAGACTGACCAGCGCTTTTTTGCTCTCCTGACGGACCGCACTTTACGACTCGGTGCTACAGTATGTTGTGATCTGTAAAATTTGTTCTCAAAGTCCAGTTGGTGGTGAGTTTCGATCTTAGAATGTCGAAGTGCTCTCCTTTTCTGTCCTATGCTTCCTTAATCATCATTTACATTACTTTCTTTGTTTCCGTCTCCTTTTCGACTTATTATTCTTTCATTTTCTCTTCTACCATTTCCTTTCTCTTATCTATTTTCGTCCTTCCTTATTCTTTGTTCTATTCATGCCCCCATCTTTTCCCTCATTTCCTTTTTTCTTTATTTGTTTCTCTCATTTATTCCCTTCTCCTTCTCTTCCTTCCGTTTCCATTTCCTTCATTTATTTTCTAGTTCATTCTTTTACTTTCTCTCATCCTTTGTGTATTTCTTTCTAGTTCTCTTCTTCCTTTATTTGTATCTTTGTTCTTGCCTTCTTCCTTTTCCAAGTGCCCCTACACATAAAGCCAAGTGGGGTGAGGTCGGGAGAACGAGCAGGCCATTCAATGGTCCCACCGCGGCCAATCCACTTGACTTCTATGTATGGGCGCACTTGAAGAACCTTTTGGGTTTTAGAGGAACATTTTCCAGTAAACCTGAAAGGGTGTCTTGTAGAAATAATGCTCCTTTCAGCCTCTGGTGAAGAATGTAGGCATAATCATTCACGATTCCTACCCATTATATATGTCCCAAATCTATGCTGAAAACAAAGTTAACGAGTCTTGTGGGAATTTTCTTCGGCCCACGCTTGAGCGTTGTGGAAGATGTCAATGTCATTCTTTGTCAAAGTCGCTAAGATTATTTGCAAAAAATTTGGACCAATGGAATCTCTTATGAGAGTCGCTGAATCCATAGAAGATGATACGGACTCAACATCTGCTCTTTTAGTCCAAAGGGATACGCCGACCATGCTGGCCATAACATACCTAGGTACTCAATTTTAAATTTGTGGCACCTTGCAGTATTAAAACTACTTTCACGTGCAGTATGGGACTAAATTATTCTAGGATTCAGTAAAAGTAGATATGGACCTTACAGTTCCTATCAAGGCAGAATTTCGTCAGTCTCGTTGTAAACAAACATGAGGTATCCTGACTTGCGTTTCAGCAATCACATTACTACATAATGACCAGTGAAATTGACAATTACTTTTTGAGCTTTATATCAAAATGTCTACGCTTTTTGACTAAACTACTATTAAAACATGTTCATAAACAGCTTAAATAGCTTACTCTACACTACCCTACAAAAACAATTAGTATTTTTAAACAATTTCATAGACTCTGTAAGCAAAATTGTAATACAAAATGTCCTTTTTTATTATTCGAAATATTACTTTTTTTCTGCATTCTTGTAGAGATCACATTCAAGGGTTTCAAACCAGATACGATCCATATAATTAATCCACATGAAACAGTTTCGGAAGTATTCAAGCTTTAAGTTCAAATACGAATGATTAAAATGATCTGCTGCCAAACTTAATATCACAATATATTACAGGCTTCATCGCTTAAGGAAACAGTTATTCTTACTTAACACAAAGTAGATCAAGATATAGTGTAATTAAGGAAACATAATTGTTTTCATATTGTGGGAATGTCACATATGGCTTTGAACACTTCATAACGGAGAAGGAATGTTGTATGTTCAAATTCCACACTGTGAGTAGGCCTATATCAGTTCTTTATCGTATCTAGAACCGTACATGTGTCACTGTGTTAGCAATAATGAACGCAACGAACACTCATTTTAAACACGCAAGTACGTTTCCTCTTGGAGATACAGACACATATTACAGTCATGTAAATATACAAATATCACGCAGAGAAATAATCAAGAAATGCTATCTCATTTCCTAAAGGAAACAAGAATTAATATTTATATAAAGAGAAAGAAAGAATTGCCTTTATTATTTTAGCTTCGTGGCCGGTAGGTATTTTCTCATTTTCAGTGGGTTATTTTACAACGCTGTATCAACATCTCATGTTATGTAGCGTCTGAATGAAATTAAGGTGATAATGCCGGTGAAATGAGTCCGGGGTCCATCATCGATAGTAAGCCAGCATTTGCTCATATTGGTTTGAGGAAAAACCCCGGAAAAAACCTCAACCAGACAACTTGCCCCGACCAGGATTCCAATCCGTGCCACCTGGTTTCGTGGTCAGACGCGCTGACCGTTAATCCATAATTTTTTCCTCATATTTTCTATTGCTCATTGAGTATGTGTATTTTTGACTAGAAACTACCATTATTACCTGTACTCACCGACTTCAAAATTACAAAAGTAAAAGCCGACTTACGGAAGCAACAGCCAGTTTTCAAACCACTATGTCCGTCTTACCTGCAACAAACAAACAACATAAATAAATAGATGACATCAAATGATACTACTTAATCGAATTACAATTTCCGAAGTACATAGGTACATTTATACACACTGCATGCATCATACATACATACATATATACATACACAGCCACCGGCGTAGCTCTGTCTGTTAAGGCGCTTGCCTGCCGATCCGGAGATGCGTTCGGGCACGGGTTCGATTCCCGCTTGGGCTTATTACCTGGTTGGGTTTTTTCCGAGGATTTCCCCAACCGTAAGGCAAATGTCAGGTAATCTATGGCGTATCCTCGGCCTCATCTCGCCAAATACCATCTCGCTATCACCAATCCCATCACCATAACCTCGTAATTGGTACAACGTCGTTAAATAACCAAGTAACAAATACATATATATATATATATATATATATATATATATATATTACACTAGCTTACATATAGGCCTATACATACTTTATAGTATACATTACACTTAACACATGGAGCCTCAATCGATACGTCCCGTATAGATACCTGCACAAAACAATATTTCGGTTGATCGATGCAATGTTGTCACAAATCCTAGCCTTTAGTTCATTTAAGGTGTGAGTACGATTAGCATACATACGATTCTTTAAAAATCCTCCAAAAAAATCGCACACTGAAATATCAGGCGATCGCGCGGGCCAGTCCATGTTGTTGTTCTTCGACATGGGACGTTCTCCAAAGAGCTGTCGTAATGTAGCGATGGATATTGATCTGTCTCACATTTTGCTAAAAACGGTTCAGCAAAAGTTACTCATATATTGACATCGCCGGCTTGCAATTGTTGGATGGCCTGATGCTTCTACGGATGCAATTTGAAATCTGAAGGCAAAATTCTGGCCACAGTGCGGCGAGGAAAACCTAATGTCAGCATGTCGGAGTGCAGAAAGTTGTGGACTCTGCTGGACGGTGGCATTCAGCGTATTCCGAATCTCACCGGACCGGTGGACAACAATGACGTCACGCTGCAGCGAAATAGGAACAAAACTGCTGGAAGGATAGATGGCTGTCATGGCGACTTTTTAAGTTGTTGTCTGTACTACGCTAGCAAAATTTTGCGAAATTTCCGTACTGCCATCTCGTTCAAAGAAAAGAGAGCATAAACAATTTATTTCTTGAACAAGCAGTAATAACTGGTCCGTTGACATGTTCGCTCATAAGCCATTAACATATTGTTTTTACGTTGTGCTCATTACAAACAATACAGCAGAACACACCGCCATGACACAACAGTGCACGATGTCTTTCGTCTGCTAATTCCCGCCCTATACAAGAACCAATCAGATTCACTGAGGGCGGCTGATGGAGACTGCCACCACCTCTGCAAGCTGATGGCACCGGTGCGATACCGGTGGAGCATCAGTGACGCCATCGGTGAAATTCGGAACATCGTGATGCCATCAGATTGCTCAGCGCTGAGATTCGGAATCTGCTCATTGACTGCTTGGTCCTGGATGCTTCTTGCTCGGGGTAGAACCTAGTGATACAAATCTTTCAACCTAGCTATGTTAACAGCGTGGGTTCATGACGCCAAAGTTGAAAATGACGCCGAAATTCTCGCCGTGCAGATTCACAACAATCATTGTTTTACTGCGAATTCACAATGCTCTGCCGTCCACTGCCTCAAGCAACTGAAATGGCATTGCCTAAGGAACAGTATGGCGGTATCATAATCTTAACCAGTTCAAATGTAACTTTGAGCTAATCGATTCAAAATCTCCTGTTCTCGCGCGTCATTCTGTATAAACTGGATAACAATGTCACGCTTAATGGACGAACGTCTGATTCCATCTGTGGAATTACTTACTTTGGTAAAAATTAATGTAGGTAAGTGAACACTATGCATTGAGCGCAACTATTCTACAATGAATACGAGTAAATCGAGAATATATTAAATGTTTTATTACACTATTCCCTTTCGAAAAATTAACATTTTGCCTAAATTCATCATTGTACATGGAACCGCATGATAACTAAGGCCATGACATCGGTACATTTATATTAGTCTGAGGTGAACACACGACGCCGAACAGAATGTAGTCGACGTGTTTCAAGTACAGTTAGCGGAAGCGAATTTGACACACGCCTAAGCAAGCACGTTCCGTGTTTTGTATACAATTACTGCGTATTATAAAATCAAGAAAATACAATCATTGTGTATAAGGATTAATATCGGAAAGGTCTAAAATGCTGGTGAGGTTGAGAATAATTGTTGCAAATCGTACTTAAATTGTCAGAAATGTGGTAAAAGATAAGTCATGGCGTACAATTTTGTTTTCCCTATATTTAACTGTTACATTAATTTATTTATCATATCTATTACGTACCTTACTTTTCTTGCATGTTGTTCGCCTGGTGAATGGTGAATGGCCTGCAAGATATAAGCAAAAAGGTGTGTGCGAAAATGAACACAATAATACAAAAAAAAACGGTGTTTTCAGTTCATTATGCAGAATTGCAAGAGTTTTGTCAGATGACAAGTGCGCTTGTTATAAACTTGATGTAGAAATGAAATTAATGATGTGAAATATTTTACATGTGTGCCCCTGGTTTCAGCCAATGTTGAACGCAGTTTTTCCGCATACAAGGGTACTATACTATCCGGCACTCGGCGGTCATTTTCATTTGGAACTTTGAAAATTAGTATTGTTGTTTATTGCAGAAGGAACTGAAACCAGCAATTTAAAACTGTAATGCAAAACTCTAAATATATATATATATATATATAAAAAAACATCTTTTCAGACTTATGTTTCACGAAATTTGTGATAATTTAAGTATGATTTCCAACAATTATTCTCAACCTCACCAGCATTTTAGACCTTTCAGATATTAACCTTGTATACAATGATTGTATTGTCTTGATTTTATAATATGCAATAATCGTATATAAAACACGGAACGTGCTTGCTTAGGCGTGTGTCAAATTCGCTTCCGCTGCCTGTGCTTGAAACGCCGACTACAGTGAAACCTCTCCTTACGGACACCCCCAAGATACTGACACTCCTCAAATACGGACAGATTTTTATGTCCCAATTGAAATAATATAGAAATAATGATAAATTTAACTCTCGTTTACTGACACTCTCAGACACGGACAAGGACATCTGTTTCACAGACCTTAAGCTTGCTTTACCTCCTGACTGCGGACAGAACTTGGATTTCAAGACCTAATGTGTTACAAAAATGGAAAATTTAGTTTTGAGAACTGTACTGAAATTCCTTAACATGAAAGAAGACAATAAGGGTTTCGTAGGCTCCACTAGCCCAGCCAGCTGGAAGCGGGTGGATAAACAGAGTCATAAAATTTGACCTATCTGATGGGTCCAAGGTTTCCGCGATGGTGAAATTGTATTCGACACGTGATTGGGTTAGTAGGATTATTCTCTTCACTTCAATCAGTTGTACTGTTTCGAGAGACATGGCACCTGAACGTAAAGATTAAGATGAAAACTGTAAATTATAGCACTGCATAACTGTAGACCTAGAATGAAATTGCATGGCACAGTACTGTATTTTCATTTTTCGGTCTTATCTACTGTAGTTCAAAGTTGCAAAGCATTTACAGTAGTTTATTATATTTAGAATTAAACTACAGTAATACATTTCATTTA
Organism: Periplaneta americana; assembly: GCF_040183065.1. NCBI lineage: Eukaryota > Metazoa > Arthropoda > Insecta > Blattodea > Blattidae > Periplaneta > Periplaneta americana. The sequence goes on along the minus strand of NC_091117.1, from coordinate 182,814,652 downwards.
AAGCGTGAAGGGATACATAATGCATATTATAAATTTACTGCTAGATTGGGGAGCCTCCCTCCCAATAAAGGACACCTCCCAGATGCGGACAGATTGTTACGTCCCTTCGATGTCCGTAAATGAGAGGTTTCACTGTACATTCTGTCCGGCGTCGTATGTTCACCTCAGACTAATACAAATATACCGATGTCACGGCCCTAATGATAACTTCCTCCTTCATGGCATTCTCTTTTGCGTGTTGTGGATCAACTGGCATTTTCCCCGATCCTTGTTCTGGTCTATGACAGCACTATTCATTATCCTGTCCTTGAAATTTTATGGCACTTAATATTACGGTAACTTCGAGAAAACTTGGCAAATACTGACATCGTAAGGAACAGGTTTTCATTGGATATTATTTGTTCTACTTGTATCTTCTTGCAAGGAAAACTGTCATTCACACTTCACTTCGTAAATAATGGAGTAACAGCGCGCAGCGTGGGCATCAGTTCTGCTTTCAAGTCTAAAATACACCGTGACACCGTGGTCGGTGAAGTGTACCGGCTGCAATGGCGCATCTTCGATGAAAGTTTTCCTTGGGACATTCGCAATTAACACTCTTGGTTCGATGATTGCAAATATAGGCCTACCATGCAGTTCATATTGTACGACTCCCTATTAATATCGTCAGAAAATTATAGTACTCTAATCCAATGACAATGGAATTAGTGAGAAAGTACATACCATCGCTAAAGAAGCAGCAAGAGATAAGGAGAAATTTGCAAAGTGTTCTAGCTCAAGCGGTTAAACAAATGTGTGCACTTCTAGCACATAATATGGATAAACATCAAAACTGGCAGAATAACAATTGAAGAGTATGATCCCAAAACTCGACCAGTCCATTTGGCCATTTTATGACATATATATATATATATATATATATATATATATATATATATATATATATATACAGGGTCGTCATTCATTTTAAGGGGTTATTCTTTGAGATATTTCAAACAAAAAAGTTTAATACAATTTTGCTCATTTTTTACTTCCTTTTTAATGAGACATTTTATAGCGTATTTTGGGAAAACTATTGAATTAATTCCCGATATGCTCAGTCAATTTAAGAGAGCAGTGTATTATGATAACTATTACACTTTTACTACGTCATAATACTTTTGACCAATAAAACGGTACGAAAGGACGTCTTTCAACCAATCATGGCTGCTTATCGCACAATTTTATCGCTTCCCTAGCATTTGTTTGTTTTTATTACTACCCTAGCATTTGTTTCTTTGTTTGCCAACATTTCAAACTGCAAATTCTTCACGGTACTACAAAACATGCTTTGCGATCGATAAGGCTGGTTCACAATACACAGGGAACGGAAACGACAACGAGAACGAGAACGGAAATATTGTTAAAATAAATGTATTTAAATGTGATCATTCACAATAGTTAATTGTGAATGCTCACATTTAAATACATTTATTTGAACATTATTTCAGTTCTCGTTCTCGTTGTCGTTTCCGTTCCAGGATTATTGTGAACCAGCCTTTAGGCCTATTTGTTTACAGCGTAGTCAACTGAAAATGGCGGCTTCGTTCAAACGTTTGGTGAAGCTAACATTAGTGAAATAAAATTCCAGTAAGTCAATTAATATTTTATTGTTTTAGAGTACTTCATTTCTTCTAATCTTTATATACTTTCTTCTAATCGTGTAATAGTCAAGAATCCCACTAGAGTTCTGATTTCCTCTAGATTAAATCTCTAGTGAGATTACTGTTAATAAATGACTGAAAGAATTTTAGTTTTGTCCTTTAAATTTCCAGAAATTTGATCCCAACAAATGTAACTTTTCGTTCTGCAAAGGAATTTTAAAACTTGATGCACTCTGGCAACCCTGCAAAAGTTATTGCCTCCTGCAGATATGCATCTCATGTAATGCCAGAGATGGATGAGACAACGAGAAATGTAAACGTAGCACATACAATTGCTTTTAAGGGCAATTTGATTTGTTGTATGTAAATTTACCGGTTACTACTTTAAAAGTTAAAGTGGCAGGGAATTATTTCTAACTGGCTGAAGAAAATGCTTATAGTACGACAAACGAGATTTTTTTTAATCATTTAAAAGATTTGTATAACGTAAAATATGTTTTTCTTGTCTGTTTTTACCGAATATTTAATTATGATTAAATCAATTCGAAGAGTTTAAAAATAATATTTTTAATTTAGTCCGTTCAACGTAAAATAAGCATATCGTATTCTTATTTTTTCCTTCACAGTTTTAAATATTTTAAAATTTTGTTTTTATAACGTGACATAAGCATCAATATTATTTACGTCCTATACTGCGTGTTCAGTTCAAAGTGTGTCATGGCTCGCTGTATGTCGTCATGTGGCTAGCCGATGAGCCTAGAGAATTCAATCTTCCTACACTTCCGCAGAGGCGTATTACCTATGAGCCAGAGAAGTTGCCTGGCAAGTACGGCGTTCATTCTGAAGATTACTTACTGATACGTACGGTAACGCCGGTAGTGGCAGGAATGTGAACTGTCTGGAAACACGTACTGAGCTGAGTTTTTTTCTTACTGTCGGGATATGGGGAGAGGGTTAAGACGATTACTTATGTATTTGTTGACACGACGGTCAAGATGGACACGAAGCATTTGATTTGTATTATGGAATGTTGCCGTACGCAACCGATGATAACAAATACCTTGTGTACGAGTTGCCCGCGCAAAAAACAGTTCGAAAGAGGTTATGGTAGCACACAGACTTTACAGACCGCCATCTGTTGCTACGACGTTCAAGTTATACCGTACACGTTCAGATGATTAATAGGCAACTTCTCTGACATAAAAGTTGAAACTCGCTTCAAAATGCTGACTCACAACAGTGACGTCATGACACACTTTGACATGAACACCCAGTAGAATATTCAATTGAAATGGGAGAGTAGAAATATGTCTTAATCTTAATTTAGTTTGAAATAAGCGTATCTTATTGTGTGTGTTCTCTTAACATTTAATTAAAATTAGGTTGTAGAGTTCATTTTAAAATTTCTAAGATTTTATTCAATGTGAAATGAGAAGTGTTCATTCACCGCTCTCTAACACAGATTAAACACAAAAATTAAACGGTATATCATCATAACAAGCCAGGTGAAGAGGTTGTTCAGAGCAACACAGCCATATGTGCACTCTCTACTGATTGCACAGCGGTGCACAATCTCGTAATTCATGTATTTTCAAATGCACATTTTTCTGGAAAATTATTAAAAATAGAGCAAAATCGTATTTGACTTTTTTGTTGATATTTAGGGCCTACTAAAGGAATCGTCCACCAGAATTAATGACATTACTTACGGTTCATTCTGTATATGATTTTTATGGGACCTTTATCAATATATTTTAAGCTTTTCTTAAAAAATAAAACGACAATCCCGGTCTAAAAGTTTGCGTTATTGTGCATGCCACTTGAAAACTCGCTGAGGTGTATAAAAAAATTAGCCCAGTCCTTTCATGAAAATGGACTGAAGGAAGTTTGGGATCAAACTCTGCAATTATACAGTATTTGAAAATCGTCACAAAAAAGTGATTAAAATGAAGACAGATCAAAAATTGGTCTTGTATCAGTTCTTCTCTGGACACAACAAGTTAATGTCTTCAATCGTCTCGTTAAGATAAATGCCACATGGGAAAGTTTAATCAATCTGTTTATGATTGGAAAAAATTATTAGTGTATCCAATAGGTATATCCTCGCCTATCCTTAGAAATTTATTCACGTCATCCATTATGCGCTTTCTGGTTATAATTCGAGTTTCTTCTATTTTCTTGTCACTAGATGCCTCCAGTTGATTGAATTTATCATTCCGTCTAGTCAGCAGCATGGCTGAGAAAAGCAAATATAATTGCCTATTTTTTATATGTTTTAAATGAAATAATATTAACTGCTGATACATTCTTACACATTACCTATTCATGTAATAATAACAGAAACATTGTTTGGGTTCTCATACAGGCGTACAACACTTTTTAAGATGTATCATTGGCGATACCTTTGGTCACTAGCATGACTTTTCATAAATCACATTACTATAGTTTTATATAATAAGTAGAATAAATAATATTGTATAAACCTGATAGCTGTTATTTCATGCTCGCATCATTTTCGTATAATCAAAATATTCTTTACAATATAATACGCTTCACTGAAAAGTGACACTGATATGAAGAATAAAGGCAGGGGTAGTTACGAGCAAGTGGTGAGAAATGATGACAAACTAGCTCTACTAAAGTAGTTTTACAATACGTCTATTTTTATGGCATCGATTGAATTCGGTGTGGAACAAGTAGAAGACTACAAGTGTTGGTAAAAAAAAAAAGGATAATGTGCCCGTGTATTGCATAATACTCCAATAGATGGACAGTTTAGTAAAAAATTGTGGGCAGAAACAATTCGTATACTAAGTCAATGCCAGAAGTAGAGAGTATGTGAAACTGCCAATCAGATTTGATCACTGTACCCGTGTATTGTATAATACTCCAATAGGTAGACAGTTTGGTAAAAAAATTGTGGGCAGAAACAATTCGTATACAAAGTTATTGCCAGAAATAGGGAGTGTGTGAAATTGCCAATCAGATTTGATCACTGTACCCGTGTATTGTATAATACTCCAATAGACAGACAGTTTAGTAAAAAACTGTGAGCAGAAACAATTCGTATACCAAGTCAATGGCTGGAATAATGAGTGTGTGAAACTGCCAATCAGATTTGATCACTGTACTGTGTATTGTATAATACTCCAATAGATGGACAATTTAGTAAAAAAACAGAAACAATTCGTATACTAAGTCAATACCTGGAATAGGGACTGTATGAAACTGCCAATCAAATTTGATCACTGTGCCCGCAACTGAAGCGAACTACGGTCGAGATGGATTAGGTACCTTGAAACGCTATAGGCTTTGGTTCAAGACGGGGTTCGTTTGTATAGCAACAGGGAACATTTTGCAATCTGTTACTATGATATAATGCCACGTAGTGTTGTTGCTGTTATTTCATTGTTATTACTCTTCAGATTTTTTACCGCTAATGTAGTTCCTGGTACAGAGCATCTTTACAGATCATCTTTTTTTCTCCACGAAGGAAATATATTTTCTATACAATGTATACAGCCTATTTAACGAGAGTATTATATTTGTCATGATTTCTAAGCGTAGTGTTGCTGCTGGAATACAGATACTTTCATTATTTCTAAGCAATTGATGCATTTTTGTGAAATAAATAAAACTGAATGGATACCAAATTAAGTCCCCATAGAATCCGAAGGTATCACATATGATACCTAGCATAAAGCAAGAATTGAGGTCATGATAAAAATTTTGATTGGTTATTGTTTGTCTTTGTATCGCCAATTATCCAATAAATAATATTTTACCACCTTTTTTTACTTTAAATTTGTCTCGGGACTGAAGAGAACATTCCTATCTTTTACAAAAGTGTCGAAACAAATCACAAATCCTTAGAGAGAAATTGAAGCCATCTACAGCTATCTTCAGAATTAAGAAACCTATGTGCATAAATTTAACGGCGTTGTTATACTTTCCGGAGTCGAGACCAATGAGAATTTTTTTTTCCAAGATGAGAGGAATTAAAGGAATTAAAAACATATTATTGAATTGAAGGTTTATGTAAGGTGTAATATTACAATGGATTCCAGTCTACTGCGGACAATGCTAAAGCTATGTTGACACAGAAAGGTTCCTACAAATCAATCCAACGGTTTATAATGAGAAAAGTCAGTATTAATTTTATTATCTTCTACAATGTTGTAAGGGAATGAAAATTCCAAAAATAAATACATTTTTAGAAGTAATTCCTGACCCAACACCTAAAGGAGCTCTTGTCAAATTACGATCAGTTACTGCTGTGTTAAGACAGACCTTCATAGAATTGGATTGCTGAAGTGATCAAATTGTCTCTTATTTCCAGTCGAATAAAAGATGAATATGGAATACCTCACTGCATGCCAAGCTTTGAAGAAGCATTCACATACTCTTGTTACATACTAACAAGGGAAGTACCCCAGCTCGAACGGCTAAAACCGAGTGTAAATGCGTTTAAAATACAGAGCTGTGCTTGTTCTACCACTCATCAAGGTTATTTATCTGTAAAACTCCGCAGTCGTGTGCAATCAATGATTGAAGAATAACGAATCTAATGACTAGAGAAGCGCAAATCGCTGAAGAAACAACACCGTGTAACAGACATTTATGACAAGCAGATCCACAAAATACATAAATGAGGTATTATGTGGCAAGAAGCTACACGACATTTGCTTTAAATAATATACGAGTATAGGATATTTCAAAAGTCAGTTCGAACATTAAACCGCTATAAATATTATAATATGAGACAGGGAAAAAACAAAAACATCACAGTGTTGGACAAACAACGGGGTTTACAGAACATTGGGAATATGTTCGGCGTTCTGTTGTTCAATGTACAGCTTTCTTTCTGCGACACCATGCACAGCATTTTGCAGATAATGTCTTGGGATATTGGCAATTTCTTGCGAGATGGCACCTTTCAGTTGTAGTAGGGTTGTTGAATGTGTGAGGAAAACTCGTTCATTAAGGTAACCCCACAACCAAAAGTCGGCCGGATTGAAATCTGGAGATCGCGGTCACATTGTTGGAAAGTGCCTACTGATGACACGATCGCCAAACATCTGCGTAATTAATTGTTTTTCAGGTATAAAGATATGGGGTGGAGCGCCATCTTGCATGAAGATTATGTTTTCCCTATCCTGATTCCTCAGTCTAGGGATGACGAAGTTCTGTAACATGCTGTAGTAGCGCTCCCAGTTTACTGTAACAGTTTGTCTTATTCCATTATTGTCCACACCTTTAGAGTAACGGTTAGCGCGTCTGGACGGGAAACCAGGTGGCCCGGGTTCGATTCCCGGTCAGGTAAAGTTACCTGGTTGATGTTTTTTCCGGGGTTTTCCTTCAACTCAATATGAGCAAATGCTGGGTAACTTTCGGTGCTGGACCCCGGACTCATTTCAACGGCATTACCACCTTCATCTCATTCAGACGCTAAATAACATAAGATATTGATAAAACATCGTAAAATAACCTACTAAAATAATGAATGGTGGAGTTAACACGGGCAATTAAGGTTCGTTTTCCGACCAAAGTCATCAGTAGGCACTTTTAAACCATGTGGCCTCCGCGATCTCCAGATTTCAATCCGGCCGACTTTTGGTTGTGGGGTTACCTTAAAGAACGAGTTTTCCTCACACATCCAACAACCCTACTGCAACTGAAAAATGCCATCTCGCAAGAAATTTCCAATATTCCAAGACATTATCTGCAAAATACTGTGCATGGTGTAGCAGACAGAATGCTGTACGTTGAACAAGAGAACGGCGGAAATCTTCCCAATGTTTTGTAAACCCCGTTGTTTGCCCAACACTGTGACGTTTTTGTTTTTTCTCTATCTCATATTATAATATTTATAGCGGTTTAATGTTCGAACTGACTTTTGAAATACGCTATACTCGTATATTATTTAAAGCAAATGTCGTGTAGCTTCTCGCCACATAATACCTCATTTATGTATTTTGTGGATCTCCTTGCCATAACTGTCTGTTACACGGTGTTGTTTCTTCAGCGATTTGCGCTTCTCTAGTCATTAGATTCTTTATTCTTCAATCATTGATTGCACACGACTGCGGAGTTTTACAGATAAATAAACTTGATGGGTGGTAAAACAAGCACAGCTCTGTATTTTAAACGCATTTACACTCGGTTTTAGCCGTTCGAGCTGGGGTACTTCCCTTGTAAGAAGCACGAATAAAAATTGTTAAATCTTGAGCAATAGATAAATATATACATGTTCAACTTAATAGGACTTCAAAATTGTTGCTGTTATGTAAATCTAAGATTACATACATGCAAGGAGAATACCATTTATTAAGTTAAAAATGAAATAAAAACAGGAAGAGAAATACAGTTACTGAAGTTCACCAATACCCAACCACGACACCCGCACAAGTCAATGGCTATTATAAGTCCCAGCGCATGCTTTCTTGTGGTCAAGACATGCTTGTAGTTTTTTTTTCCCCCTGTATTTAAGTGAATCTTAAAGCAGGATGGTTCAAATTTAAGTGCTTCATTTCACAAACACGTTTCATGTACGATTCATGTGTGCTACAGGAATCGGCGCGTGAAATTCAAGAACGGTTTAGAATTCAGTTCCCCCTGTCATTAATGTTAATAATTGGAGCCCAGATGTTCTGTATATATATTGCCTAGTTAGTTAACGAGTGTTCTGTTCACGTGTGTAAACACGTACTGATGTTTAGATTACATTAAAACATGTTTTCTTGAAAATTGCACAAGTATTACCGCGAAATTGCCCGAGCAGTACTGCGAAGTTACACGAGTTCCTGAAACGCACACATACGATCTCATGTTTTAGATGGAGCTATTTTCCCTGTTGAGATACACTTAAAAAATAAACATTTTATACCAACCAATACAACTATGCCTAGTGATTAACTGCTCCATGAAGGAACTTTTTTTCAAGCATTTTTGCGTATAACTATAGACAGAAAACCTTAATACTCCGAAATTAGACGAGTTTGTCTTATATTCTTTTCTATGGCGATGAATAAGACGATATGATCCCAGAAGCCGATAAAGTGTCTGTTTCTTACTTGTACAGTGTATACATCCAATTAGTTTTGTATTTCCCGAAAAAAATTATATATGTAGAATTTTAAAAAATAAGGCCAAACTAAAGATTCTTTCCATAAATAGTTGTGTTCAAAATTTTCTGTGTTTTATGTCAACTTTAAAGTTATATAATTTGTTATGCCATGAAGTAAGACAATTTTCCACATCCCAAATAATTATTTTACCTCAATTTGTATACAACGTATAATCATGGGAATCTCTTATAATACCTGGTGGCATTAAAAAGTTTAACTGTACAATAATATAGGCCTTAAATACGGAAACGTCCAATAAAGAGGAGAAGAAATCTTTCTCCAGTACGACAACGCATGACTTCACATTGCCTGTCTCCATTCGGAGAGGGAGACCATAAAGATGGAATACACTGTGTCCTATACATCATACCGTGCAATCCAGTCCAGATCTCAAATGTCAGAGATTCTTTTGGTTCATTTAATAAAGGATCACTGCAAGACCGCTACATCAAGAACATTTCCGAACCCCTGGCGACGCGACGTAGGGGAAAATGCCACAATAGCTATCCGTGAAGTAAACATTTCATTCATTCCGAATATGTTCCCGAGGATATCAGACTTTGAGGAGGGTTCTCGGGTATCACAATCTCACAACGCTCCCCATTTCCTAAACTCCATTTTTTAGATTTAATTTTGACAGTGATTGTCCCCTTAATATTATCTCCTCAACTTTTGGACTTAACACGTTTTCTCACAGAGAATGACCATTCGCTTGATTCCTGTCAACCTTAACCGTCCTTCCTTTTCACATGGCCAAATCAAGTTATCTCTTTGCCAAGTGTAATCATTAAGTGGCGGATGTTCATGAAAAGTCATCTTCTTATTTTCACATTAGGACGATGCCTATTAATATAGAAATACTTTCTATGTTAATATCAACGTAAACAATTATTTCTTATATTGCATTTTTTGACGTTTTTGAACTAATAGGTCATTTTTTTTTCGGCATTTATTGGTCATTTTTAAGGCTTTGAAGAACTTTTAGATCATTTGGAGTGCATTTTACTTTCTTCTTTACTGATAGGTCTGTTAAATCATTTTCTAAGCAAATAGGTCCGTAGTAATTACATACTGAATAAGTGAATAGCAGTAAGTTTGAGTTTTGGAGTTTGAAACAGAATCTGAAGTCCATCCCTCATTCCAATGAAGACTTCACTTCACACAACGGAATTAATATAAAATGCTTGACAACAGGTTAGTTTAAGTGGGGACTTTGACCACTACTGTTCTTTTGTCGGTACGAAGGTGTCTTTAGAATTTATGTTTTGAAGAGGGGAAACTTTCACCGTGTCCTGGACAGGACGTGGTTCGGAAGGGATGTCTATACCGGGGACAGAACAACTAGAGGCTTCAGCGACGTCACTACAGAAGAACCCACACACAGCAGAATTGTTCGTTGCACTACAAACTGAAAACGTTGACCACTTACTTTCACTGATCCAGCTGCGCTCTCACAATACAAAACTTGCGTTCAGAAAATGTTTTGCAGCTGAATGGTACCGTACCTGTTAGTGCGGGAGGAGGGGGTGGTCGGACCGTTTAAAAGTAACTGTCTCCAAGCTTCTAGATGTTCTGTCCCCAGTATACTATAGTAGACAGTATTTTTAACACAAAGATTGCAAGAATGCAAGCTGCGCCCACAATTTCTTTTGTCATTCACACTCCCTCATCTGGAAGATATGGTAACAAAAGAGAAGCACGGAAGGATGAGGAGACACAGAGAATGAAGACACTGACATGAACCACCCCTGATTGAAACACATTGTAAACCCTCATTAAAATCTATAGTTTTGCCTTAAAACATTCATTTTGTTACCTCCTCTCTCCGAGATCTGCAGGGCAGTCATTGAAACAAGGTGATTAATTTTTTAGAAGTTGTGGTGCGAGTACGGTGAATAATATTTAAATGTCATTTTCTATTAATGTTATGTCATTTTTCCATTAGTTTAAGGACATTTTAATGATCATTTTAAGTAGATTTTTAGATCATCAACATCCGGGCTCTAGTAATCATCAACAATAACTGCATTTGTAAATTGAATTATTTATCTAATTCTGCCATCGTAGAAACCATTCAACTGTAATGTTCCAAGTACTTGTCTCAGTAATTCAACCAGTAGCAATTTATTTAATGTAATATTAATGTATGGTACTTACGCATTGGCACTTTAACAAATTTAATAGCTAACACCTCGGATCGACTTTCTCTAGGGCTTTTAGCCCGGGTACAGAAAGGATGTAGTGCCGCATCATTATGGAAAGTTGTCTGAATGCAATTAAACAGTGCGGGCTGAACTACTTGTTCCGTAGAACGTTTCCCCGTTGACTTTTGAACTGCGTTTTCTTCGCGATGCTGTAATCTATTGCCCCGGTCACGATTATTGCACAGCTATTATTTATGAAGCTTCGCCCAAGCAGTCGACCGGTGAAATCTCGCTCTTGTCTATGAGGAGCTTTGTGTCATGCTTCTTTACATGTGATACCTTACTGAAATCTGTACAGTCCGAGACACATGTTATTCAACTCATGACTAACTCTGCTACCTCGGCGATGCAACCACTGCCCAGCGACGAACTCAGTGACTGGTAGAAAGAGGACGTGGTGTAAGCAGCCGGGTGAGTACAAACACTGCACATTACTTGTCTTTAAGCGTTGGAGGGACCACGCAGCAGATTTCCTACACGTTTCAACTTAATTTTGTCTGAGTATATGTCTTATGAAAGGGTATCAGTCTAAATGACTTAAAAATTATTTTTGTCGTTAATATTAAAACAATTATTTTGTTTAGGGGAGGTACCACTGTAATTATTTACTATTACGAGTATATTTGTATGTGTTACTACAAAATTCTTCTCCTCAATTTTGTATGTTTACATATTTAGATGCTAAAATAATTTTTATTTAAATTTGTATTTTCATGTAATCTATAAGTGAAAATAAATTCCTTTCTTCTTCTTTACTATATCTTTTGATGTCAACGTCGAGCATGAGCAAACCGATCGCCTTACTAACATATTGTCTGGTGTTCTTTTAGTGGGCGGAGTCATCTAGCTTTGTAAATTAGAACATTCCATAACACAAGTTTCCAACAGAGGGACTCCACTGTATTTTATAATATAATTTCCTAAAGAGGTATCGCATGTAGAATAAGTGTAAAAATGAAGTTACATTCGAGAAGAGAAGATTTAACAACCATCCACAGCGTCTGAATAAGCGTGCTTTTATCTGAACTTGATCAGTGTTGTTTAAGTGGTGGTCTGACGTCATAATGAACAAGATCTCAAAATTCCGCTGCTTGTGACTTTCTAGTATCTGTTCATAATCCTCAAAAGAATGAGAACATAAAATATGACTAACTTAAGATTCTTTAAAATAGGTAATTGCGTGAGGAAGAATTCCCAAACTTACATTGGAGATCCTCAGAAAATTAAAGGTTCCTGATAAGACTCTTCAGACAATTGCATCAACCATTTTAAAATCTTCATTGAACATCATCAATCACAATCTCTATTCATCTTTATAGTATTCAATGTATATTACTTATTTTCAATAAATTTTTATCGTTTTTAGAGCTACCAAATCTTGTCGCAGAATATTCTTTTCTAAAATTTCATTATGTATTTTTTTAAACATTAATTTACATTTTCTTTTTTGTTCATTTGAATTGATTAGGATGGCGACATTTTAAATCCAAGATTTGGACGGCTATCATTTCGATGATATTCTCTCTCTCTCTCGCTCTCTCTCTCACGATTATTTTCTAATTAAAATTTCATCAGAGAAAATAATCAGAATAGCTAAGTTATAGGTTGCTGTCAAACAAATACGAAAAGAGAGACAAATACATACATACATACATACATACATACATACATACATACATACATACATACATACATACACACATACATAGGGGAGAAACGGGTAGTATCGGACATCGGGTAATATCGGACAGTGCGTTTCTTTCATCTACAACCATATGGTAGTACCTGAATGACATGGTTACGTTTCTCTATGCAACATCACAGAAACGCAACCATGTCAATCAGGTACTATCATCGTGTGGTAGATGAAAGAAACTCACTGTCCGATATTACCCGCTGTCCGATACTACCCGACTCTCCCCTACCTACCTACCTACCTACCTACCTACCTACCTACCTACCTACCTACATACATACATACATACATCATTATTTTATATGATTCAAAATTCGGAGCTAACTAGAGTTTGATTAGGTGCAATAACTTGAAATGCATTTATGCAATTGTAGCATATGATTTGCAACTAAGAAATAAAATATTCAAATAGGCAAAAATCCGCCCCCTACTGATTACAAAACTTGAAGTAATGGGAAAGATAAAAAAAAGATAAGAAGAGAAACAAAAATTCGCTCAAGAAACCTTCCCCAACATCGAATCAGTTCACCACAGTCCACACCTGTGGAGTAACGGTCAGCGCGTCTGGCCGCGAAACCAGGTGGCCCGGGTTCGATTCCCGGTCGGGACAAGTTACTTGGTTGAGGTTTTTTCCGGGGTTTTCCCTCAACCCAAGATGAGCAAATGCTGGGTAACTTTCGGTGCTGGACCCCGGACTCATTTCACCGGCATTATCACCTTCATCTCATTCAGACGCTAAATAACCTAAGCTGTTGATAAAGCGTCGTAAAATAACCTACTAAAAAATAAAAGTTCACCACAAATTCTTCTCGAATTTGAATTGCGGTCTCCAACTAGCCGTTTGGCTAACAGTAGATTTTAATTATGAAGAGGAAACACAGTTTGGTTTATTATATATAATAGATCACAGACACATTACATACAACAATTTTACACAAAGATATATAATTATTTAAATACAATTTCTACGTTTTACCTATTAACATATTTGTTTTGTCTTGCACTAGCTTTCAGTTATTGTGCAAGATTCAACTCATTCTAGAATATTGGTACCATCAGTATTGGTTTACCTTCCTAAGATGTACTTCCCTCTTCACTCTGCAATGTGCAGCTAGCGTATCTAAATCATCTCTAATTCTAGTTTCTTCCATACCTCTTTCCTTACAAAAGTATTTATACAGTTCATACAAGCTCTCTCTCGTAGGTAAGCCTTCATTCCTTAATTTTATTTCATAATATTCTTTTGACGTACCTTCAAAACTATTAAATTTAGAAATAAAAAAGATAGCCAAATAATTTCTAACTAAGTCAAATATGTTATTATCTGTGAGTCTAGACAAAGCGTACCTTCCAAACTTGAATTTATTAGTCAGCTCAGTAACTGTACTTTCCCTTAATGCTTCCTTCCTTCTATTTTTTAATTTTGCAATCTTCTCCGATATTTTATTTTCCGTGTATTTGTTTATTATTAAGGGATGTTGACTTTCCTCGTATTTCTCCATACATCTACACTTGTTACTTTCTTCCATGCATAATTTTACATCTATAACAAGAAAAAGAAAGAACCATATATACACATACACATACACATACACTACAATTGTTTCACTATTTATTTATATATTTCTTAATTACTTTCGTTCACATCTATTTCCTTTATTCTATCCAATCTAATTTTTTTAACCAAAAAAAGATATAAACCTAATTGCTTTTGCAATTTTATGTTATTAATGTTCATGAGCTTTTTTATAGCTATTTCTTTATTTATTTGAAGGAATTTTTCTTTTATAAATTTCTTACGTATATCTTCAGTATTTTGACACTCAAGAACAATGTGAATGTCATCTTCTCTCCTTCCACACAATGGGCATGTGCCTTGAGGTATATTGCCTCTATTATTTCTTAATTTCCAAATCCCCAGTCTAAACCAAGCTAGTCCAAATCTTTCCTTATGAAGAGGAAACATTCAATAAACTTAATAGATATTTTGTAACAACGAAGCAAGCCTTAAGCACAACGTGCAAATCCAATAAAACTGACAGAATCAATACTAGAATATGTAACTGCTACTGGTACGTAAAACGTAGAAAGAAGAGAGAGGTAAAATAATAGTATTATTGCAGTAACTACAGAAACCCGCTTCATACATAAAATGACGATCAATATCGATTTATTGTATATTTTATAAAAACAAATTCTCGGTACAGAAGAGAATAATGGATAGGCTAGTAAAGAATGCTAACAGCGTATATGGAGATATCCCTCAGGAGTTCAGTGATGGATACTTGGGGAATGAAATTCCATCGTTACATCATGAGTACACCATTAAAACCCAATATTGTAGTCTGTGTAACCCTCAATAAAAATATATGCCTCCGCCGGATGTTGATTTCTACGCTTGAGGATTCATGGGCATGAGAAATCCCGTGCTATTGTGAGGGTATGCGAACAAATGGCCTGAAGGGATTGTGATGTCCAGGGGACATAAAAAAGGATGCAAACCAGTTTCACACTCTCTAACCACATTAATCCCGGACGGAAAATTGTTCGAATGAAGAGCCCTTCAGGCCTGAAACAGCTGTGACCGATTATTTTTTACAATTATGTAACCGAATTAGATGGAGACAACGGCGCTGGCGGTAATCGGAGCACATGAGGTAATATCATCTCTTTATCAATTGGAAAAAAAAGTTCACGACCCACTTCTTTGATATAAATTAAAAATTTTACATAAATAAGGTCCGGAATCAAATAATAATTACGCGTTATTTTCCATTTCAGAAATATATGGTTTGGGCATCTGAACAGAATAAAGGAAGAGACACTTCTAAAACATGTGTTACGATGGACATCATCCCAAGCGAAGAAGGTGAGGACGGCCACGAAGTAACTAGAGAGACGTTATATAGTGAGGGTCACATTAGGACAGTTCCTAAACGGTAATTATTGCCGTCTTGTCAGTGTTACCAAGTGTTACCAGATATCACACGATTCTACGTACTAAATGACTTATTTACTTACCGTACTTTATGTTGGAAGTTTATTCTAAATAATTCAATAATTTGTAACATATTTTCGCTGGCAAACTATACGGGAAACGGATCAACATGTCAAGTATTTTGTCTGGCAATACGAAATTCATTGGTTTGACTAAACAATTGACTCGCGAGACCTAAGCTAAAAATGTATTTTGTTTGACCACATGAAATTATTAGTACTAACTCCGAAAACTTACCAGACTATAGTCTTGAATTATAACCACAACTCAACACATAAAATAACTACGCCTATTATGTATTAATATTATACTGATATTAATTAATTATTAATATGTTCAAATTTCACTAGCTTCCAGTCACCGGTTCAGAAATCTAGTACAATTTTAATTTCATGGAACTCCAGTACCGACAAATATTGTCGATATTTGTCTCAGCTGCCAACAAACCAGTTACAAAATCGCTACCATTTGTAGTATTTGTCAGTATCGAAATTCGAAACTAAGTTGGCAAAAGAAAATTCAACCTGCAAACTAGAAAATCACCACAATCCACTAGCATATGTAGTAATGGGGGAAAAATGGTTAGGTTTCACCCTTAGGGTATGAAGTAAGCTGACCCGGACTATAGATGAGGCCGTGATGAGAAACTTAACCATTCAGGACTGTCAAAACAGAGAACGCTGGCGATTGGAGACTGAGTGGCCTTTCCTAATGTATCAACTATGTTATTTGAATAATTTGAAGAAAAAAATTGTTCCGGGGCCGGGTATCGATCCCGGGACACTTCGCTTAGTGCACGAATGCTCTCCCGACTGAGCTACCCCAGGAAGTACACATGACACCGTCACAATTTTTCCTTTATATCCACACAACTCAAATGGGTTGACAAGACGCCAGAACCCAACTTTGAGTGCACACAAATTCTGTGCTGATTTAAATTGTGGCTTCCTGTTAACGTACCTCCAGTAACGAAATATATTATACAAATCTGACTTTCAGGTAGTAGCTCCCTGTAAAGCAGGTTTGAATAATTTGAAGGGTCCCGGGATCGATACCCGGCCCCGGAACAATTTTTCCTTGAAATTATTCAAACCTCCTTTACAGGAAGCTACTACCTGAAAGCCATATTGGCATGATGTTATTTGATTTTGTGTTATTTCTGCCTCATGATACTCAACGTGTGAATCTCTATGTTAAATGCAATAGAAATTAAAGCAATTGACTGTAATAATACATAAACTTCAAATGTTAAAAATTTGAAGTTAGGGGAGAGTCGGGTAGTATCGGACAGCGGGTAATATCGGACAGTGAGTTTCTTTCATCTGCCACACGATGATAGTACCTGATTGACATGGTTACGTTTCTGTGATGTCGCATAGGCAAACGTAGCCATGTCATTTAGGTACTACCATATGGTGGTAGATGAAAGAAACGCACTGTCCGATACAACCCGATGTCCGATACTACCCGACTCTCCCCTACATCGTTTTTAGAATCATAATATTATTTCATCTGGAATCTACAGTAAAGCCTTCAGCTTCTACAAGTCGCTAGGGCAGTATCAGTCGCACTTCGATGACGAATTGGAGGCCATAAACCTTGCCTTAAAGCAACTGCTTGGAAGACCGACTTGCCGCAGTCATGTTGTCATTCTCTGTGACTCTCAATCTGCCATTTTGGCAGTGGCATCTCTCCCTCATCCTGTAACATCAAGAGTTGTCGAGATCAGAAAATCCCTTGCCTCACTCAAAGCGTTTAGAAGTCGTCATTGTCCTCCAGTGGATACCTTCGCATGTTGGTATTTCAGGGAATGAAATCGTGGACTCCCTAGCAAAAACAGACAATATCTTATTGTTACGGACGACCTCCCAACTTTCGTATCACAACTTGAAACGATTAGTTAACCGCTCATTTAAGAATGAGTTTCTCTCAGATCTACAAATAAAGAGTGATGGCAAGAAATGGGCTGGTCTTGTTGAGGGGCAGGGCATGGTTGCGCCCCACGGTCAGGTAAGATGCAGCAGATAAAAAAGGGTCCCTGTTTTGTGGGCATAATTGCGCCCCGTTCCCATCAGGTAGAGAAAAGGGGCATGGCATAGATGCGCCCCGATGAAATAGGTAGAGGAAAAGACATTACGGGAATTCGAGCTTCGTAATAAACCAATCTTATTGATTTCTTATTCGACTTAATATTCATTATCGATACCGTTAAAATGAACACCATAAAGTTTGCAGTACTTTATTAACTGTTTTTCTACTGTTTATGCAGTGATTATCGATAGCCTACCGTTAAAATGAACACCATGAAGTTGGCAGTACTTTATTAGCTGACATATTCGTTGGGATATGGAGCCTTAGCAATCTTGTATGTATGTGTATGTATGTATTTATTCACACTGCAATGGGTATATACCCGGTGGCAGTGGTAACTAATTACACTCAATAATGACAATAATAAACTTGTTAACTAAAATACACTTAATAATAATACCAATAATTAATACAAATAATTAATAATAACAATAATTAATAATAATAATAATAATAATAATAATAATAATAATAATAATAATAATAGGGAATATCCTAAATTAAATGAAGCACGATCACTTAAAATAACATTTAAAATAAATCTAATTTGTATCTTAAATCTAAGTTCGAACTAAAACCCACGAGTATGATATGTTCATATCTGCACAAGTACCTTTCCACATTACACTCATGTCGCTGTCAACTCACTCACTGCAATGGAACGACGACACATTTCACTGATTCTATCCTGATTTCACTAACACTTCAAAAACATTTCACTGTTCAAATACTTTGCACTGCCACTATAAACTATAAAGCTTCCCTGACAGGAACACGTTTCACTGACACAACACACTTCACATTTTATTAGTGATTTTCACACCGTCTGTGGCGTATAGTGAGATTAATTTAAAATGAATGTTAAGTTTAGTGAAAAGGGTAAAGAGTTAATATTTCACAATGGTTCTAAGTTTCGATTTGTGAAACCTTGTACCGTAGGGTTAAGATATCGGTGTACAAACAAAAAATGTAGTTCATTTATTGTGTGTGATCGATAAAAAAGTGGCATTTTAAATAGCAAAATTGATCATATGCTATCTGATTTCAGTGCAGCTACCACTATAATATTTTTAAGTAGGCCTAATTTATTTATTTTATGACAATCACTTTCGTGTGTACTATGCCCATCGAGGCGCAGCTATGCCATGTCCATTCTGCTACCTGATTTCTTCGGGGCGCAACTATGCCATGTCCATTCTGCTACCTGATTCCTTCGGGGCGCAACTATGCCATGCCTAGGCCTCCCAATTGGCCGAGGGGTGCAACTGTGCCATACCGAAGTCAGAGATACTTCCTGATCACCCCCGTAAAGAGACGGTAGCTGCCATAAGGATTGACACAGGACAAGACTGCCTGGCTGAATATTTATATAAACTGGGTATTGTATGTATGTATGTATGTATGTACAGGGACACCATTTTATTTTTACTTCAATTTTTATTGAACCCACATTTCTAAATTTACTTGACTCCCACCCCTTTCACTAATGTCCTTGATAACGCCAGTCGCACAAACTTACGGCCGCTGTTGCTAGCAGTAAAATAAACAGTACAGAGTACAGTGTGTTTCAGAAATATGTTGTATTTTCTATAGAAGAAAGAGCTTATTTTATTGAAGTTTACTTTCACACAGGTATCGTGTGTAGCATAACTGAATTTATCTTTGTGGACTGAGTATACAAGTGAAGATTAGAATTACCGAAAGTTACGGTACCCTATAATATGGTGCGGTGCGAGGTTTTTTTTTTATAGGTATAAAGGACAATGATGGAAACTGGAATTACAATATAACCGAATGTGAACAACAGTTTTTTTTTTTTTAATTTTCTGATTATATCATTACGGAATATTTTCGTAGAAATGTCATTAATCTGGTAGATAAATTTAGAGCAACAGAGTGTACAGAAAGGAAGAAAAGTGTAATATGGCCAACAAAGGTGACAGAAGACGCTGTAGAAGATGCTAGAGAAAGGATGCAGCGAGGTCCTAATAAGTCGGTCAAGAAGTTAGCTTACGGAAATGCTCACAAAATTCTCAGGAATAAATTAGGTTAGTAATATGCTGAATAAAGTAGACATTACATAATGAATATAACCGCCTGAAGAGTTGAGTTTGTCAAAAAAAATTGTTACTATTCTACTGTTTTTTGATAAAATACTGTAAAAATAATGATCAAACTGAAAACCGTAATACTGTATTTCCCTGTAACACAAATGGATACACTACTTTTCTATCCTCCTAAAAACTATTTGTTTACATATTCCAATAGCAACTCTAAACTCCTGTAATGGAAGCGGGGGTAACAGTTTTTCCGAGTACAGCCAGGTTAATGTTAAAAATGTTGGTAAAAATAAAGTGATGTCCCTGTATGTATGTATGTATGTATGTATGTATGTATGTATGTATGTATGTATGTATGTATGTATGTATGTATGTATGTATGTATGTACTTACGTACGTATCCGATTGATGTCCAGTCGAAAAGGCACCTACAAAATTTGGGTTAACATGAAAGAGCCCAAAAGCTTCACGAAAACCGATGATGCGAACATAACATAGGGTATGTCTCCCAGCATGTGTATCAATTCTGCAGTGGCGTTATAAATGAGAGGAAAGTACCGACCTCACTCTCCGTGCGTGGCCCGCCTCCTTGTGAAGCTCCTCGGTTTAGGTTCAGCAGACAACCTGCACTGATGTTATTGTTAACAAATCAGGAAACACCAGCCGCTTTCGCAGCCCCGAGTATCGCATTCCTGCAATCTATTATACAAAGCATATAAGGGAAATTACAGCGGCCATAATACTGGATGACTTGCTATTCCACCGCCTCAGCCAAGGATCACGTGTCTTGCTGATCTTCCGAGATGTACAGTCAGATCAAACAAAACATCGCCTTATGTAAAGATCAAACGATATGTTATCTTCAACATTCCCCACTCCAATTAGCGCTATGTATACGCACAAACCCAATGTTTTTTTTTCAACATACACAGTTCGAAAATTTAGAAAGAATGTTAATGTAATTTTTCTCTCCATTTTAAATTTCCCTTTGGTAAACATGTAAGCTTAAATGGAAACGAAGTGAAATGAGTGTGGACTATAGTCAACTGAAATAAATACTAAACGTGAAGCAACTATAATAAATCTATGCTTGAAGATACAGCAGCCTGAACAAACAGTTGCACCTAGCTCAAACCACGAGCTGTAGTCAAATGAAAGAAATACTGAAAGTGAAACATTCACAATATAGCTATGCTTGCAAGTGCAGTCGGTTTAACAAACAGTTGCACCTAGCTGAAAAACTATTTAGATAAGTACGAAACTATGCAATATTGAATATGTATGCATATTTATAATTGTTTACAATAATTCACATAATGTACAAGACAATATAATGATACTATTTTCTTACAACATAATTTACAATAATCCGTGGCGCTACATTCCGTGAAGGGCCTAGACCGACCAGTCGGCTGCTGGCCTCACGCTCACATGCCGAAGCAGAGGTGGACGATCATCCAACCAGAATGGAGGTATCGTGTGGTTAGCCGTTATAGCCGGATTTCGCTACCTATCGTAGCTCCCCAAGTGCATCACGATGCTGGGTGGGCACCGGTCCCATACACTGGCCGAAATTTCGTGACAAAATTTCTTCCCCCATGAGGACTCGAACCAGCGCGCATTCCGTAACGCGGGTCCTAGGCAGAATACCTTAGACCACGACGCCACGGCGCGAGACTATAACAGTGCACACATAAATTATATTGGTAAACATCCACAAATACATATTTCTGTTTATTGCTTTTCCATGTATCATGTCTAAACTCGCTGCAAAGAAGAAAAATGTACATTTTCTTTCATGCAGTTGATATCGTACGAGCTGCATTTGCTATAAAAACTTATTAATTGCGCTATACTATTTTCTTTGTGAAGAGTGATTTGATCACTGTTCACGTATAATCTCGTATTTGTATGATGTGCAAGAAAAACACACATTAAATTGCAGAAGAACCTTAATTTTTACAAATACCACACAATTTTATATGCTGCCCATTTTCAATCATTTTGTTATGACAGCAAAGGCCTCGGTGAATTTTGTTAATTGTGAACCCTGCCGTCAGTAAAAACGCGCAGTCCTCACAACATATTTCCCTACCCCTCTGTACCATGCGTACAATAGTGGCAAAAAAACCGGACCGACCCTTGTAGCTGATTTCAGAGCCTTGTTCACTCCAGAGCACGATAGACTGGTAACTAAGACTTTAGTAGTTCGAATCTTGTCTGGGAAGGAAACTCTTTTTGTTCCTTATTCAAATTTATTCCCAATACTTTTCGATTGCAGCGATATTTTACTACTTAATTAACTTATTATTCCCAGAACATGAATTTTAACAGCAATCGAAAAGAATACTAGACACAACATATCATGAAGTACTAAGATACAACCTCGACATTTTTCCCCTATTACTTGATCACAAGCTAAAATCTAGTGCTTTTCCAGCCCACAAGTTCACTTCATTACTGCCAACACTTCCTCTAACACCCGCAAGTTACAGATATTGGGATAGTTAGTCATTTTGTAATTGTTAGGAGTGGCACAATTGATTCCGGTCAGCAGGCTGATAAATCACGTTCGGCAAAAATTCACCAATTTTAATATTGTGTGTATATTTTTATTGTATATCGCGATTATAATACATTATAAATTGCGAAAGTGGCGAGTTGTATGTGAAGTTATTGTTTTCATCACTTCATAACTTTGAAATAGTTCTTTTCAGAACTACAATACCGATATTGTGTAGGCCTATATGCGTGTTTCGTGGTAAGTAAACATTTGGAATATGCTGTAATATTACAATAAATTATTATGCAAATTAGAATGTTGTTCTGTATTGTGATTCACTCTAATATATGTATTAAGGTATTATAATAAGTTATATACTTCAATTTTAGAACAGAGACTACTGAAGGTAACATCATTCTTTGAACACAAAAAACAATTAATTATTCATATTAAAATGAATTATATAATATTTATATTGTTTAGCATAATATAAGGATTTTCTGAGAAACCTACACCAAAGGCACGATTCACTGTCTTTCGTGAAATGTAGATACCGGTAGTGATAAACACGTGGTTTTAGTTTGCAGCCATAAATACTTCCAACAGTGTATTAGAATATACATGTAAGTATCAAATGACTTTTATGTTGAAAGTAACTTATATACATTTCACAGAAGACAGTAGAACAAAAGGAAATTGTGTTTCGTTTGGTTCAGCTGTTTTGAAGAATTACGTAATATAGGCCTAATGTTTACATAACCTTACAAATATTTAGTGTAATAAAAACTAATAAAATTAAGATTAAGGTTAGGTTAATGTGTAGTTCATATTTTAAAATACAGTAATCATTTCACTTTAAGATTAGGCCTACAACATGTCCAAAAGGAGAGAGATTGCAGAAACTTGTACATCAAGAAAGAAGAGGCGTTCATTGCAGAGCAGCTTACAAGAAGCAGTCGTTAATATGTACAGACAATTGAAGGCTGAAGCAGAAGAGGAAGATGTCTGTCTAACCAAAGGGGCTCTAATGAAAAGAATTGCAGTTCTTGTGGGTGTAAGTACATCTACCTGTTTTTATAAATAATATTTGACAGGATGAGCACAGACTTATTCCATAAGGATGCATCCACAATAGACTGTTCAAAATATTTACACAAGAACTTTATATCCTAATCTAATGTAGAGTTCATAATAAACTAATGTGTGAGGTGGAGTTTAATCCATATCTGCAACTAGTTTTGAAAAATTTTAAGCTTACAAATATGAGAAAAACCATAATCTTTATGTCTATAGAAATAATTAAAAAAAGGTATATTATTTGTTTACATCACAGACATGAAAAGCTTGAAATATAAATATATTAATATAATATCCATATTTTTATTACAGCATTCGTACAGTGCAGTTGAAAGAATTATTGCCAAATATGAAAAGGGGCACCCACTGTCTACACCAGGGAAACACAAGAAACGTCCACGATGCGTAACTGGAATAGATAATTTTTCCAAGGAAGCCATTGCAAGATTTATATATGATAGACTGAATCGAGATAAAGATAATTATGGCAGTGACATTTTTAAAAGAATTATATTAAGTTGAAACATTATAGCTTACACTTTACACTCATTAGAATTTATATTTTATCATTGCTATTTTTATTTCCATGCAGGAGAAAGAGTAACAGCAAAGCTGGTGCTGGACCATGTAATGGAAAACCACGGTACGTATTTATTTCAGGGATCCCTTCCGTCATTAAGGACGATTTTGAAAGAAATGGGTTTTAAATGGAAGAAAGAAGACAGTCTCACATATGTAAGAGAGAGTGAAGATATTCAATTCAAGAGGACCTGTTTTTTAAGAGAATATGTAATGAATATGGAGGGTGAGAGTCCGAAGCCTGTCGTTTTTCTGGATGAAACATGGATTTTTATGAATGGTAAGCTTTATTACAATATTAATCAATCAGCTGATGGCTTCATTGGTAAGATAGCTGAGCATTGGATAACAACACTATTTTAGGATAGTGAAGGGAATATAAGTTATATTATTCATTCCATGTATATTTCATAGGCTCTGCAACACATTCTTGGAGTAAACCAGCTATTGTTGGTGGTAAGGTTCAGGGAGTCATGCGTCGGCCTGCTGAGGGAGGAAGACTGGTCATCGTACATGCTGGAACCTATAATGGTTTTATTCCTGGTAATATACAGTAGCTACTATATATTGCGAAGTAATTTGTATTATAATATTTTTTATCTAGAATCTAAACATCTTTCATCTTTTACAGGTGCAGATTTAATATTTGCATCTAATTTGAAGACTGGCCAAGATTACCACGGTGCCATGAATAGTGAAACTTTCCAAAAGTGGGTGGAAAGGCAGCTTATTGTTGGTTTGAGAGATGTAGGTCCTTCCATCAGTGTTATGGATAATGCATCGTACCACAATAAAGCTGCAGAGGAGCAACCCACAACAAAATGGAGAAAAGATCAGTTAATGGTAAACATTATTTCTATACAATCGGAGCGATAAACAATGCTATTAAGTTTCATTATTTATGTTCCAATGTTTTTGCAGACATGGCTGAGACAGAATGGAGTACCAGTGTCAGACAATGCAAATAAGAATGAATTGCAACAGCTCTGCAAAAGGAATAAAAGCCATTTGAAGAGGTAATTTTCTAAAATGAGAATTCATTAGTAAAATTAATTTTTTTATAATGTGCCATAGGAGGCTGATGTACACTATACTCGCAATGAGATGAGATGAGAATGGTGATTTATATGGATGCTACAGGGGAACTGGAGCTCCTGGGTAAAACTCTTGTGTTACCTGGATCATGGGCTTGCCCAACACAATATGGAAATCAGGAGTATGCTGGGGATCTGGGTCCACAGGATTATGAGTCCAGTGCTCTAGCGACTGGGCCACCATGACAGCTATTAGAAAAATGTTTCTTGTTTGTTATAATGTATGATTCTTTCATTCTTGTTTCAGACATATTGTTGATGAACTTTTAGCAAGAGAAGGCCACACAGTTCTGAGACTCCCTCCATACCATTCTTTCTTTAATGCGATTGAGCTTGTATGGTCAGTGGCAAAGAACTATTATAAACAAAACAGTAGCTTCACGCCCAGGCCATGGCTTAAATCGAGCCAAGTCTGTATGGCACGAAGCACTCAGCAAGGTATGTAGTTAACACAAGCATATCTTTCTTTACATATTTAAAAATGCACTTTCAATACTAGTTTTATATATATATATATATATATATATATATATATATATGTAATTAATTATATATTTATATAAATTTTAATTAATTTAATTATATTTAATATTCTAAATTCTGTATTCATACAGGTAACTCCAGATATATGGAAGAATGAAGTAAACCATACAGAGAAAATAATTATGAAGTATTATAATCAAGAAGTGAGAAATGCTCCAGAATTTCAAGAGTTCATTGTCGATCTTAGAGATACTGATGAAGAGGATGATGCTGATCACAATGACACAGAAGATAACGAAGAGTTGTTGGCCACTCCTATTGAATCTCTACCAGGGACTTCAAGGTAAAAAACAAGTGGTTAATATTTGTATACCTCATATGAAATACAATTTGAGTTTGAGTTGTTTTAAAAGGCTATATTAAAAAGAGCATTGTAAATAATTTATTGAATATACTGCATCAATTAGTATGCTTTCTCCCACATTTACTTCAAAATATTGATGAAGGAGGCTGGATAATCTCATCACTGATAATTTCAAGTTATCTTTCCTATTATTCAGAAATTGCTTAGGACTGAACAACAGATTTTCACTTCCAAGGATTAGGTACTATGGTGCTGCAAGAAGCTGGTGAGTCTTATTTCATCATTCTCTTTGAATACCCCAACCTTTCTAACATCCACGCCATTTTGCACAATGGCACAGCTGGACAGCCGCATCAGCAGCACTACTAATTCAAGGAAAGTAAAAGTGTCTCTGATGATCAGACACCTCATATCACAACCTACTATTTTTTTTTTACAATATAAAGTATAGACAGATTCCTGTACTTTAAAATACAATGAGGCTGTATGATCTCATCACTGATAATTTCAAGCTGTGTTCTTTTCTATTATTCTGAAATTGCTTAGGACTTAACAACAGATTTTCACTTCCAGGGATTAACTATCATGGTGCTCCAAGAAACGAGTGAAGCTTATTTCGCTGGTCTCTTCGCTGAATGCACCAACCTTCTGACATTCGTGACAGAAGATTGCACAACGACATATAGCTGGATAGGCGTATCAGAGCCCATCATTAAGTCAAGGAAAGTAAATGTGTCTCTGATGATCAGACATCTCATATCAAAACCTATCATTGCTTTCTTTGCCCCCCTTTTTTTAATATGATATAGCTAGATTTATGTATTTTAAAAAACCAAGGAATAAATTTCTGTGGGGGTGGTATTTTGCTTCAAAACTTGCCAGCCCTTGAGATATGCATTGGAAGTTGGCTTATTTTCAATATTTCTGTTTCAGAGCTTGATGTCACATTTTTAGATACAAATCTTATTAATCCAGTGTTAATTTATATACTATGTATAACATATTTTCTTGATTCTAATTTTAATTTTTCCTCCTTTTCTAATGACACGTGATTTATTGACAAGTCCAGTGTTGTCAGCATAATGACCACTAAAAAATTCATTCATTTACTGTTGGTGTTAAAAGGGTTTATGTGTCACAAGTTTCTTGTGTAAAACATACACAGATCCCCTTCTAATATTGACCATCTCTTAAATCAACTTCTGTCTTTTTTCAGTCTCAAAGGATCTTATGATGCCAAGATAGCTCCACCGAATATGATCAAGGGACTACTTAAAGCAGAGGATGTCTGGAAATTCGACAATATGACCAATTTCAGAATTATTAGAACATTGTGCAAAGAACATGAATGCTCGAGGACCATAATACGTCTGTCAGAAAATTATAATTATTTTATTTTTGTATCACTTTGTATTTTCAGAAAAATAAGTTTGATATTACACAGAAAATAGTGAGTTGATTATTTATTGTCTAATTTCTTTGTTGTTGCCTAACTATAATACATTATTTACCTATATTAAGTTTGTATGAGAGAATAAAAAATATACATGTTAATTGCAACCTGTCCCTTGTCAAAGTATCCTCTCACTCCTGAGGCAAAGGCTGGAATACTAACATTGTATTATCCTGATTGAATGTATCATTCCATAATGTTCTATATAAATATATGTATATAATAAAAAAAAGTTTGGTTATTATGTCACACACACTTTTCCATTAGTCCTGAAATAATACAAATATTTCAATTCTGTTCCTTCTGCTGGTTGAAACAAATTCCATCATACAAAGTTAATTCTTGCATAGAAATTGGCAATCAAAAGTAAGTACGATATTTTACATTTTCATTATCTGTTTATTAAAATTTTTATTTATTTAATTTCAAAAATCCCATTGCCCTATTGAATATTTCGAGGACATCATACCAGAAGGGAGTATGAACAAATGCAGGGTTATTGAAATATTTCAATAGAAACTTTGTTTGAACTAACGTTTATTAATTACAGTGGGCATGAGGAAGGATCAGGAATGTACCTTGTTATGTAAACAAGGATAGAATAATTATTCTATATTTAAATGGTTCTAATGTAAAGGTGTAGTTTTGCTCATATGTCCTTCTGGGATGATAGCCTCGAAAAAAATAGGGCAATTTAATATATAATATAATTAGGCTGTCTACTATTCCACTTATATGTTTATTCAAATTCTTGCCGATCAGGTTTCAAAGAGGAATGTGTGTACCAAAATAAATGTAAAATAAATAATAGGGATGGATGTAATATAGTTTTAAGAAGAACTGATTGCGAGATAAGAGAAACAACAAGGTAGTTTAAGCCATGAACATTATTAACATTAGTGGTTTACGTTCAAGGTTGGTAGCACTGAAGTGCAGCCATGTTTGATTATTTGGTACGTCATTATATGTTGTGTCGAGTATACAAGGGTCGGTCCGGGTTTTTTTTTTTTTTTTTTTTTTTTTTGCCACTGCTATACATATCTGACAAGGAAAAATTGCAGACATTGGTATTCGAATAGTTCGACAAGCCGTACTGTTGTGAAGTAATTTCACACATTTTTGTGTACTTTTACAACTTTCGTTTCTGCATTGTGACATATAACATATGGTGCGAAGCAACCAATACAGCCGAATACTTCGTAACTTGTGATTAAAAAGCGTCGTTTCAAATATTACTTGAGGCGAGTAATATGACAGATAACTTTCGAAGTGCTCGCCGTCAAGCATAACTAGAAGTGAATACTACTTTCCAACGTGCTCAAATAGCTCAGATGGTTAAACAGTGGCCTCAGGAGATTATTTTTGTCGTAAGGGGTTTCAAGTCCGGAGAAGCCGATATATTTTTAATTTTTCAATTCATATATATTTAACATCTTTATCAGTTATACATCTATTTTCTACAGCCGGTTAACATTCTTGACCAGATAGTCTCACCGTTTAGGTAGTCCTGAAAAAAACTATTTGGCTGGGCTCCATATTGGACTACCGTTCAATATTGCGCCCAGTACCCTCATTCTATGAGCGTATTCCGAATCTCAGCGCTGAGCAATCTGATGGCATCACGGTGTTCCGAATTTCAACGATGACGTCACTGATGCTCCACCGGTGTCGCACCGGTTCCATCAGCTTGCAGAGGTGGTGGCAGTATCCATCAGTGAGTCTGATTGGTTCTTATATATGGCGGGAATTAGCAGACAAATGACATCGTGCACTGTTGTGTCATGGCGGTGTGTCCTGCTGTATTGTTTGTAATGGGCACAACGTAAAAAAAATATGTTAATGGCTTATGAGCGAACATGTCAACGGACCAGTTATTATTACCAGAAATAAATTGTTTACGCTCTCTTTTCTTTAAACGAGATGACAGTACGGAAACTTCGCAAAATCTTGCTAACGTAGCACAGATAACAACTTGTACAGCCGCCATGATAGCCATTGAACCTTCCAGCAGTTATGTTCCTATTTCGCTGCAGCATGACGTCATTGATGTCCACCGGTCCGGTGAGATTCGGAATACGCTGTAAACAACCATCCTCATCCTCACACGCTGGAAGAATAGCGTTTGACCTGGGACACCTCTTTTCAGACATCTAGTAAGACATCCCATAACAGGGGGATCAAGCCAGTTTTTGGCATGATGAGTTTGGTCTCCGCCATGGGCGTACGCAAGAGGGGAATTACCGGGTTTGAACCCCCACTCTTGAACTTAAAAAAAAAAAAACATATATTTAAATCTGAGTAACTTTTTATCCATAATCGTTCTCCCTTCTCTAATTTTTCACTGTCAGAGTAACAAAATCTATATCGACATAAGGCATAGTCCTCCTAACCCTCCTTCAATATAATCCCTGTGTTTGGTGCTGCAGTACGTTCGAATTATAACAATGCAAGTTTCAAAGATTTTATAAGGATATAATAAATATACTGTAAATAATAATAATAATAATAATAATAATAATAATAATAATACGAGTAATACACCGATAATGTGAATTGTAAACAGTTTTAATAAACCCCCCCTCCCAACAAAATTCTGCAAAATTCTGCGTACGCCACTGGTCTCCGCCCACGCATTTTCGATAGGACTTCGATCGACCCCACAAGGAGGCCAATCCAGCACCTCGTTGTTGTCAGCCAGCCAACGTTGGACTATCCCCGCCTTATGGAATGACGATCGATCCTATTGGAAAGAATAACATCATCGGGATAAATTTATTGTACTGAAGGAACCATAATATCTCTAAAAACATGGTGATATTGGGCACCGTTCAGTCGACCACATATCTTGTGGAGATATCCGATTCCGCGAGAGGATTTCCATTTCACACAGATACAAAAACGCGATCAGAGCGTACGTGCTCTTTCACGTATTTTGCATTGGATTCGGTCCTTGCGGATCGAAAAACGGGTATCAGCTTATCGTTTGTCCAAGAAAAATACGGACTCGTGTGAGAAAACTACATTTTCCCAATTTGGTCCATATTATCTAGAACGAATGCGAGCCGTAGATTGTGTGGTGTCCACACCTGTGGATTAACGGCTAGCGCGTCTGGCCGCGAAATCAGGTGGCCCGGGTTCGATTCCCGGTCGGAACACGTTACTTGGTTGAGGTTTTTTCCGGGGTTTTCCCTCAACCCAATAATTATGAGCAAATGCTCGGTGCTGAACCCCGGACTCATTTCACTGGCATTATCACCTTCATCTCATTCAGACGCTAAATAACCAAAGATGTTGATAAAGCGTCGTAAAATAACCTACTTAAATAATAAAAAAAAAAGATTGTGTGGTCACTTGTAAAGTCAGACGAGTCGCAACTGTTATTTTTCAAGAAAAGTCGAAGTAAGTTTCTCTCATTACATAAGTATGGAATATTCATACTCTTAAATTTTAGTTTTACAAAAAAAAAAAAAGAGAAAAAAAAAGTTTTATACAAAAGCTGTTGGAGATAAACCATAGAATATGATACCAGTGTTCCAAAGAAGTTAGTTATTCAAGTACACAGGGTGTGACAGTAAACTTTATTTTTTTAACGGCACTTTATATTAAAATTCACATACTTCGAATCTATTAAAAATACATACTCCGAATCTCCATTAAATTGTACGTAAGAGTAAGTAAACATTAAACCCATTCATCCGCTTCATGCGGACTTCAAAATTAAGACAAATAAGTAAGTAAAATCATATTGAGCATACTAAAAAAAAAAAAAAAACAAAAAAAAAAAAACAAAAACTACGGCTAACCAAACTTGACAATATATCCTCAAATATAGAACCATTCACAGCCAATGTCCCAATCCATCACGGAAACAGTCCCTTGTCTTTCTCACAGTTACAGTTACACAGTTACAGTAGACTGTTTTCGTGATAGACTCGGACATTGTATGGCTGTGAATTGTTCTCATTTTGAGCACCTGTGGTAAAATTTGGTTAGTGATAGTGTTTTGTTTACTTTTATGGTTTACTCAACATGATTTTACATACTTATTTGTCTCAAGTCTGAACGCCACGAAATAAGTTTAATAAGTGCAAATCTAGTTTTCAGGTAAAGCTCCCTATGAAGCAGAATTGAATAATTTCAAGGGAAAAATTGTGCAAGTTTAATAAGTTTATTTTTATTTATTTTAGTAGGTTATTTTACAACGCTTTATCAACAGCATAGGTTATTTAGCGTCTGAATGAGATGAAGGTGATAATGCTGGTGAAATGAGCCCGGAGTCCAGCACCGAAAGTTACCAGCATTTGCTCATATTGGGTTGAGGGAAAACCCCGGAAAAACCTCAACCAGGTAACTTGCACCGACCGGGAATCGAACCCGGGCCACCTGGTTTCACGGCCAGACGCGCTAACCGTTACTCCACAGGTGTGGACAAGTTTAATAAGTATTTAAAATATATAAAACGGGTGAATGGGTAACATTTCTACATATTCATACATAAAATGTAATGGAGATTCGGAATATGTAAATTTTAATATGTGAGTGCGGCAATGAACCTGCGGATTTCTTAAAAGCCGTAAGTAAGTAAATAAGTGCCATTTAAAAAATACAGTTTACTGTCACAACCTGTATACCTGAAGAATTAACTTTTTTGGAACACTGGTATCATAATTTTATGGTTTATCTTCAACATTTTCTGTATAAAACTTTTTTTTTGTAAAATAAAAAAAATATATATGACTGCCTCCGTGGTCTGTTGGTCAGCATGCTGGCTTCCAGATCAGGAGGTCCCGGGTTAGATTCCCGGGCTTGGCTTTCGGTGAATTTTTCTTGAAGAAGAAGAGTCTGGAAATTTGTATGAATGTGCGTGCGAGTGTGAGTGTGCCGGGTTAATATTAATTAACTAATCATCACAAATGTAAAAATACATCAGGACTGTCGCTGGGCAGTAACATGATCACACTTTTCAGCATCACATTGTTGACAAGTAACTCCATCTGTTAGCACAACCATAAAGCATCTTATAGATGCTATAGAGTTACCAACAACGGAAAAAAAAAATAAAATTTAAGAAGTTATTAACAATATTCCACACTTATTTTTCACTCTGTATATTCGGTTACATTGTTACATTCGGTAACAAGAATAAATGTAGACAATTGTTTTTATCAGTGGGTGAGTTTGGCAGAAGAACCATGACTTCGTCTTCCATTACAGAAGTAGGCTGAATCACCTGGCTTATCTGGATTAATGTGGTTTTGAAAGAAGGTCAAGTTCTGAGGTGTACAGAAAAGGAAGGGAAAAAATGCAAAGATAGGTAATGTTTTCATAGAGTACCAAGTTTACACCCTTGTTGGCTGGTGTCGAGACCTCAAATGCTGAAAATATCAACTAAATTATATTTCTTTGTGGAGCGGATTATAATCAAAGAACACGAAAGTAAAAAAAGAAAGTGGTTTCTAAAGTATCCGTGGTCGGAATAACAATATAACGGTAATAATCCATACTGTGCCGTCTGGTCAGTAGTATATTCATTATTACTAGATCCGGTTTCTTCAGTGTCCACAACATTTCTAAATTGGGCAGTGACAGCGTCTATAAATATTCCACAATGGACGATAAAACGCATTTAGTGAGCGGATTAGGTTAGTAGTAAACTTACTAGTCATAATTTTCTACGCTAAATACATTTATTGTCCTCAGTGCATTTCATTTGGAAGCAAGAAGCTCATGGTGACACACTCGTTCATACTAAAAGTCTGTGTGATGTATCTTGTCTCACTGTGAAAAGAGAGAGAAAGGAGATATGTCTTACTTCGTCTGTGTTGTTATGGCAATGAGGGAGTGGAGCGGTGCCGTACATCCATCCAGTGGCGGAAGGGACTAGTTGATACATTCTGTAGCGCAAAATAAAATAACAAAATATCTCTCTACGTACAGTGTAGTTCCATCATTGAGCTTGTCTTTCAAGAAACTGAGTTCCGGCAGCCTGTACAATAACAAGATTTTGAAAGGAATCCTGAAAATTTACAACCCTCCTATAATCTCCACCCTCATTTGAAGGGACTTGGTTTTATAGCTACTGAGACAAGATAAACCTTACCAGGTATAGCACAGCCTTAACTTATCAACTGATGACTTCTAGACTAGGCGGCAGTTCGGAAGGCGGTCGGCTGCTATATGCGCCGTAGCATTTATGGTATGTGACGTCACAAGCTTGTACAGTAGAACCAATCGGAATCAGTCTATAACAAGTACTTCCCGAGTTCGTCTGTTCACGTGTGAGTGTTTCAATACACTGAATAAGTAAAACTAACATTTACTGTATATGTGTAAGATAAATAAATGGAAGAAGAGACTGTAAAAAGACAAGTATTGCACAGGCAAGCGCGAAAAATAGTGTTTAAGGTGTATAATTACGGCCACCTTGATGCTGGCTCCAACGTTGCCAACGTCCAAGAAACGACTTCAGAAGCATGTGGTGTGGGATTCAGAACCGTGCAAAGAATATTGTTAGTGAAGCAAAGAGTTTTTGTTTGGTGTCATGCTTAGAGTAATCAACGGCTAAGATTTGTCTTTTGATAAATTAGATTCTCTCCTGCGCTATTTGTATTGCACGTGCTCGTGAAGTACGACGTGGCAATGTTGTACGCTGCCTTGCTCTCTCTATGTGTCTCTCTCTACGCAAACGCTAGCAGACTACCGCCTTCCGAATTGCCGTCGACTCTAGTCAAAGGAAAAAGGAATCCGATTCTAGAAAAACCCTTGAATGTATGATGGCCAAAGCTGTTTTTTTCTTTTCGAGGACATCTATTTTCCCTGACATGTTTCATTGTTGCTCCCTCATTTCAGTATCTTCTCAACTTCCCAGCCAATCGGTTGTCAGGAGACGATAGAAAACAAAAGACGTAAAAACAAATGAATGAGGTGTATAAACAATTGAATATTCTTTCAAATTTAAGTATCACAAGATAGGGGTGCCATTTTAAATTTCAAAGAGGTAGTGGTTGGGGTAAAGGGATGAAAACTAATATGCAATTAAGACTGGTTTTAAACTTCTCCCTCAATATCTAAATTGATGTGTTCTTTGTTTAATTAAATCCTATTTAGTTATTTAGACTGGGAAGATTTGAAATGAACGCCCTATATTGTTCTCCAACCAGGAGATTAACTGTGAAAGGAATGTGCTTACTATTGCGTCATCTATTGGAGCGAAGTAGATAGATAATATTACCGTTATAACGTCAGTTTAAAAAATATGCGCTCTCCTGCATATGTTACTTCCTGTATGGAGGGATTAAAAGACCAGGAAATTAACCGTGATCTAATTTTGTAACTAGGGTAGTATAAATATGTGTGTATCAGTGTTATCGTTTCTGGTTTGAGAGTTAGCCAATGGAGATGCGTGAACCCACGTGTGTGAACTTATGACATCTTATGACATCAACATTCATTCATAGCATAACCCCGCTGCGCCTCATTCCCCTGAGACTTTCTCCTGGTTGGAGTACATTATGTAGTTTCAATGGGTCGCCAAATAACCAAGCAACATTTAATTTGTTAACATTATTATTAAATATTTCATAATTAATTAACAAGACTGGTTACTACTGCCGTAGGCCTATATACTTCGTGAGTATTTTCATTGCCAATTTTATTATTCTGAAAGTATAAAGAAAGATATTTCTGCTGGAAAAAAACACTTTGAATACGAAATTTATGATCTCTTAATGTAGAAATTACTATCATTAGCAACAATATCAAGGAGATTATAAGCGGAGAATTGAAAAATGCGAATATATAGAATCAAATACAATTTCAGAATTAAATGCTGGTTTGAGCAACCACTCCATTATCGTGGCTAAGTTTTCATTTACGATCTTATGAGCAATTCAAATAGCATGTTTACCGTTGTTTTTTTACTTGGTTATTTAACGACGCTGTATCAACTACGAGATTATTTAGCGTCGATGGAATTGGCGATAGCGAGATGATACTTGGCGAGATGAGGCCGAGGATTCGCCATAGATTACCTGGCATTTGACTTATGGTTGGAGAAAACCTCGGAAAAAACCCAACCAGGTAATCAGCTCAAACGGGAATCGAACCCGCGCCCGAACGCAACTCCGTATTGGCAGGGAAGCGCCTTAGCCGACAGAGCTACGCCGGTGGCCTTTTACCGTTGTTACATAAAAAAAATAACTCCATACTTCATATCTTTGACATAACATTTGATTTTATTTACATTAATATCAAATCATTTAGATTTTACTAAGTGTATGAAAACATTTTTTAAAGTTTATTACATGCAAATACACTTTAAGAAAATCATATGACGTGTTCATGAAACTTAATCTTACTACAACAGTGAGTTTCTTCGTAATTTATTTCAAATGCTTCTATTCGTTTCTCTTCATTTCGTCGTAATATCCATGTTTCTGCCCCATACAATGTCACACTCCAAAAAAAGCGCTTCACTAGTCTCTTTCTTAGTTCTTTTTCCAGAGGTCCGCAAAAGATGCTCCCTGATAGTTATAACTAAATAAATCACCCTCACAGACTTCAACAACTGAATCTTGCTTTCAGATTCGTTCTTACTCAGACAAGCGGGTCTCCCTAGTCATGTGGTTAACATAGCTTTTAGTATATTCCAACGTGTTTTACTTTCTTTTTTCTAGTATTGTATAATTTTCATGTTGTTTTGTGTCGATTTTGTTATGCTATTATTATTATTATTATTATTATTATTATTATTATTATTATATGTTAGTATTCTGTTCTTTAACCTTTTGTTGAATTTTAACTGCTTGTATACTTTGTGACCAGGTAGAGTGTAAGAGAAGGCCCTATGGCCTTAACTCTGCCAGTATAAATAAAGAATTATTATTATTATTATTATTATTATTATTATTATTATTATTATTATTATTCCTTTACTTTTTAACTTCGCTCTAGAATATGCCATTAGGAAAGTTCAGGATAACAGGCAGGGTTTGGAATGGAACGGGTTACATCAGCTTCTTGTCTATGCGGATGACGTGAATATGTTAGGAGAAAATACACAAACGATTAGGGAAAACACGGAAATTTTACTTGAAGCAAGTAAAGCGATCGGTTTGGAAGTAAATCCCGAAAAGACAAAGTATATGATTATGTCTCGTGACCAGAATATTGTACGAAATGGAAATATAAAAATTGGAGATTTATCCTTCGAAGAGGTGGAAAAATTCAAATATCTTGGAGCAACAGTAACAAATATAAATGACACTCGGGAGGAAATTAAACGCAGAATAAATATGGGAAATGTGTGTTATTATTCGGTTGAGAAGCTTTTATCATCCAGTCTGCTGTCAAAAAATCTGAAAGTTAGAATTTATAAAACAGTTATATTACCGGTTCTTCTGTATGGTTGTGAAACTTGGACTCTCACTTTGAGAGAGGAACATAGGTTAAGGGTGTTTGAGAATAAGGTGTTTAGGAAAATATTTGGGGCTAAGCGGGATGAAGTTACAGGAGAATGGAGAAAGTTACACAACGCAGAGCTGCACGCATTGTATTCTTCACCTGACATAATTAGGAACATTAAATCCAGACGTTTGATATGGGCAGGGCATGTAGCACGTATGGGCGAATCCAGAAATGCATATAGAGTGTTAGTTGGGAGACCGGAGGGAAAAAGACCTTTAGGGAGGCCGAGACGTAGATGGGAGGATAATATTAAAATGGATTTGAGGGAGGTGGGATATGATGATAGAGACTGGATTAATCTTGCACAGGGTAGGGACTGATGGCGGGCTTATGTGAGGGCGGCAATGAACCTTCGGGTTCCTTAAAAGCCATTTGTAAGTAAGTATTATTATTATTATTATTATCATTATTATTATTATTATTATCAATGTCATTATTATTATCATTATTATTATTATTATTATCAATATCATTATTATTATTATTATTATTATTATTATTATTATTATTATTATTATTATTATTATTATTATTATTATTATTATTATTATAGCGTTAGTTCGCCGTTTAGGACAACACAGCCTAAACATAAAGCAATGGACACACCCCGGACGGTTATAGGGTGATAAATAAATCGCAAATTTGGTCATACAAGTAATTACGTGACATGCTGTAACTGCACACCTTCGAGAACTGGTTTACGTGCATGCGTTCAAGTCGGAGTGAGTCATTTGTCAGGAATTTGCAAGTCAATACTTCGCAGATGCAGTAGGTCTACCATTATTACTTCACTCCGTCCTCAGTGTTAGTGAAGCAGAGGTAATACTGAGAATGGTGATCACATACTGGGCTTGATTATCAGCGGAGAGGGATGATGTGCGAAGTTCTCGCCGTTAACACAACTCCCTTGTTACTCTGTAACTTGTGTAGTACGTAAAAAGCGCATCCTTTCACTATCGAAATCGAAGAGTTTTTCTGCAACGCCCTTACTAATGTCATTAATCATGAAGTAGGCCTACTGCAAATAATGTAAAAAGAAACTCACAAGAAATTACACGTCCTGAGAAGAAATGGAAAGTTGCTAACGACATACCTATAGAGAGGTCAGGTCACTGATCAAAGTATTAGTATTCTTTTACAGTTGTGTATATCGCGATAATATTACCAGAATAATGTGTGACTGCTTTTTTCAGAGATATCAAGAGGCATGCTAGCTCATATCGGTATAAAAGATGTTCCATATCTCGTCTAATAGTACATTATGCAACGAGCCTATAATGAAGGTAATTAAGAAGCGAGTATGGATATTTATGAAATGAGCGCAAGCGAGTTTCATAATTTTCATACGAGCTTCTTAATTACCATTATAGGCGAGTTTCATACGACGTTTTATGCTCGACCATATTTCTAACTTGATATTATTAATTTTCTTTGTATCTGACCTTGGCCAATGTCCCGTATGTTGTGAGATGTGCGGAGACGCGAAAGTATTGATTTTTTCCGAGGAACAGATGTTCACATTGACCTTGCTAGGCTATAAGAACCTACAGAGATAACATTGAAATTAAATTAGACATTGAAAAACGAGATGACAAATTGAATTTATTTGAGCATTATTTACAATTAACGCTAATTATTATAGTAACAGAACATAACCTTCTGCGATAGTATTAGATTTCCAGCCTCCGTGACTTTTCGCTAATTCTCTTTCGATTGCATATCCGAGAATAATCGATACTTGCGGTTTTATAAAGGTAGAAGGCTGACCTGTCATTGACTGAACAGTTGTAACCTGAGTCGTCATTGGCTGAAAGACCTGACCTTAAATGAACAGGTGTACTTTAATGACATGCATTAAAGGTCTGCTACCAGGTGTATAATTACTACATTTCGGCATGGTCGAGCATAAATAAATTAAAAGAATCGCACCGAATAAGGAATATTTGTGCATTACTATGGTTCAATGGCAGCAGATGTGGTTTTCTATCCCGCATACAGTCTCGATTCCCGGACAGATTAGTTAACACTATCTCTCTTCTATAGGAAAGAAATATGAGCGTGATTTGTATTTATTGCCGGTGTTCTTTCATGAAATCAGCACTGTTTTCAAATTGTTTTATTTAACGACGATCGCAACTGCCGATATATCATCAGCATCGTCCTTGTGCCGGAATTTTGTCCCGCAGGAGTTTTTTAACATGCTAGTAAATCTACTAACATGAGCCTGTCACATTTAAGCACACTTAATTGCCATCGACATGGGCCAGGATCGAACCCGCAACCTTGGGCACAGAAAGTCAGCACTCTACCGACTGGGTTACCCAGGCCGACAGTACTGTTTTATATTGACAACATGGCTAAGAAGGTCTATGACTTGTAAAGGTACTATATTGAGGAGCAAACACCCATAGTACGACTAAATAAAAGGTGCCAGTTCTTAGAAAAAAGTGAAGGAAGAGTAGCAGGAATATAATGATGTTTCTGTTTTATTTTTATTGTAACTCCCATTACTTAACTCTATTTCACTGTGAAATTACCAATGAAATGTGAAAGAGTTACGTAGGGATAATGAATCAGTTGTACAAAAACAGTGGCAATGTAAACCCAAGTACTTAGGACCAGCCTAACAACCGCTTCATACAACACACGCAATAAAAGGTCTGCTAAGGTTAAACTCTAGTGTCGTTAGTGAGAACCCGTTGTCTTTCATGATACGCAACATGCAACCCATATAAAACCCCGAGCCTCATGCCACAAAAGACTTCAAAAATTCTAGAGTTTTACTTAAATTTATGTCTTAACCCAGGATGCAGCTTGTGTCCTTTCTTGTAAACATTTACTGACTGAAACTAGGCCTACTTGACTTGCTATATAATTTATACAGGGACATCATTTTATTTTTACTAAAATTTTTAATATTAACCTGTGTATACCTTTAGAGAACCGGAAACACCGCTTGCTCCCCCCTCCAAGACTGGAGTTCGATGATACTGGCGTAAAACACAAATCACTCTACTAGGTATAGGATGGAAGAAAAGTAGTTCATCCATTTACGTAAACTAGGAAATATCGCGATTTTGAGTTTGATAATTTTCATTAGGTTTTTCTTTAATCAAAGTACAGTACTGTATTAAGAATAAGTGTTTTTACTCACGAAGTGAGTTATCAGTGCGAACGTATTCATTATGCAGTGTATACTGTCTACAGCACATTAGCGTACAATATAGAGAAAGAAGTTAAATTGAAAAATAATCATAATATGAATATTTAAACACAATTTTGAAAATGGTGGCCGTTCATTTCGATACAGGCTTCGGTTCTTTTGTGCATATTATCGCACTATAGACTATTGCATCTAATTCCAATTGCCAGTTTCGTCCTTCGTACTAGTAACTCATGTTGAAATAATTCTGTACCTACTCTACGTACTGTAAATTCAATCTTCACTTCTGCCCGACCCGAAAATATAAAATTACTCAGACATGCTATCTACTGTCCGTCCAAGTGGTTATGCCGCAGGATTGTAGAAAGGGAGGAAATCACGTGACAGTTAATTACTTAACGAGGCCCTTCTATTTAAGTT
Source organism: Periplaneta americana (assembly GCF_040183065.1). Lineage (NCBI taxonomy): Eukaryota > Metazoa > Arthropoda > Insecta > Blattodea > Blattidae > Periplaneta > Periplaneta americana. The sequence continues at coordinate 182,774,232 of NC_091117.1, read as the reverse complement.
AAATTAAACAGCTGTATAATATTACGTAAACGTCCAATTCCTAAGAGAAATTGTTTTCAGAAAAGAGCTAAGACAGCCCAGCTTTTACAGAGGGGCGAGCAGAAGCAGGTAGGGGAAATCGGGATGCGACGTAGGCAAACGGACAGTACCTGTGCGAAAATATGATTCAATATTGAAAGCTCTTTCGTCACTGGAAAACGCGAACATATTTCTGGAACGTACTATACTCAGTAACTCAGTACTGCTTACTATCTGCGGTCTTGGTTCTGTGTGGAGTTGGAACTTCCTTAGTAGAAGGGGTGGGAGTGAAGTACATTCAAAAACTCAGGTGCAATAAAAATTGAAGTAAAAATAAAATTATGTCCCTGTACATTAAAATATATATAACTTATGCTTGTGAATTTTTAAAAGTTGTGCGAAATCAGTGGCTATGTGTACTTTATGTAGAATACTTCTTAAAATAATTCTTGTTTAGTGAACTATCCATAGACAGGTTGGAACCTCATATGTGACGTCAATAAGGCATCATTTATGAGACAATTAAGCCAGAAGATATGGGGATAGGGTGGCCAGTTCCTTTCCTCTTCCATTGCAAACATCGCTGACAATCAATACTGTACCTGGTCACATTAATAGACTCATCTATAACTTACCAAATATTTTATTTTAATTCTACATTTTCCTACAATTTTATATTTGAAATACAACTATATTATCTCTCCCACATTTTCAGAACACATTTTGAACAATATTTACATTTTCAGATTACAAAGTGATAGAATAGCCTACTGTTTATTTAAGCCCATATGAAGTCCTTAAAATTTATAGACTCTGCTTTTGCTTTAAAACATCAGCTCCGCATGGCATTCCTTCAATCACTTTGATTGTAATAACTTGTTTAGGCATTTTCTTTTTTACCAGCCCCATAAATTATCTTCAAATGAGGCGAATTTTGGGACCAAGGTAAAAGAAGGATATTATTTTTTCTGACAGAAATGTTTTCGCACTTTTACCAGTGTGACAGGGTGCCCCATCATGAATAACTGTCATTTTGTAATCTGAAAATGTAAATATTGCTTAAAATTTGTTCTGAAAATGTAGTGGAGATAGTATGGTTGTATCTTTATAAATAAAGTTATGGTAAAAGTAGAAATAAATTAAAGTACTGTATTTGAAAAACTGTAGGTAATTTTATTCATATGACCAGGTATTGTATATTTCACTAAACGCCTTACGATGTATACAACCGAGCTTGTTAGCTCAGACGCTTGAGCTCGAGGCTCGTATTAAGGAGGTCCACGATTCAAACCCTGGGGTCGGCCAACCTAGATTCATCCTGCCAATAGTAGTACAATCCAGTCATCGTAATAGTTGTAACATTTAACACGAAATAGCGTCTGTCAAGTGAGAGTTTAAATGTCCAGCCCGGAGACATGGTGCTTTGGTCGAGGGTTAAAGTGTTCAGCTGTCGCTATAAATGTCGTGTTGGTGAGAGAGCACCTCGGTGGTCCGTCCGTTCGGGATTTAAGTATCTAGCCAATACGGCAGATGTGTTGGTAAGAGTGGTGAGCAAAGAGTTTGTAATACTTACTAGAGACACATACCCATAAGTGGCAGGCAAGAAAAATGTCACAAATTGAATCGGCTAGAATCCTCCATTAAAGAGAGTGTTTGCGGCGCGAAATTCGAAAACAGTACCATAATACATTGATGTAGCCTGGTGATAGACACTGTGTTAAACATCTTTTACAAAGGATGAGTCGTGATGAAATAAACATGAATGCAGAGGAGCGCTATATTTATTAAAGTATTATAATGATTCATCTTTGGCGATATTCTAAAAAATAAATTAAATCACCCATATACACTTGGGATAAATATGTGAAATATTGAATAATGGCAATGTCAACATTAATTTTCAGTATTACTAGTATTGTTTTAAGGACACAATAATGGATATTTACTGTAATATTTAAAAGGATCTATATTTCAGTCCTTTCATGCAAAGAAAGAGGAAGGTATATGGTGCTTTGAAAATATTTACTGGTGAAATATGAGATCATAAAAGTTTTGGAAACTGATTTAAAATATAATGAGAACAAATTTTATCATAAAACAATCTATTCATTGTGCAGTTAATGACCACCAGGTTTGAGGTCAGTACAGACTTTTTAATACGATTAGTAGCGGTAATAGTAGGCCTAGTAGTAGTGGTAATAATAGACCTAGTAGTAGTGGTAATAGTAGGCCTAGTAGTATTGGTAATAATAGGCCTAGTAATAGTGGTAATAATAGGCCTAGTAATAGTGGTAATAATAGGCCTAGTAATAGTGGTAATAATAGGCCTAGTAATAGTGGTAATAATAGACCTAGTAATAGTGGTAATAATAGGCCTAGTAACTTAGTAGTGGTAATAGTAGGCGTAGTAGTAGTGGTAATAGTAGATATATAGTAGTAGTGGTAGTAGTAGATATAGTTTTTGTGGCAATAGTAAGCCTAGTAGTAGTGGTAATAATAGGCTTAGTAGTAGTGGTAATAGTAGGCCTAGTATTAGTAGTAGTCCTAGTTTTTGTAGTAATAGTAGGCCTAGTAGTAGTGGTAATAGTAGGCCTAGTATTAGTGGTAATAATAGGCCTAGTAGTAGTGGTAATAGTAGGCCTAGTAGTAGTGGTAATAGTAGGCCTAGTATTAGTAGTAGTCCTAGTTTTTGTAGTAATAGTAGGCCTAGTAGTAGTGGTAATAGTACGCCTAGTATTAGTGGTAATAATAGGCCTAGTAGTAGTGGTAATAGTAGGCCTAGTATTAGTAGTAGTCCTAGTTTTTGTAGTAATAGTAGGCCTAGTAGTAGTGGTAATAGTAGGCCTAGTATTAGTGGTAATAATAGGCCTAGTATTAGTGGTAATAATAGGCCTAGTAGTAGTGGTAATAGTAGGCCTAGTATTAGTAGTAGTCCTAGTTTTTGTAGTAACAGTAGGCCTAGTAGTAGTGGTAATAGTAGGCCTAGTATTAGTGGTAATAATAGGCCTAGTAGTAGTGGTAATAGTAGGACTAGTATTAGCAGTAGTCCAAGTTTTTGTAGTAATAGTAGGCGGAGTTAAGGTAGTAGTGGTAATAGTAGGCCTAGTATTAGTGGTAATAGTAGGCCTAGTATTAGTGGTAATAATAGGCCTAGTAGTAGTGGTAATAGTAGGCCTAATTTTGGTGGAATTAGTAGGCCTAGTAGTAGTGAGACCTAGTTAGTAGTAGTGGTAATAATAGGCCTAAGTAGGCCATCAGCTATATTTTCCTACAATAGTAGCTATGTTCGAACAATTATTTGCAACGCAGTATTTCACCATTTTCTTATTATTTTCCTTCAAGTGTACTTATATTTATTCGTATTCCTCAATAAACATGAACTGCTCGCACTCCCGGGGAAGCATCAACTCCCTTTAATGGCGGCCGAACAGCGGTTCAATTTTGTACGCGAAACTAGCGCCGTTGGTGTCTCTAGTTATATATTACAAACTCTTTGGTGGTGAGAGAGCACCTCGTCGGTCCGGCAGAAGTTTTTAAGTGTCTAGTCGACGCGGTGAATGTCGTGATGGTGAGAAAGCACTTCGGGTTAAAGAGAATGCCGAACTTCAGACAAAATTATATCACATCCGTAGTAAAATCGCAATATGACCATTGTCATCTAGCGTAAATAAGTATTTAAGTTCGATAATCCTTCGGTTTATGCATATTTTTCTCTTTCGAGCTTGTCAGACGTATACCTTTAACTTTCTGTTGTACTAATATTATCATGTATTTACCTTTATCCTCTGGTTGAGTGGAAGAGAAGGACTCACGGCCTTAACTCCGCCAGAAAAAAATATTATTATTATTATTATTATTATTATTATTATTATTATTGTTGTTGTAGTTATATTTATGGCTTTTAAGGAGCCCGGAGGTTCATTGCCGCTCTTACATAAGCCCATCATTGGTCCCCATCCTGAACAAGATTAACTCAGTCTCTACAATCATATCCCACCTCCCTCAAATTAATTTTAATATTATCCTCCCATCTGCGTCTCGGCCTCTCCAAAGGTCGTTTTCCCCCCGGCCTCCCAACTAACTCATTGTAATCATAGTGACTATATACTGTACATAAACTGTACATAAATAAAATAAAAAATATGTGGCGCATAAAAATCATTTGTTCTTCCCCTGACACACATCGTCAAGTCAATTGTACTGTCTGATAATACTGTACATAGATGTGCAGATCAGCCAGAACCTTAATTAGAGGTGTAAATATAATTAATATCAATAATTGTATTAATTAAAATCCCTGTAATTATATTAAAATAGCTAATTAAAATATACTAGTCTCATTTCAATATTGCCCAATTTCTACATTCTGTACATGAATTACTCATTACAGTTATTACAATATCGATTATAATTAAATATGTTTTTTACGTTTTCTCTGTCATCGTCGTATGGTCACATTTCGATATACTGTGTGCTTCAGAATAACTATTCCTAATTTTCAGATATGATAGATAGCACATAATGAAAACTCTTTCGTAATAAAGTAGTATCCGGAAATTCTACCGCACTGAGATATAACGACATGAAAGAAATGAGGATTTTAAAGAATCCCAAGGTGAAAAGTAACCGACTACTATCTTGAAGACGTTGATCTAGCCTTGAAAAAGCTATGTGACAGGGAATATGTCACTGAAGATGTTGCTCAGCATAATTTGTAAACTGATGCAGTTTTAGTGACTGGATATTTATTAACACAATATTTCACATACGTCAATATGTGACTTGCGACGAAAACGAATAAACTTCAACTAACTTATTTCCATCGTAACGGAAAAGGTAATAGCTGAAATACAAAGACAGCCATGCAGAAAATAAAGTCAATTAAGATTTCTTACTTTCATCGTATTACCTCAGCGCAGCGGAAGCATTTTCTGACATTTCTTTATTAAGAAAGAATTTTTAATTACAAGCCCTCTTTCATATAAATTTTCTTCAGGCACCCCATCAGTTTATTCCAACCCACTCTGTCAAAAGTCTTTTCTAGCTTCACAAATACTATATATCTTTATTCTTCTCTAGGTATCTTATGCCGATTGTTCGTAATTATGGTTTATAATTTTGGAGGAGGGGAAGAAAAGATTGAGCTAGTGTCACACCACCCGGCATTGCCTTTATACTGAGATGGTGCCGTTATACAGTAGATGTTCAGTTATGCTCATCGGATGTTTGGAAAGTCTTTCAGATCGCAATATTTCCCTTAATTTGTGTCAATAATATACCTAATACTAGTGGCTTGTGCAGCAAATACTGCAAACTAAGTTCATTAGACGTTCAAATAAACATTTTTCAGATTTATTTTCAATGAAGAATACCAGATATTCTGAAAGTTATTTGCTTCCATAATAATGAAACATACTCCCTCTGAATGGTTTTTTTTATGCTAAATACTTTTCCTTGAACCTATACACCTTCAGTTTTTTTAGTTTGAAAGCGAAAACGCAAGCACAATGTCAGGACGATCAGTCGATTTTCATGTGGGAGTAAAGCAATAGCTACTTCAGGTCATTGTGGATTGTAGGTGTAAGTTAAAAAAAAAAATATATATATGTGTCAGGTTTGCTATGCTTTCGAACAATAGACATAGCATCTTGGTAACTTATAGCTGCTGCATGTTTCGTAAACTACCTTGAAATGTAGAGAGTAAAATCATTTTATCCTGCTAAGAGATCTTGCTGAAGTGATCGGGAGACTACAAAATCTTGTAGGCCTCTTATTTTACCAGTAAGTAATACCTTTTGGTCTTTCCTTAGGAATTGTAATTCTTGCGCTTTCTCGAACCAATACTGAAGAGAATCACGCATATAAATATCTACACCACACCGCCAATAAATATATGAAAAAGACCCAACCCCACTTGATTAATAACTATAAAAATATTTTATTTTAAATAACAATATTATTATATGACGTAAGTTTCAGAGTTTTCAGTAACATATACTATATAAACTATATAGCCGCCAATAAATTATAGAAATCAAGATCTAATTTAAGATATTCTCTACATCTATTTATATAACCCCAAAACGTTTCACTTTCATATCATAATATAGCATCAATATGTATATTAATGAAAAACAGTCGCATCATGGCATTAACTATAATGGTATTAATGTCATCAAACCACCTCAAGTTTCGTAGATTTTAATATCCAATACACAGCTGTACTCAGAAAATTACACACCACAGAATCAGACCTGTAAATTATTTTTAGCAAGTCTTGAAGTTTTTAATAACCAATTTAATTTGAGCTCTAAATATGTCAGCATTATTGCAGATCATGGCCTTCGTGTAATATTGTTTACTGTAGTGTGTGTTTTGTTTAATTCTGAAATGCAATTATTGACGACAGATGGATTTTAGAAAATAGGAAAATTATGTTGAAAAATTGACATTTCACTGAAAACTACTATTTTTCTGAAAAACTTTGGATTCCAAGCTTCAAAATGAGGGGTCATTTATTATAATCCGTTCGGCTGTTTTCCCGTAATTTCCATTACCAGTTCAAATTATATATACATATATATATATATATTTTTTTCCATCGAAAGCTTTCATACAATCTATAAAAGCGTCATCATTACATGAACACTAAAGCTCCATTATCAAGTTGTGAGATACGTGCCGAGAATTATCATGAGAAAAAAGACAAGGAGATATTTGATACTCCATACTCCAGCAGAGTGAAGACCTCGCCCGTTGCCAGTCATGTGAGCACGCCGAAGGCATTGCAGGCAGGAAATGCCTGTTCGCGCCCCTCGATCTCATCACGTTGAATTGCATAATTTGTAAGATTGAGGCTGCCCCGCGATCCCCCACCCCACTGGCACATTAAAATTAGTAATTAATCATTAACTCGCTTCCAATGCTTATTTATGTTAATTACAGTTTAACAATCGCAATCACAAGCACCACACAACAAGCAGCCACGAAAGTTATACATCCTGTTCCTACAAGAACTCATTCCCACACCAAGTGCAGGTATTCACAATTACACCGTAACTTCATTTCTTGCTTAACTTTCTTTTACCCTCGTTCTGGTTTAATATATATATGTAGATTTGGGTAGTGCAAAATGGTACGCCATACACTATTTGTGGAAATCAGGGTTGCCAGATGTCCCGATTTGGCGAGACATGTCCTGATTTTCATATAGAAGTCCCGAGTTCCGCTTCGATTCGAGGCGGGACGCAAGAAGTCTCTGCTTTAGAAAATTAACGTCATTTGTATATGTAATTTTATCGCTACCTAGTAACTATTTTGACCTAGGCCTAAATAAATAATTGCAACAAATTTAAATTAATTTTCTTAACAATGTAGGTATCAGAGGTCTGCATCTGACGTTCTCGCTCGAGCGCCAAGTAGTTCATAGCATAATCCGATTGGTAGCGCACATGCATGATGGGTAAAATTGTCACGAGCGATAAATCCTCGAACGGTATAAGCCGAGCGTTAGACATTCGTTCTTGTTACAGTGATGAACTGTGTAGTAACATTATAGATGTTTATCATTTCAAAACTTTGCAGTGTTTAACTAACCTCTCCATAGTACAACTACAAAACTTGCATTAAAATGTAATATAAATGTTGTAGGTAAATGTGTGTGTGTTTCCTCCCCCCCCCCCATACAGGAGTGATTTTGTTTTTGCCACATCTGATAGATGTTATTGGATGTAAATGTAATTATTATAAACGGAGAACACAATCACGATAATGCAAGAACTGTATTGAGTTTTCTTGTAATAATAATAATAATAATAATAATAATAATAATAATAATTACTGTATCAATCTTTGAGTCTGTAACAGTTGTGCAGCATGATTATTCGTTTTATTATATTTTCTGTGAGGTTATCTCTGTACTAATATTGTTATTAATCTACTGCTATTATCAATAATATTTTGTAAAACGTTTCTACATTGTCGCAGTATATAGGCGGAACACTATGTATGGACCTATCATATTATATATGTGGTAAATCAAATATTGAATAATTATTAATTAGCAATAATAAATGTATATCGAAGTTTTTCATACTATTTTATTTATAACTTCATGTTCCTGTTTTGGTACGTTCCATTGACTGTTCCATTAAACGTTTGTCATAAACGCAGAAAATAAAGCCTTACTTTTACAGTGTGAGCAAAACATATGTCTATTTTATCTGTCGCCTTCCATACAAGATAATACATATCGGTGAGATGACCTTGTACTGTGCTTCTATTTATTACGAACGTATCACGACCGATCGTATCTCACTCGAGGGTGCGACACTCGACCGAGTTCAAGCGAGCCATTTAACTCCAATGCAGCACTCTGGTAGGTTTTCATGTTGAAAAAAAAAACGAATATTTTGGCAAGTAAGTTTTGTAACAGCTAATTCGGTGGTGAATATGATATCTTAAACATTTAAAAAGAGACGTTCATCACAAATGAATGGCAAAGAGAACGGAAAAAAAAAAGCTTGTTGAAAATGCTAAAGTCCAGTAGGCCTAATAAATATGTAAGAAGCTCTGAAAATGTATACTGTACGATATGTTAAATTATTAATTTGGAACAGTAATATTCTAAGGCACAAAATGAATACGAATTCAGGTATCAGTAAATTTTATGTCATTGTTATCAATTAATAAACATTTAAATATTTTGTCACATCTGGTACCATATTATTTTTGGAATTATGACAAATTTATGAGGGCTTCAATTTACCGACACGTTTAATATTCAATTGAATTGAGTTATGGTATCATATTATGTGAGTTCAGTACTAGGATTATAATGCTTATAGACGAATTCTGTGCAGTATCCACATTGTACACGTTTTCTGGGTGAAAAGAAACAACATTTTGGCTCTAGTTAGCAAGTTGTTTCCGAGCGTACTGGCTTCGTTGTAGGAAGAAAGTTTGACCTCCAACCAGGCAGACTGGCTGTCCCATGTAATGTGCGATAGAATCGCCCAACTCCGCTCGTAAATTTTTTCTCCTCAGGCGGCAAGCGGGTTGGACATTAAGAGAGTATCTGTTGTTCTAACAGAGGTTCGCACCAAATGCGTTTTTCATAGAATGTTATCTTATATTGTCTTTCTAACTGAAGTTCTTTATATTTTGTTCCTTAAGTGCCAGCGTTAAAAAAATATCACTTTTCATCCCTTTCCTTGCACAGATGTGATGAAAATTAAATTGTTGAGGGAGCATTTCTTTCACGTTAGTAGTGTCGTCATCATAATCCCCGTCACTGCTGGACATTCTTTATACGCATACTTCAGAAAGTTGTAGGCTACTCTGAAGACAGTTAACATATAGCCGTTCATACTCTAAACAAGAAATCGAAAGAATATAACTTACAAGTATCTACAATAAAGACCAAAAGTTACAGCTTTCAGTGGAGCTTATCTCATTACAGTAAAAATTCTTATCGGTACTAAACCCTTTGATCAATTGCATTATGACAAATTCGTGAAATTTTCATTTCATTTTTTTTTAATTTATTTATTTTATTCCATAGATCTTACATGAGCAAAGAAGCTTCAAGATGTGGAACAAGTCAAAATTTTAGAATATTACAATTACAATTTTTACAAATTTTTACAGTTTTACAATTTAGTAATTTTCTACAATTTTTACAATTTTGTGCAATTTTTTACAATATTTTGGAGAGATGTAGTGAGATGAGGTGAGGTCCGAGGATTCGCCAAAAGATTACCCGGCATTTGCCTTTTGGTTGGGGAAAACCTCGGAAAAACCCAACCAGGTAATCAAATAAAACGCGTTGATGCCGAGGACTCGCCATATACCATCCGGCTTCAGTCCCACGGCTGGGGAAAACCTCGGAAGAAACCATTCAATGAGATCAAAGGGGGATCCAACCTAAGCCCGAACGCAGCTCCGGATCAGCAGCCCAGCGAGTCTACCGACTGACAAGTAAACCTTCAGGTGGGGTAAAAAAACAAAGACTTGCCTTTATTACCATTCGATTAAGCATTAAAAGCAATGCAAGATACGTAAATTTTACAACTCGAACGCAATGAGCACCAGAGATCGCGACCAATCAAGATTAAGTTGACATGGGCTACTTAGATTGCAAACAACTATACCACGCAGCAATGCTAGACGCGAGAGCGAAGACAGTACTGCTGTAGACGCGCTGTCATCTAGTTTGTACCTTGCAGTTTATTGTAAGGTATAAGTCAAAGAGTTGCGGAACGCATTTTCCAGAATGACAACCTTGTAGTAAAATGGACTTCGTCGGGAAAAATGACCAAAAAATATGGATACAATTCTTACGAGAAATATTCGTTCCTAATTCTGCAACTTGCAATCTTCCGCTGTTGGACTCGTATGGTGTCCACTGCGACGAACATACAATTAAGCAACTGTTAGAAGAAGGGGACTATGGTCTTGAAAAACTAGTAGTTAAAATCATACCGCCAAATACGACTTATGAGTTGCAATCTTTCGACAGGTACTTTTTTCATATGTATCAGCATATGATTTGACACATTTCTCATAATGTAGATTTTAGATGATTCATCTGATACATTACAACAACGCAACAATATACTGAAACTACAGTCGCTTGTTTACCAGAAGTTTCCTTCTCCACGATTCCAACAGGCGCATGGGTATGGTTGGGTGTTAGCTGGATTGGGATCCAGAAGGGGACAACGTTTTCAAAACACTACACAGTACTGTAATCGAAATGTACAAGGAATATGTACGATATGTGCAAAATCAGCCTGTATAAAGTGCGGGTGGTGTACTGACAATTTGTGTTTCCAACATTTTGCATTAGCTATCACTGTTGTGCGACATATGTTTCTGGATAAAAACAAATCAGATTCTGGAATACGATGCGTTAAGTAACATGATAGCCACATCATCGTTTTCCCTCTTATGCATTAATCGCTAGTTGAAGTTGAAGGTGTGTTTTCGTGCTGCTTGAAGCCTCGTGTTCCGCGCTGTGTATCGCACTTGATAATTGCAGTCGAGTTACGAAATTTTAGGATTACCCATATTTTATTATGCTGATTCCAAAAATATAAGTTTCATTTTCATTGTTTTTTACCTCAGGTGAAGGTTTACTTGTGAGCTACATCGATGGCTCTACTAAAAATATACACTACATAGCCAATCAGATTATGAAATTTACAAACGCAAACGATCATTCATCAGTTGAGCTATATGTACAGTATAATATTTTTATTTATTTTATTGGGTTATTTTACGACGCTGTATCAACATCTAGGTTATTTAGCGTCTGAATGATATGAAGGTGATAATGCTGGTGAAATGAGTCCGGGGTCCAGCACCGAAAGTTACCCAGCATTTGCTCGTATTGGGTTGAGGGAAAACCCCGGAAAAAACCTCAACCAGGTAACTTGCCCCGACCGGGATTCGAACCCGGGCCACCTGGTTTCGCAGCCAGACGCGCATTATAATATTAAACAAGTAAGTTAATTAAATTTAAGGCATAAACAATTCAATCAGTTGTAATATACATAAATTGATAATACATATCATGCAAACTACTTCAAATTATAAACACAAACAATATTTCAATAGAGCTATACAGATTACTATTCAATTTAAAGCATATAAAATTCATGGGCCAAAATTATACAAACATATACAATACAAAGTGAGCACATTAATTCAATTTACAAGCATACTTTCGTTAAGCTATACAAATTTGTGCAATTAATATCAAGCAGATTAATTCAATTTATAATGATAAGCATTTCATCAGGTGAGCTATACACACTACTATACAATTTACAGCATATACAATTCATCAATTGAGCTATGCAGACTGCCATTCAATTTACAGTATATACAATTCTTCAGTAGAGCTATACAGACTAGTATTCATTTTAAAAGCATATACAATTCATCAGTCAAACTATACAAACATATACAATCAAATTAGTTCAATTTACAAACTTATTTTCGTTAAGCTATACAAAATTGTACAATTCATATGAAGTAGATTAATTCAATTTATAAGCTTAAACAATTCATCAGTTGACTTATACAGTATACTATTCAATTTACAGCACATACAATTCATCAGTTACGCTAAACAAAAATATACGATGCGTAGTAAACAGATCAAGTCAATATAAAAACATATTTTAGTTGAGCTATATAAAATTGTACATGTCATTTTAAGTAGAATAATGCAATTCACAATGAACACACAAACTTTATATTGTTACACATAATAATCTGGGAGGAAGAATAATTTGAAGGCTTGCTAGATAAGAAAAAGTACAAGGGAAATAAAAGGATACAAGGACAATACAACGAAAACAAGGTGAAAACGAGAATATAGGAAATACGTAGAGATAAAGGAAATTTAAGCAGAACAAGGGGAATACAAGGATAACAAGTGGAATACAAAAATAACATGGCGAATACAAAGTGAACATGGAAAACGCATAGAGAACAAGGGAACCACAAAAAGAACAAGAACAACACAAAGAGAACAAGGTTGACACAAAGAGAAAAAGGGGAATACAAAGAGAACAAGGGGAATACAAAGAGAACAAGAGGAATATAAAGGTAACAAAAGGAATATAAAAAGAACAAAACGAATACTAGAATAACAAGGAAAATACAAGAGAACAAGATCAATACAAAGAGAATACCGAGAATATAAGATCATGAGGAATAAAAAGAGAACATGGGGAATACAATAACAAGTGGAATACATGAGAACAAGGGGAATGTACACAGAAAATGGTAAGAGAAGTACAATAAGGGGAATACAAGGAGAACGGTGGGAATAGAGAAAAAGCGGAATACAAGAACATGGAGAACAAAGGAAATACAAGGATAAAAAAGGAAATCAAAGAGAACACGGAGAGGTTACATTTTTATGATTGTCAATTTCCAAGTTAATCCCTTATACATAGTGAGGAGAAAGACGTAGTTCTAGTTGAAAATAATCTCGAACTAGAAAGATTGCACATACAAATCTTAAACTTTTTTATGAGTGACAGTACTATTTAAATAATAGGATCATCATCATCACCATCATCATCATTTCCACTTCATGGTTTACGCTTAGTGCCTGTTCCGTCTTCACATTTTATTCAGTTCCACCTCTTCCTAGGACATCCGACATCTCTTTTGCCTTTACGTTGGTATTGTTGTATCGGTGCTGGAATTCTTTCATTATCCATTCGAGACAGGTGTTCTTTCCACTTTTCTTTATAATCTTCAACTTTTTCGATAATGTTGTATATATTTAATTCCTTAGGGATATCCCCATTTCTTATCCGATCCCTTCTTGTACATCCCTTTACTCTGCGAAGAAACCTCATCTCTGCAGCCTGTAATTTACTTTTATCTCGTTCTTTAATTATCTATGATTCGCTTCCATATGTTAACACGGGTACTGCCATAGTTTTATAGAACTTTAGTTTTGTTAATCTTCACATTAAATAAAAGTATATTATACAAAATAAGAAATAACTACACATTTTTGTTATGTGACAAAGATACTGCTCTTAATAATTAAATATTTTAAGTAGTGTAATGTTACAGGAAAATGTACAAGATAAAAAACAAATTTACGTAGGAAACTGAACCGAATAGGTATTTTCTCTTTTTCTGGTGACCTCATTTTTCAAAGACCTTACATTACTTTTTATGAATTTTATTATTTAATTATTTGGTTACCTACATATATTCTGAAATGGACGGTGTGTAGAGGAGAAACATTGTTTCCTATACGAATACTTCGCCAAATTTCTACGTATGAAATCTGAGATAAAACTTTGGCATGTCCAAGTGAGCTTCATGGTGGACGACGACAAAGATAAGGTAGTCTTCTAGTGATAGTACCGGTTTCTCTACCACAATTTTCTCTTCTTTATACAGTAATTAGATGCAAAAACAAACCGGAAAGTACTGTTCATTGATTTCTCATCTGAAAGACATCATTTGATACTCTAGCGAACGGTCCATGAAGCAAATCACCATATACATGGCTTGAATTGACGTCGACGTTTGTGTCTTTAGACAGGATGGTGTAAGGTAAACAGATAATGCCACAACTGCTTCCATCTACATTTCTGTCAAATACCTCTGTGAAGCCGTTACAAATGTCACTAGGCTTACACTGCCTGACACTTCTGACAACTGAAGTAAAAATACTTTTTATTCCCAGCGAAGCTCTATACAAATGCCGAGCGACGATTCTATGACATCTCTAATTAAGATATGTCACAGTTTCGTGGATATCTCGCAAAGAATGTAAAAACATACGAGAAAACCAAAGAGATAAAGTCAACTGGATTTAACAAGCCACTATCGTCTTCTGACAGCATCACTAAACGTGAGCCGTTTTCAATTCATGAATGGTTCAGCTTTACATGATGTGCAGTTCACGATAGATAGGCCTATCAAATATAAAAATACTATAGTATCGAGCATATTTTAACCAATCGAAACAATAATGGAGTACAGAAGAGTTCGGGGTAGAAGAAGATATCAGATGATAGATGACATTCTACATGGATCATATGAGGAGAAAAAGATGAAGGCGCAAAATAGGAAAGATTGGAGAAAGCTGGATTTGCAGTGAAAGACCTGCCCTTGGGCAAAACACTGAATGAATGAAATAGTCCGATTTCTTCCGCAGTGTCTCACTGAAGATGCACCTTGCATTATATGCAACGCATTGGGCACTCCAGCAATGCGTGTTGACTAAATACGCTTTCGAACAATCTTCTTCTGGCCATACGCATTCTTTTAAAACTTTTAAATGTGCTTAGCATGAAATTTAAATGTAATGTCATATTATGTAGCTATTTTATGTAATATAGTCGGAAAAGTATTAAATTACAATATTCAACGACACTATTATATGAAAGAAGATTGATCAATGTAAGTACAATTTTCCAATAGAAGGGAATAAATCACTGTAGCCTAATTCATAACAAACAAGTAACAACATACTCACATTCACTATATTAGACCCTAACAGTAAGGTGACTGCTGTTATTATACAGGGCTTTCATTTCAAAACTTCCCAGTCTAAATAACTAATCATTTAAACTGAATTCAATTAAAAACAAAAAAAACACGTCAATTTAGATATTGAGCGGGAAGTCTGAAACAACGTCTAATTGCATTTTAGATTTCACCCCCCATCTCCAGCCATCCCCCCCCTATATTTTTATACTATTACAATAGTACTCGTATCACAGTTTTACCAATCTTTACCCTACTACTTCTTACAACTGCAATGGTCGATTGAAAATTTGGAGAATAACTTTTATTTAAAAAGTGTTCCGTTTCGTAGAAACGTTCAGTAATAGTTTTGTGCAAAAAAGAAGAAAACTTCTCTGCGATTAGGTTTTGCACGATACAACTTAATAATAATAATAATAATAATAATAATAATAATAATAATAATAATAATAATTTATTTTAGCTGGCACTTCCACTCAACCAGCAAAATGTATACATACATATAATGTCTGAACTTACAAGCTACAAAGAATACAACAATTTGATTTAGATAAAAGTTACGTGTATAGAAGAGTTACTTATGAATTAAACAGCAAAATACTATGTACTATTAATTAAACAATGATATACAAACTGTGTAGAAGAATTAAACTAAAATACATAGAATGTTAATATATGTATTTCAAATAATGTTAGATAATAGAAAGACATTATTATGAGACAATTTTGAAAATACAGAACTATCAGGATGCATGTCTAAAGAAAGAAGTTAGTGACCGTTTAAGTCAGCATAATTAGAGTGAATTGCTAAGAAGGTTATCCCTTAAGCTATTTTTAAAAATGTTTATTGTCTTGCAACCGCTAATGCTTTGTGACAAGGAATTCCATTGTCGCGAGGTTAATACTGTAAAAGATGATGAATAACGAGATGTTCTATGGAGAAGTATACTTAACGTGCCACAAATAAGTGATCTGGTATTTACGGCGTGGTTAGAGTACAGATAAGAGAAATGAGACGAAAGGTAATTTGGTGTTGAGGTGTGCAGAATTCGAAAGAGTAAAGTCAAAGAGTGTAGGCCTAAAGTTCTACGTTCTTTGAGTCGAAGCCACGAAAGACTTGCGAAGGACGGTGATATATGATCATATCGTCTGATGTTGCACACGTATCTGACGCACATATGTCAAATGTCTTTCTATTATCTAACATTATTTGTAATATATTAACATAACTTAAGGTTATTTTCCAGAAATTTGAATGTACTACGTGCATATAAAAACGAAATCAATTACTCTACGCTTTTCCTCAAAAGGAAGGTGTTTTTCTTGTACTTAAAGAACGCATCATTTTCGGTAAACAAAGAAAGGAGCAGAAGGATATCAGGAAATTACCCATCTCCTAGCTCTGAACACTGTCCTTGGAAAAGAGCTGCGAGACACGAACTGGAATCTCCTGACCAAGACCTGTGCTCATATCTCGAGATGCTGAAATTCCATCAAGAAGAACGGCTGCCCCATTATTCACATCAACTGCATGTCAGCGACATCCGGTAGACGACAACGTCGACGCAGCGCTGGGGCATTTCTATAAAACTCAAGAGTCTGCATGCAGCAACTGACAAGTGGATGCTGCTGATACAGGCGTCACGCCGCAAGGGAAATAGATGGGCGCAGTGGAGCGAAACTGTGATAAGACCAGCACAATCAAGAACAAAAAGCGTATTGGAACTGGCTCTGCAGAAGGCATTATATCATCGCACAGCGTTCTCTGATTAGTCTTGGTCTGATTTCTCAATTCATTGGAATAACACTTTACACCAATGTTACAGAGTTTAGATCACATCATTTAAATTTTGAACAGAATAGATTTTGTAACAGTGTTACCGAAAGAGACACATACACCGTCTTACTAATAAAAACTCTATATACAGACGTTTAACTGTCTTATACTTATACAATTAGTAGCTCGTTTATAAGTCGTGTGCAAATTCCTTACCTACTAATAATCACTATATATATATATATATATATATATATATATATATATATATATATATATAAAACAGTATAACTGTTACACAGCTACGTCATAGTTTCGTCATTACTTCACTACGAAAGGTAACAGAATACCTGAGATTCTCTATTGCATCCGGTAGAGTGCTCTAGTGTGCCGTGTCAATTATCGATAGTACAACTGGCTCTGATCGATTACCACCTTATATTTTGGTCAAAGAGTACAAGCTACGGATATTATTCTAATTATTCTATGCCCTTTGGTTTGTTCTTCTGTGGTTACAAGGCAACTATCATCGTAAAATGACAGTCGATACGGACAGCTGTTAGAGGGGCGGCCATTTTTTCTCTATATACAACGCTTAAACAAAGGGTTTCGTGTATATAATTATTGTAAAGCAATTCCCATTGTATAGTTACAAACTGTTTATACATCCATCGTTTATGCGTGGATTATTAGTAACGTCTCAATTCTGCATAAATCTCGTATAAAAGCTATACACGGTTTATTAGTAAGACCGTGTTTATAATACGTTTTATTGGAATTCAAGAGACAGATAGACACAAGAATAATATTAGAACAAGTAAATAATGTTTATTTTTATGTAAGAGTCGTTCGTTTCGTACCGTAGCTTTGTGGTCTGTGGCGTCATACATGGACTAGCAACATGAAATAAGAGCGGGTTCGAGTTCTCGTGGAGAGAGAAATTTTCTCATGAAATTTTGACCAATTATGGGACCGGTGCTCACCCAGCATTAATTAATAATGTACTGTAGAAGACACACGCAAAGGATACTTTTAATTCATATGAGATCTGAGAAATAAATTTGCGCAGTCACGTGGGGAATGAAATCCATTGTAGATTTTGATTCATAGGAAACAATAGTCTATACTTAAGTCTATAAAATAACATCTGTCCAACTATTGTTCATGAGATAAAATATGATCTTTGTATGAGCATTACTACTTGGTAAGCTTAGAACAAAACTAGACACTTTTTCCAAATTTATAACATTAACATAGTTTGATTTTAAACGGGTGACCACAAACACATTTCTGTGAACTATTACCTTCTAAAAAGCCTGCACATTTTAATGCATATCTTGAACAACAAAATTCATCATATAAATCATTATTCACATCAAAATCAAATGTTTTTAATACAAATTTTTATATTATGTAAAAACAAGGGAGAAAAATGCTCGAAGAGAATAATAATAATAATAATAATAATAATAATAATAATAATAATAATAATAATAATAATAATTTTCTTGCTATTAGCACGGTAAGGACAGTATAGACAATAAATATGAAAAACATTAAACACAATAAAAAATTTTGGGCTATAGAAATATTCTGATTTCGTTCTTTTCTTTTAGATCAGCAGATAAAAATGCATAACAAAATGGATACATTATAAATTTAATAAAATCACTGACAACCAATGTTATTGGCTTTAGATTAGTTACACCGTTAAAACCAAACAAGTGGCGTAAGATTCCCCCACCCCCACACCACCACCACTGGCACACGTTAATAATTGAATTTTATTTTTCCACTACTTATGTAAAGAGGGTTTTGTTTAGTCGCTCATAGCAACCTAAACAATGACTTTAATGCAAAAGTGAATAAAATTTGTTTTATTCACTACTGATATTTTAGTCACTTCTAGAAATGCATTTAAAATGTAAAACAATTTACTGACTAAACACACAATGAAACCAACTAAGCAAGAGCCCTTACATTTTTTTTTCAATTTTTTTTTCTGAAAGATACGCCAATATGATTTCTTCGTTAACGCCTTTCATGTTCCTACTTTCTCGCCACTTACAAAGTAACTTATATTATTTCTCATAAATAGATGTAGGTTTTTGAGCCTGATATTTAATTTAAATTAAAATTATTTTCACGGAAATATTACTTTCACATTAGTAGTGGAAAAAATATTGCATGCAACACGAGATTTGATAGATTTTATTCAATCGTGAAAATTAATTCCTGAGGGGGCTTCAGGAGATAAATTTTCCACTTATGAATAAAATCTTACTTAAGTCTCTTGTCACTTAAATTACTATTGTTTGTGCTAGTGATATAAGATATACACTAATAATTCGGCATTCTAATAAACCTTCTAATTAAATTCTGTGTAAAAGGCTATGATGCTTCGAGACATATATGAATAGTGTAGTGGTAATTCTTATACTAATAATAATAATAATAATAATAATAATAATAATAATACTCAATATTTTTCTGCTACCTGTTCACTTAGTTCGTATGTCGCGAAAGATAAGTCAAAGCATTCGATAGTAAAGAAACCCACCATCGAAAATAACAGTGGTAATAATGATGACTGTAACTACAATAAAACAGTAATTTAATATAAACCTGTAGTACTACAGACGTGGACAAATTATTAGCAAAATTGAACATTTTTATTATATATTTTTACAAAATATCATTCTTCAATTTAGACTACAGTTGACATTTTTGTGTATTTCCAAATTATTAGCAAAATTGAAGATTAGTGTTGCATATTTTTCAAAATTTAACTCCTCAATTTGGACTACAATTGATATTTTTGCATATTTACAAATTATTAGCAAAACTGAAGATTTTTATTGTATATTTTTACAAAATTCGATTCTTCAATTTGGACTACAGCTGACATTTTGGATATTTCCAAATTATTAGCAAAACTGAAGATTTTTGTTTCATATTTTTACAAAATTTGACTCTTCAATGCAGTTGACATTTTTGCTAATTTACAAATTATTAGAAAAATTGAAGAGTTTTATTATATATTTTTACAAAACTTGACTCCTCAATTTAAACTACAGTTGACATTTTTGCATATTTCTCTCTACTGTAATGATGGAAATATCCAAAATTTCAACTGTAGTCTAAATTGAAAAGTCAAATTTTGTAAACAAAATATCATAAAAATCGTCAATTTTGTTAATAATTTGTCCACGTCTGTATTAGTAATAGCAGCAGTAATAGTATTTCACTTCGACGCTTTCAACTGTAGTGGTTGGTCAGCATAAAAATTCAAAATGGACGAGAAATGGCTGACTAATTTTGCCTGGAGCCCTGGAACACGATTCTGTATGCTCGCAGCTTTACTTCCCTCCCAAAGGAAACAATATCGAGAACTTCATCGTCCTTTGGGTACATCGCGCTCTCGGCCGGGTATGAATTTCGCATCTAATAGACAGAATTTTGGACAGTGAATCGTATCCGTAGGACGATGCTTTAAATCGCATTCGAGCCTAAAACAAAGTATACTATGTAAAACACTGTCATCTACAACTAAACAATACAGGCATTTTAAGATATAAAACAATTGTGTGTATGTTGTGTATGTGTGTGTGTGTGTGTGTGTGTGTGCAATGACAGGGCGCTTAATTTCCCATTATTCGTCCCGACTCAACGAGCGGGGATCATAGATGTCGCTGTACCTGTATTATTTTAAAGATAGGACATGACAGTTAAGCGGCCGAACTTGGAACTACAGTGCTTTGTTGCCAATATGGACTACCACGCTGTGAGCTGATGGAAGCCAGCAATTAAAGTTAAGATGGCAGACGTTAAAACATTCGACAATAAATTAACGCGAAGGTACGAAAACAATACAAAAATTGACAAAGAATGAAAGACGAAACGTATCAATACTAACATTGTGGTGCACAATAAAAGTCGCCAAGAGAGCCATTAAGCACTCGCCACGTGGGAACGGTAGGCTAAGTTTGGCAACTCAACCGTTGTTACCATAGCAACAGGCCTACCACGCTATGTGACATTCAGTTGTTTTTCCGATCACAACGCTCCTGTCATGTTCCATCTTAAAAAAAAAACACAAGTACAGTGCCGAAAAGCGTTAACCACTTACTTCATCAGAGGTATCCTGACTGCATCAAAATGGAAAATTGTTGGGATGTCACAGGGAAATCGGAGTACCCGGAAAAAACCCCTGCGCTGTCTGGACCACGGGCTTGCCCAACACAAGTCATACATTCGAGGTGGATCGAACGGCATTTGAACACGACCACTCTGGCTTATAGGCTAACGCCAGCGCGCTAGCACTGAGCGACCGTGGCACTTTGTATAAGACTATAAGAAATCACATTTCCTAGCTTTTACGCCAGAATTTGCAGTATGAAGCAAACAATATTTCCTTCTCCTGCTGGGATATAATAAGGTCTCTGAGCCAAATAACGCCATGTATACCTTTAACTCCACCTTATTAATTTTTGTTAACGACACAAGTTTTCGGTAGTGCACTACTGTAGCCTGCATTCGCTTGCAATCTAGTGATGAAATGAGTTACTAGCTGTCCGCTGACATTTACGAGTGACATTGTATTCCATCATTTTCCTGTTGTGTGTTGATAGTGAATGGCTATTCTTATATCAAGGTAAGAGACAATATTTTATTTTGTGTGTTGAGCAAATAATAACTATATTCAACTATATATTTTCGTGATCCTTAAACATTCTTCTATGTATAGAAAGTATTTGCTATCTATAAAATTTGAAAATGTTAGAGAAACAAGCATGTCATGTTATCAAGTACTCAGTAGCGCTTTAACGCCATGTGGAGTTGAAGGTACACAGACAAAATGTTAGGTTATGTTAGTACTAAGGCTGACAGTACAGCATCAGTGTGAAAACATCAGGAAAATCACTAAGCTTTCAACTTACAAATGTTCAGAATGTGCAGTGCTGACATAGGTTCAATTGCTTATCGAACTCTTAATTTTTTTTTTATTTTACATAACTTAATTTTTTTGTTTTACTTATTGGAAAACATTCATATTAAACTAAGGTAAATGCTTTTGTGTTTAATATCTTTCTACTGTGTCACATTGTCTCTTTTTTTTAAAGTAACATATTTTCCTAATCCATCTGGTGTTTCAGTTTCAGATCAAGAATCTTTCATTAGTATTGAGTGATTTTGTATCTTTTATTAACAGAATCTCAAATTTAGTTACTTAGTTCAATTTGTGTTGCTTAGGAAAAATAATGCATTAATAATTATAAGTGTATAGGTTACTAGAAAATAGGTGGCGTTACTTGGACAACCTGTTCCTAATAACGCCAGTTTACAAAGTTTTCCTATTTGAGTTCTAATTCATGTTCGGTATATAATATATCCATTTTCATTGCGCTATTTTGTAAAGATAAGATTACAGTTTCTATTTCATAATTTTCGTGTTCGTACATAACTTATTTCCAGAGCAAAAGTGACTGAAGTGTTAAGGTGGCGTTATTTGGTACGTGTACCTTACTTGCAGGAATGACTATTTGGAACGATGGAACGTGTAAATTACAGAGGTCCGTTGATGGCATGAATAAACATAACGCAAAAGGCTTCAACACAATGGCGGTACCCCTGCAGCAAGCAACAGCGAAAATAGACGCCGGGGAGAGCGTCACAAAAAACCAAACAGATGGGTGGCGGAGAGAGGGGGACATAGCTGTTACACTGGGATTTTAGACCCAATTCTGCCTGGGGCAACACTGCGAAATCCTACCGCAAGTAGCCAAGTTTCCTCCCTTACACGTAATAAAACAGCACCTCTAGCAACACGAGGGGAACAGGCTGGCCTTTGCTTATCACATCCTGTTCACGAAGTGAGGAGGTCTAAATCTTTAGGCATTCTCTTTATTTCGCCATCATTTCACTCTCGATTTGGCGAAAATCATTACGGCAATGTAACCTTTAGTTGGCAAATACGGGACACAATGCTTGGTTTTGCGACCGACTCTTCAATTACGCCAGAAACAATGAAATACCAGACGTGAGTCTGTATGCAGTCCGCTACACACTGTTCTTGCTGACCAATTGACACAACTCATTTCCAGTCTCCAATACATATTAAGAAAGAAATTAATATCTAAGCTGGCAAAGGCTAACGGCAGAGTTTACAAACTAAAGGCTGGTTCACAACAAACCGGGAATGGAAACGACATCGACAACGAGAACGGAAATAATGTTGAAATAAATGTAATTAAATATGAGCATTCACAATTAACTATTGTGAATGCTCACATTTAAATACATTTATTTTAACAATATTTTCCTTCTCGTTCTCGTTGTCGTTTCTGTTCCCGGTTTATTGTGAATCAGCCTTAAGTTAACAGTAACCAAAGAAAAATTACTTTGTCTAATAAAAATGTTTGTTTAAAATTGGTCTACAGTTAATTATTGGAACTTTAGGCTAATACAATTATCTTCTTTATTATTTTTAACTTACAACAATTACATAAATAAACAAATGCACACCAATAATAACAAAGGAAATAATCATATGCGCAACGTGAAAATATACTACCGGTATGTAAACAAATGCAAACACAAAATTACAATTAAGTACAACCTCGCCTCTGGAATTCGTTACGTAATGACGTCAGGGATTGCGGGACTTTATCGCAATTCAAGATTCAATTGAAAAATTTTGGCTTATTTAATGCTTTTTAAGTGTTGCTAAAATTGTTGATTTGTGTTTTTTATTCCAGTTTAAAATTGCAAGTTTCTTGTTTATGTTAGTTAATTAGTTAGGATATAATTAATTACGATATTTAATCACTCATCTAAAGTTTGTGTGACTGCAACCTATGTATAATTTTGTGTGGCTTTACTTTGTTTATAGTGTGATTTTTATTTTTATTTCTATTATTGTATTTGTATTTTTGGTGGTGTGAAAGAGAAGGCCTAATGGCCTTAACTACACCAGAATGAATGAATGAATGAATGAATGAATGAATGAATGAATGAATGAATAACAAAAGAGCAAATTAGAACATACATTCAATTGTAACATTTATACTAAAAAAATAGTTGTTCATATATACCTACAACGCTTTTAATTACTCTAATCAGATGTATTATTATTTAATTAAGAAATGATTTATAAGAAAATAGAATGTTATTTCTAACAAAAATGTGCTTTTAAGCTCGTGATGGTTGCAGTTTTACGCTGCGTGTTATTGCTTCTGGCCATACACAACTGTAATAGCTGGATGGGTCAATAGGCCTACCCCAGAGCCTTCCACACACAAAGAGAGCGAAACAGAACATTGAGCCAAGTTCTCAAGACGTAGGAGTTTTGCATACTGCCTACAGCGCCAGGCATATAGCAATGTATCACCTCCATTTTACCTAACCGGTTTTCCACGACTCTATTCTAGAATATTTCAAACGCCGCAAACTGAGTTCTGATTGTCAATAAAAAATAATTATAAATATTCTGATTCTCTGGGTTTAGTGGAGTTTCGTGTACGTTTCTATGGCATGAAATGATAAAATATAAACCAACACAAAGAGCTAACAAGCGTCGTTCTCACAAGTATACGAGTAAAATATACATAAGATCATTTACACCATCTGGAGTCCATTTTGGGTAATAACATAAAAACAGATGATAAGGTGCTCTAGAAATAGGTCTACTGTGTAAATACTTCATCAGCAGCTCTACCAGCAAACCCTACTCCTACGTCCACGTTGCGTCGTGGGTTTGAACAATGTAATCTGTGGTTATAGCAGAACGAACGTCCGGCGCTCAGAAACCGGGACCCTTTGGCCATACAAGAGTACTCAGACAGAAAAGCAAGCATGTTTAGAAGCCTAAGTGGCAGACCAATCAGGCCTATCAATGATCTCACTCAGCTAGCGTCGTGCATTACAGGCGCTATGTTCGGTTCAAGTTTGTCGAGTATGACCAAGTTCGATATTCACCGATGTTCGCTCTGCAGGAGGAGGCCTGTCGTGTTTGTTCCAACTTGTTATAAAAATATTCGCTGTCATCCACTAATGTTTTAACCGCTTAAGATTGTAGCACAGAACTTGCGATTAGTTTTTCATATCAAATAAGACGAAGTTTTTAATGTCTTGGTTGCCCCTCTCATGTTCGAACATTGCAGGACACTCGTTGACATCTCATTCTGAATGGTTTAAATCTTACATACGAAGTAACAGAAAAAACATTATTATAGTATGTCCTTCATTTTAATACAAAACTGTAACTATAAATATTA
This sequence comes from Periplaneta americana, assembly GCF_040183065.1. Lineage (NCBI taxonomy): Eukaryota > Metazoa > Arthropoda > Insecta > Blattodea > Blattidae > Periplaneta > Periplaneta americana. Next base: position 182,749,125 of record NC_091117.1, on the reverse strand, counting down.
TGATTATGATTGTTATTCAGCTACACAAGTGGGAGTTTTAACTTCCAGCTATTATCTGGAACTTGGTAGCTGCAATCTGGATGACCTTTTATTCAATTACGCGCGCGCGCATGCACGCACGCACGCACACACACACAGAAATAAAAAAATACTAAGTACTCTGTTACAATTATCGCTCTAACCGTCTGCAGAAATACTGTAGCATAAAAAAATTCACTTTTGCGTGATATTTTTGTAGGCCAACATCAAATAGTAAATAAAATTTCCAAAACTAATAATGCAAAGTCTACGTAAGGATTAATTTCTAGCCACCGCGTGGTTCAGTCAGTTAAGGTGCTTGCCTCCCGGTCTGAGTTGCGCTCGGGCGCGGGTTCGAACCCCGCTTAGGCTGATAACCTGGTTGAGGTTTTCCCCAACCGTAAGGTGAATGCCAGGTAATTTATGGCGAATCCTCGGTCTCATTTCGCTATCACCAATCTCATCGACGCTAAATAACCTAGTAGTTGATACAGCGTCGTTAAATAATGAACTAAAAAAGATTAATTTCTGGTCCTACAGAATTTATCTATTATGGTAACAATGGTTATTAGAGGAAAAAAATTCCCTCCGGCGCAGGGATCGAACACAAGTCCTTGGTTATACGTACCAAGCGCTCTAACCATTGAGCTACGACGACGTTCATTCCACCCTACCGGATCGAATCCCCCTCCTCTAGTGTTTTTCCCTTTGTGGATTGCCCATGTTTGACGTATAATGTTGACATACAGAATTTATATGTTATGGTAACAATGGTTATTAATATAATATGTCAACACATACGTCGAACATGGAGTCAGGCTACAAAGGGAAAAACACTAGAGGAGGGACATTTGATCCGGTGCGGTGGATTAAACTTCGGCGTAGCTCAATGGTTAGAGCGTTTGGTACGTAGAACAAAGGACTCGGGTTCGATCCCCGGCGCCGGAGCGAATTTTTATGCTCTAATAACCATTAATAATGCAAAGACTAAACATTAAGTTATATCATCTTAGACATAACTGTATAATTAATATAAAATATTATATGATACTTACATCAAAGCTACAAGAAGATGTAATAAGACTGACAAACCCATCGCCTCTTGCATTTTGTTGTAGGCTATTAGCTTATTATTTACCATTCTTGCTAAATTTTGCAATTGATACTTTCCAAAATAGAAATCTTCGCCTTTAATTATCGCCGTTATATAGGCTACTTCTAAATGTTTATTCCTGCCTCTCAATCTAATCCGAGGATTTAATGCTTCCAGGAAATAAACTTTCCTCTGATAATCATCCAGTTGATCTACTACCTTCATCTTGTACACATGAAATCGAGGGTTTAAAGCTACCAGCTACCACAACTGTGGTCTTTGCTTGAGACCATGGTTCAGAGCCACGGCTCAAAAAATTAACGAGATCTCGCTGACGAATAAATAGTAGCTATACATTGCTCCAGTTTTAAAATTCATGCTGAAAAGAAATAAAATTAAATACTCAGATTGTCAGCCGCACTGGTCACATTCTCAAGTTGTCGTCTTAGGAAAAAGAATGGCGAGGCGCGATACTAGTCATTGGCAATGCGAGTGCAGAATGAGAGCTCCACCCTCATCTAAATTCGGTTCGTGCATATGAGTAACTTCTCCGTTATGGTAAAACAATCTGTACAAGAAAGCACTGCATACTTGAATTTTCTCAACTTGAAATCATACTCCGTCGCAGTGAACAGAAATTAAAGTAAAGAGATTCGACCTCCGAGCAGTGTAGAATTTATAATTCAGACGTAAGTTTGTATGCAGGAGACTGGGAGCCCGGAGCACCTACAAACGATCATCGGAGTGCGGCGGATTCCAAACCTTCTTTACGTTGTATGTAAATTGCCTGCCTCGAGCCGAAATGTAATTTGCATCTGAAGTACAACTGCAGCTACTGAATTCTAAACAAACGAACGATATGGAAACCAAAACGTTCTCTCCAGTTGCCTGAATTTTCAAATATTTTAATATTGTAGTATATTCACTGCACAAGAAATGTAGCCTATGTCTACCTCAATGACAGAATTATTTATGAAAATTCAATTCAGATCGGTTGGGAAATTATTACATAAGATAGTGTTATTCACCATCGTCATCATAACTATTACTATTTTTCTACACTTCCTTCGATGTCTTCCTCTTCCATGGCTCGTGACCATATTCCTCCTATGTTCTTGCAGTTAAGGATAATGCCAATGACAATTCAGAGGGAGAGAGAAAATCTAAGGAGCATAGTATCAAAGTTAGACAATTTCATTTTTTGCGATTTCGTGATATTGATTGTTTCTCATAGAAATGTGTATGCTGAATGCGATTCTGGAACTGTTTAGATCAGCGTTTCTCAAACTATGGTCCGCGGACCACCTGTGGTCCTCGAGGTCTGCCCTCGTAGTCCTTCAAAAAAGACAGAAGAAAAAATAAAATTCAAACGAACTGCGTGTCACATTATAGCTTAAAATCTCAGAGTTTGGAAATGACACAAGACAATCGAATTTCACTTTTTCTCTCAGTACTGATATTTTATGGAATATATTATCCTGCCCATCTATCGACTTCTCACTCTACTCTCAGCAACAAAAGAGGGATTTAAAGCACTATACACGTGGTGTTTCTCGACATCTTTTCCCTGCACATCTGGCGCCGCGCCTGTAATCCAGCCAGGGACCACCCAAATTCATAACAGAGGAACAAAGTACCGAACCTTAATTCGGTTTTAAAATATAAGTATACTGGTATTAAAATATGCTACGAAAATGATAAATTTGCTTCCGAAGGGAACAAGAGTAAGGTGGTCCGCGGAACTGTTCTGACTTTAAAAAGTGGTCCCCACTTCAAAAAAATTTGAGAAACGCTGGTTTAGATTAAAAAACGGACAGAACAGAGCGAAAATAGCACCTAATTGTGCGCTTCAGAATCAAAATGTAGACAACTCCACTGTGACTTGACTTCAAATTGGGACAATTCCTTCAATAACCAATGAAAAGCCCACATTCGTACCACATTTTCCCATCAAGCATCGCGAATTCGACATGGCTGATTGTTTATATAATCGTTTTGTGGTTGAATAAGTACTGTTTTACGTTTGAAATCGAGAGATTCAAAAGTAGACAATTTCACTTTAAATATGGCTTCGTTTGGTTTCAAAAACAGACAACTTCATGACTTAGTTTCAGAGATGGACAACTCCAACTTTTAAACTTAAATTTCGACCTGAATATTAATTTTAATCACATTTTGAGAGTGAAAAAATATTTCTAGCCTATAACCCATGAGAATGTTTAAAAAAATGTACGTATAACGGTGACATTGGTTTCCAAGTATGTAGTTTTTCGCCTCTCCTGTAAAAAAAAAATAAATAAATAAAGTGGAGTTGTCCAAATTTGATACCAAGCACCTCATCTGAACATTATGTACGATTCCGCGTCCATGCAAGAGGGCTTTGTGCCATACACATCTCACGGTATATCTTGAGCGCTGGTGACTTCAGTGGACGTTAGAATTAAGGAGAGTCGTCTCAAATAGCTATAATGTTATATTTAACTAATTTCTAATCCCACGATTTTTGAGCTATCGATCTGAAATTTGGTACAGGTATTTACAATGACTGACTCTATTTTGATACTTAATTACAATGCCTTACCAAGTCAGAAAGCCTAATTACGAACCCAACTAACCTAACCTGACATCACAAAATATAAGGAACATTTTCTCATGATTTATTAAAGATATGGTTCTGAAATTTTTGTCCACTTGCTCTATATTATATGTAAGAAATCCCTACAGAGAGAAATTTAAAATTTAAATAGTTTTTTAAATAAATTTTCAAAAATGTAGTAGTATTAAAAAAAATATCATTGCTTTTCCAAAATAAAGTTCTTTACATATTGACCTAAAAACAAATTTTCTCAAGAAAAATTTGCATTATGCAATAATAGAGGAGCGTACAAAATTTCATCACTTTATCTCAAATAGTTTCTGAGAAAATATTCCATCTTCATTTAAAATTGGGTACTGCGGATAACAAGTTATAAATGTTCGCGTAGGCTTCCACGGCTGGTGTACATGGTCTGTGGATAAGCTTCAGGGCTTCTACCGCGTTATCTTGGTGTTATTGGCTGACGTTTCGACCGCTGTGTTGTGGCCATCTTCAGAGCAGTTGTTGGATAAGGAAATAGTCTGCCAGTACTTACATATATATATATATATATATATATATATATATATATATATATATATAGTAGTCTCGATGGGGGGGGGGAGAGTACTTGCTGTGATAGGTCGTAGGTTCTCCTTCTGGCATCTGATTGGTCCTACGTGGTCCAGTCCGGTTGAGGTCTGTATGAAGGGGAGTATTCATATTAAATACTGGCCCTCATAAGGTCACTCTTTCGGACCTTATGAGGGCCAGTATTTAATATGAATACTCCCCTTCATACAGACCTCAACCGGACTGGACCACGTAGGACCAATCAGATGCCAGAAGGAGAACCTACGACCTATCACAGCAAGTACTCTCCCCCCCCCATCGAGACTACTATATATATAAGTACTGGCAGACTATTTCCTTATCCAACAACTGCTCTGAAGATGGCCACAACACAGCGGTCGAAACGTCAGCCAATAACACCAAGACAACGCGGTAGAAGCCCTGAAGCTTATCCACACACCAACAAGTTATAAAGTTTGAATATGCATGCCACATGATTAATTATTTTTTTTAACCTCTTGTGACCCACAAGAACAACAACAGACACTGTTTATAGTACACGAAAGAATTTATAAATAAATTATTCTGAATCCTGAAGGAGAATCATTTTTACAATTATTATATTCTAGTCCCAGTCGTTCTCCAATCTTTTTTCTAAAACTACTCTGTGACTCTTCTTGAATGAAACCCGTTTTGATTAACATTTGGGCCGTAAAATTTTGTGGAGAGGTTCCCAACACTATGTAACATTTTTTAGACTAGTTTTTAGAAAATGTGATTTTTGGTCAGTTTGGACCTTAACCCTTAAAGACAGACGTATTAGAAAATCGCTGTAATTCAGGATACTAGTCTCCCAGACTCCCACCACAAAAATGGTTACATACTGCCAGTGGCGTATACTGGTTAAAGGGTTTGGGCTACCGCTGACCCTATTATTACACAAAATATATCTAACAGTTACTTTAATTTTAATTACTATGGTAAAACTAATAATAAAAAATTATTACATTATGTTATATTATAAACTTTTTCTTTTGTAATTTCCTTGGGCTACCGCCGGTAGCCCCGGTAGCCCGCAAAATACGCCCCTGCGATGCTGCTTGTGCACCATTCTCCTAACAGAAATATATAGCCTATTTTTTTTTTAATATTTTACCTTTTTAAGGTAACGGCGTTCTTACTATTTCGTCTCAGTTATATGGAATGAAATACGATTGAAGGATATAATTTTATAAATTTATACAGTACATTTTAATTAAATATTATATTTGGTAATAACACATATGAACAATATAAACATGAAATAAACAGTTTTAAATGTTAAGAGTGCAACAAATTTAACTTTTGTTGCGAAAACAAATTTCTCCATGACAATGTGCTTCCTTAGGCCGGAGCGCAGTCTTTCATACAATTTTACATTCTCAATGAAACATAAGATTTATCAATAATTGGTAGTCACAAGGTGAACCATAAAGCTGAAATAAACAGTTTTGAATGTTAAAAATACAAAAAAAAAGAAAAAAACAACCCATTCAACAGAATTCAAATAAATCGTATTAAACATGCTCAATATGCACAGGTTTACAGATCCGACAATTTTGGTATAACTAGTAAATATACTGACAAACACGAAAGGTACTTCCATAATTGGAACATTCAAGTTGCAGAAACCTGCAAAAAAGTATTCTCATTAATCCACTCGTTTAGACGATTGAAGAATTTTTCCATGAAAAAAAATGTTAGTGCAAACATTTGTGATGCCCCACTTCGATTACTGTCATATTCTGCTTACTGACCTAAACGTTACTTCGGCGCAGAGACTGCAACGTGTTCATAATATGTGCGTCCGTTTCGTCTGGAATATTCGCCGGGCTGATCACGTAACACCATCCCTCGAAATGTTGTCCTGGTTCCGTCTAGAAGATCGTAGGAAAATCCACTGTCTTTCCCTTCTCTTTCACAAATTGCATTTCTCCACTCCTGCCTATCTTGCGTCTCGTTTTCAAAATTTATCCACCCATCATAACCTAGACACACGATCACAACACTCCTCAATATTATCCATTCCCTCCCACCGAACATCCTCATATTCATCTTCTTTCACTGTGGCTGTTCCTCGACTTTGGAATTCCCTACCGAGTAATGGCAGGGACTGTCAGACATCAAACCAATTTAAGAATAGGCTAACGAGATATTTTTCTAACAATTCTTGTTAACAATAATAGCTTTTTCAGGTTTCTCAATGTTTAATGGTTATATATATCACAGATAAATATCTAAATTATCTCATTATTATTATTACTATTACTATTATTATTAATATTATTATTATAACTATTTCTTACCAATGTTTATTATTGTCACACTAACATTAGTTATCCAATTTTCATTATTTACTTTCATGTTGTTTTACGATCTAGATATTAATGTAATAACTATGTATGCAAATGTATTTAATTAGAATTAGAGTCTGGCTGGGCGGAAGAGAAGGCCTACTGGCCTTAGCTCTGCCATATTAAATAAATAAATTATTAATTATTATTATTAATTATATTATCAAACAACTGTCGAAAAATCAGGGATGGTTCCTAAAGTTATAAGCCATAGTCTATTAACAACATAGGTATTTTGGTTATTGAGGTGTCTACGCAACGAACTGTCTTACAGTCTACATTATTTTTATACTCACCCAAAACAAATGCCCAGAGGAAGCTGAGGATGACATTAAAGGTAAACATCGTTCCCGAAAAGTGTAATACTGGACCTCTTACCTGTAAAAAGAAAACCATTATCAATAACTTAGAACTGATACTGGAGAAATATGTTCATCTGCAAAAACTAAATAATAATAATAATAATAATAATAATAATAATAATAATAATAATAATAATAATAATAATAAATATTATATACTGTATATATTATAATAATATATATTTTATTATTATTATTATTATTATTATTAATAATAATTTCTTGGAGGATACATTTTGGAGTCTAGTGTAATATTAACAATAGTCCATTCCAAGAATCAGTGGAGTAACTTAGCGCATATGGGGACGGAGTCTATCTGTGCCGAAGTGTATTGCGGAAAGTATCAACTCGAGTCCGCTAAGGGGTAAGATGCTTGTGGTAGAAGGTAGAGTAGAGTTCAGACAGATATTATCCCCTCCTGCAAGCGATTGCTTGCTTCCTCCAGAGCAGTCATTGGCCCTAGCTCTCCCACATACCACCCCAAATATTTGAAGCTATTCACTTTCTTTACTGTCTCGTTTAGAATTCGCAAGTTTACCTTCTTTATTATTTTTTTGCAACAACCATTGTCTTCGTCTTGTTTGCATTTATTTTCATCCCATACGGTTCATAGCTGTCACTTAGCTTCTGTAGCATATCCCTTAGTATCGTGTCCTCTTCTGCTAAGAACGGCATAACATCAGCAAATCTTATACACTTTATTCTTCTTCCTTCTACTTCCATTTCATATATTGAAGTATTAAAATCTGTAACTTGAAATCACTGATGTCTCCTCATACGAACAGTGTTCTCGTTTTGTATTTGACGGAAATATATCTCAGTAAGTGTTAATTCATGTTTTAAACCAATAAACTGGTTATGATTTGTAACCTTCGTTGAGATAGGAATCTATCTTGGGAAGTAAGAGGCTGGCTATCAGGGTGGAGAAATATTCTCTTATTTATTACCAACTTTCAGAATTCTCGTCACACCCTTTCACTAGAAGTCTCGAGGTGGATACTGCAATACTAATGAACGGTAAATCAATTTACACTGCAGAGATAAAGAGTGGTGGGTGTGCACCACTCCAGAAATCATCCATACGATCAGCCATTCGTATTCTGTATGACAATTTAATATCTAAGCCAAGACGCTTCGTTTAATTCGTTTCATGTACTAAAAAGGGAAGGTTATGAACTGCATCGCGATGTTTATTAAAAGACAGCGCACCAAATTGTGGAAGTGGAGGTGTGGATTGCAAATGACGTTGTATGTACTGAAGTCAGCAGTTTTTTTAATTGAAAAAAAAAGAAAAGATATGTTTAAAAAGTGTCATTATCATCACATTTCTTGACCAGGGATTAATTGTAACTCACCTGCTCATCCAGGCGCCAGGTTAACTTCAGAGTCTGGTAAGCGTGAGGTTCTATGTTTGAATCTACCTACTTTGGCATTTATTTTTACTTTTTCATTAGATAACTTTTCCAGTCTCTTTTACCAATTGAGTTACCCGTCTGCAATTTATATTAATCTACCGGTCGATTTTTTCCTTTTAATAGGATAGACCAGGGTAATTGTAAACACTTTTTCACTGATTTCAAATATATTTGAACATTACACATCGCTCAGTAACGGTAAGCGAGACAAAGAAACATTGTGTTATTTTTAGATCTTCCTTTTTCCCTGAAAATGAATTTAGAATAATAATGTTGCCTTTTTTTCATCTTTTAATTGCTAGTGTTTTTCAGCGCGATATCCCAGTTTTTAATTAGCTATAACTCTACGTACATAGATGACTTTTAAATTATAAGTACATGAAATGATACGCGAAATCACGAGTGGATATCGGCAGATGGCAGATTTTCTTCGATACATCGTTATAATATTCATTGTAGGTACACAACTATTCATATCTCAGGCTATGTAAATTCGCAAAACACAAGGGAATGAGCGTCAGAAAATCCTGGTGTACAAAGAGACAACACTTCCAGAAAAAGTTGCAGTGTGGTGTGAAATATCCGGTCACAGGATCAATAACCAATTTTCTTTAAGGGGTTAGGTATAGCTTACAGCAGTAAAATTTAGGAAATATTCAACATTTTTTTCCTCCATTACTGTATCTTGCACAATAATGAAAATTAGTATGTGTAAACACTGTCCTTCTGCTGTATGAAAAAAAAAATATTTTTACGATTTAGAAATATTATTTACATTTTTCTTTTCAAAATTCAGTTCACCGTGCAGTGATGAAGCGTTTCCCACATAACTCAAAAACTATCCAACTACCTTCTGTGATGACATTTTTTGTGTGTATTTATGCATGTCATATCTACAGTATGATGCAAGATCACTTCTATACCTTTGATAGATTGTCTGATAAAAAATAAATTCATTTAAAAAATGGTCAAATATCAGTAGTTTCGTCTAACACAAAATTAAAAAATATATTATTTATTCAGGAATGTAGGTGAAAGAGCATGATATTGTAAACATGAGTTTCAGCAATAAAATAAAAGAGAGAGAGAACATGAAAAAGTTAACAAATTTATGAGTTATGAGGGAAACGCTTCATCACTGCACAGTAAACTGCCACCATTATGAATTTTGAAAAAAAAATATATATATATATATATATATATATATATATAATTTTTTTAATCGTAAAAATATTTTTTTTTCATATAGCAGAACGATAGTGCTTTACACATACCAATTTTCATTATTGTACAAGATACAGTAATGGAGAAAAAAATGTTGAATATTTCCAAAAATTTTACTGCTGTAAGCTATACCTAACCCTTAACGTTATGGTTACTATAATATTCGCATTTGACAACAATTCCTTTTCTAAAGAGAGCCAAAAATATCTCACTTAGTATGGAGATTACAAGCCAGGACATTCGATACCTGACGGACGTCATTTTGTCTCCTGACAAATGAGTATCAGTTCCTTTACTTGGCTAAAATCAGGAGTTTTTCAAGTGTTCGTCTAGGCGTCATTGAGACTTACTGAACGTAAGGAGTAGAGATACCATGCTTTCTGGATCCCGACACTAAAAGTAAATGTGGTCAACACTACTTCCCGGCCATCCTTTACCACCAGAGAAAACTTAGCAGCCCTACTCAACTTTGTAAGAGCCTGCGTAGATAACGACTCAAAAAATCCATATTTCGTCCAGGTTGAACTCATGCTTTTAGACTTCTTAATATATCACTTTACTGACAGGATCAATCTATTGTTATTTAACGACGCTGCATCAGCTACTAGGTTATTTACTGTCGATGGAATTGGTGATTGATGGTATTTAGCGAGATGAGGCCGAAGATTTGCCAGGGATTACCTGAAATTCAACTTACAGTTGGGAAAACACCTGACAAAATAATAGCAGGTAATAATCTAAAGCAGCCGTGGCGAAAATGTGATCGTGCGCCGAGTCACTGTGTAACCTGCAACATGCATAGCACCTATGGAGGCAGGCGGACACCCGAAGGGGAAATGAAGCAACTGTCTGACTTACTAACGGATGAAAGATGAAAGAGTAATGGAACGGAGAATATATAAAATAATATATATTATTAACGGATATTCATTTTCCTTATGTCAAGCACTTAAATATAATTTTATACAGTACAAGGCTACAAACTAAAGTTTAGTACGTGTAACGAAGAAAGAAATGAACAAGAAAACACAGAACACATTATCACAACCTAAAATTAATTGTCTTCGGAATGTCTCTGCGACAGAGTTTCAAAATCAGGAATTATGTCACTTACTGCCAGTCGTAGTTGATCACGAAGGTATTTATCTGTCAGTCGTGATCTAAATTTGGTTTTTATTATTTTCATTGTTGCAGATAATTTTTCACAAACGTAAGTTGTAGCGAACATGGCTTCAACAGAGCAAGCGAAAGAACGAAGCTTAGGGTATTTATTTTTTGGCAAAGATTTGAAAAGTTCAACATTGTCAAGTCCTTGCATCTAGCTTTCATTTAACATTACATTGTAAATCTGTGAGTTTAAATTGAAGATCTAACCGCATCGTTCGTACATCTGCTGAAAAAGGATAGATATACAGAGATAATAATAATAATAATAATAATAATAATAATAATAATAATAATAGTAATAACAATAATAACAACACTTAAGTTTTTAGGGTGCTATTCATAGACATTTCGCTAGCCCGGGCTACGAGCGTGCTAAACAGGATTCATATCATATCATATCATATCATATCATATCATATCATATCATATCATATCATATCATATCATATCATATCATATCGCTGACACTGGTTTATAAATACGAAAAACGTTAGTTCGCTGATCATCCACCGAAAGCCCGCGCTAAGAATGTCTATGAATACGGCCCGTAATGTTTCATGAGTGACATGTAGTATAATGCCGTTTTATGTTATACAACAGTTTTCCTCGTAATACTTGCGAACAAATCATACATTCAATATTCTCATCATATTGGCAGTAAAAAATGCGTCCTCCCATCCTACTTAAAACTTTAGTTTTTATAGAGATACATGGTTTCGAGAGAGACATTGCGACGATACGCCACTCGCAGGTGAGAGACAAATACAAACGGAACGGAGTTTGACTCCAGTGAGCGAGAGGGTGGGGGGTTGGGGGAGGTAGGAAGCAAGAGAAATGCATAGCTATCATTGCGAGCCACAATGTGCTCGCGAGTCACATTTTCTCCATGCCTGATCTAAAGCGAGAACAGAACCCAATCTCGATCGCAGTTCAGGATTAGCAGACAAACTATCGCGTGAGCTAAGCCGGTAACAACTCGGATCGAAATGCTGCCTAGAGCTCTGAAGAAATTGATCTACAGTGTACATTTATATAACAAATTCTGTAAGTTTTGTTTGATACATTCGAAGCAAGATTTGAACATAGGATTCAGAACTTATACTGTAGCAGTGTAACGTGGTCCGTTGGGCATATAAAGCGAATGGTGTGTAGGAACTGTGATACAGATCCACCTTTTTGGAAGCCGGTGCATCTGGGAGGCGGAGTGGAAATATTCCATTCAGGAGCGCGCGGGAGCGTCGTTTTCTAAGAAGGGATTTATTAAAAAGTCCCGTGGCGCTCAAATTGCCTGGCACAGCCTGCAATTTATCAATGCGGTGACATCCTCGTGCAGAGCGTATGGTGTTAGACATTGTTAAGGAACGACGAGCCTTGGCGATGAAGTTGGTTTTCGCGGTGTGTTCATTTCAGAGAAGCCACAAATTGGAATACCTTCACTCTCATCTTTCTGCGTGGGCGCTCGAAGTTCCCCATGCCAGCCTTTTATTTCCTTCTCAAACTCTTCGAAACTCCTTTCAAGTGGTTCTTTAAAGATCATGCTTTATAACTGACGGCTTTAAGTACAAAAAGACTCGAAAATCTATAGCAAAGAACCCTTTGTTTTGTCTAGACCTGTGCTTGTATAATGGTGATAGACGTGTAACCAGCATATGCCATATTTATTGTCTTATATTACTACTTCGTATAGTTTCTACTCTAGCCATTTTTATAAAATATATAGTTAATGCAAGTATTTAACAGAATTATGTTAACATATATTTCCTTCGCTATTATTCAAATCGGAGCGAGTCCTATTACAAATTCTGCGTTCTCGTTTCGAAACATTAAACTTCATAAGTAGAGGCGAGAATTCCATGCAAATCCATATTTTTATAGGAACTTAGGACACAGTTCAAACTTAGTACTTACCCATTTAATTACTTTCCAGTTCCAAATATGTGTACTTTTCCCGTGCATATTTGCATATTTTGGCTTTTTTGGGGATAAAAACATGCATAATGCGTATTTATTCAATTTTAAACTTAATCATGCATTTAATATACAGCGTGAGTATAAATGACTTCCCTGATTACGAAAATTATTTGTGGACAAACGATTGAAAGTAAAACATTTTTAAATATACGAATGTATGGATAAACTCTCCAAGTTTTTAAACATATCTTATAGGTGCTCGATATATATATATATATATATATATATATATATATATATATATATATATATATATAAGGTTATTTTACGAAGCTTTATCAACAGCTTAGGTTATTTAGCGTCTGAATGAGATGAAGGTGATAATGCCGGTGAAATCAGTCCGGGGTCCAACACCGAAAGTTACCCAGCATTTTCTTATATTGGGTTCAGGGAAAACCCTGGAAAAAACCTCAACCAGGTAACTTGCCCCACCGGGAATCGACCCCGGGCCACCTGGTTTCGCGGCTACACGCGCTAAGTGTTCGAATGCTCGATATGGGTTCCCCTTGTGCCCTGCAGACATGAAGTCGGTAGTTAAATTCGTCCCACACACGACTAAGTGTATCCATATCGATTGCAGTGATGGCGTTGATGATGCGGAAGCGTAGCTCTGGCAGATTTTCCGGTAATGGAGGTACAAAAACAGAGTCTTTAACATACCCCCATAGGTAGAAGTCACACGGTGTTAAGTCAGGGGAACGTGGAGGCTAGGACAAGAGCTGCATGTCGTCTCCCCAGTTCACTTCCACAACGAAGTCCGGGCATTCCTGAACGACCGAATGCCAAACAGATCGATTGGTCGCGCGGGGAGAGAAAACATGCAGCTCTTGTCCTGGCCCCAACGTTCCCCTGACTTAACACCGTGTGATTTCTACCTGTGAGGGTATGTTAAAGATTCTGTTTTTGTATCTCCATTATCGGAAAATCTGCCAGAGCTACGCGCTCGCATCATCAATGCCATCGCTGAAATCGATATGGATACACTTAGCCATGTGTGGGACGAATTGAACTACCGGCTTGATGTCTGCAGGGTTACAAGGGGACCCCATATCGAGCACCTATAAGGTATGTTTAAAAACTTGGAGAGTTTCACCATATACTCGTATAATTAAAAACTTTCTATCTTCAATCGTTTGTCCACAAACAATTTTCGTAATCAGGGAAGTAATTTATTCTCACGCTGTGCATTATATTCAGTTTAAATGCATTTTTAATGGTTTTCAGTGGACACATTTTCTCGATTTTTATGTCCCTTATTTTAGCTCCAGGAACCAGAATTGAAGAAGGAGAAGAAAAAATACCTAAATCACAGAGGAAGATTCATTCAAGTTTGCACCCATAATTTCTTGCGATGCCCACAAAAACACATTGACTTACAAGGGCAGGAATCTCAGAAACCAATTTATAAATGTTGTTAGTTGTTAACTGTGCAACAAAAAGAAAAAAAAAAGTGAAGTGAAATAAGAAATTTGGAACAAAAATTAAAGTACATATTTTAGTGTCTTTTTCGCCTGATCGAGCATGTTTCATAGTTTCATAGTGCATGAATGCATGCATATTTTGGGATTTTATAGAGCATGGAATTCTCGTCTCTATTCATAAGCAATAAATCCATATTTCTTTAATATCACAATAATAATAATAATAATAATAATAATAATAATAATAATAATAATAATAATAATAGTTACTTATTGGCTTTTAAGGAACCCTGAAGTTCATTGCCGCCCTCACATAAGCCCGCCATTGGTCCCTATCCCGAGCAAGATTAATCCATTCTCTATCATCATATCCCACCTCCCTCAAATCCATTTTAATATTATCTTCCCATCTACGTCTCGGCCTCCCCAAAGGTCTTTTTCCCTCCGGCCTTCCAACTAACACTCTATATGCATTTCTGGATTCGTCCATACATGCTACATGCCCTGCCTATCTCAAACGTCTGAGTTTACTTACATACTTACTTACAAATGGCTTTTAAGAAACCCGAAGGTTCATTGCCGCCCTCACATAAGCCCGCCAGCGGTCCCTATCCTGTGCAAGATTAATCCAGTCTCTATCATCATACCCCACCTCCCTCAAATCCATTTTAATATTATCCTCCTATCTACGTCTCGGCCTCCCTAAAGGTCTTTTTCCCTCCGGTCTCCCAACTAACACTCTATATGCATTTCTGGATTCGCCCATACGTGCTACATGCCCTGCCCATCTCAAACGTCTGGATTTAATGTTCCTAATTATGTCAGGTGAAGAATACAATGCGTGCAGTTCTGTGTTGTGTAACTTTCTCCATTCTCCTGTAACTTCATTCCGCTTAGCCCCAAATATTTTCCTTAGCACCTTATTCTCAAACGTCTGAGTTTAATGTTCCTAATAATGTCAGGTGAAGAATACAATGCGTGCAGTTCTGTGTTGTGTAACTTTCTCCATTCTCCTGTAACTTCATCCTTCTTAGCCCCAAATATTTTCCTAATTATGTCAGGTGAAGAATACAATGCGTGCAGTTCTGTGTTGTGTAACTTTCTCCATTCTCCTGTAACTTCATCCCGCTTAGCCCCAAATATTTTCCTTAGCACCTTATTCTCAAACGTCTGAGTTTAATGTTCCTAATAATGTCAGGTGAAGAATACAATGCGTGCAGTTCTGTGTTGTGTAACTTTCTACATTCTCCTGTAACTTCATCCCTCTTAACCCCAAATATTTTCCTAAGAACCTTATTCTCAAACACCCTTAACCTATGTTCCTCTCTCAAAGTGAGAGTCCAAGTTTCACAACCATACAGAACAACCGGTAATATAACTGTTTTATAAATTCTAACTTTCAGATTTTTTGACAGCAAACTGGATGATAAAAGCTTCTCAACCGAATAATAACATGCATTTCCTATATTTATTCTGTGTTTAATTTCCTCCCGAGTATCATTTATATTTGTTACTGTTGCTCCAAGATTTTTAAACTTCTCCAACTCTTCAAAAGAAAAATTTCCAATTTTTATATTTCCATTTCGTACAATATTCTCGTCACGAGATGTAATCATACACTTTGTCTTTTCGGGATTTACTTCCAAACCTATCTCTTTACTTGCTTCCAGTAAAATTCCCGTGTTATCTCCAATCGTTTGTGGATTTACTCCCAACATATTCACGTCATCCGCATAGACAAGGAGCTGATGTAACCCGTTCAATTCCAAACCCTCTCTGTTATCCTGGACTTTCCTAATGGCATACTCCAGAGCAAAGTTAAAAAGTAAAGGTGATAGTGCATCTCCTTGCTTTAGCCCACAGTGAATTGGAAACACATCTGACAGAAACTGACCTACACGAACTCTGCTGTACGTTTCACTGAGACACATTTTAATTAATCGAACTAGTTTCTTAGGAATACCAAATTCAATAATAATAATAATAATAATAATAATAATAATAATAATAATAATAATAATAATTTTATTTTCCCTGGCAGAGTTAAGGCCGTTTTCATCTGCACTCATTTGATGGACGTGAAAGTGTTTAGAGGAGAAGAGAACGATATTAAAAACACTCGCTGTAGACAGAAATGAGTATTTCTGCAAAATATTATCACATTATAAAGCTGTCCGGGATTTTCTGTCCTTGAGTGTAAGTAATCAACACGTATCATATGCCGCTGCACCGGGGTTTAACGGGTTCGCAATAATAAACAGAGAACATTAAAATAAATATAAGGCACCTGGAACCATAAATGTGAGCTCCCGTAGTTATCACGGCCTGGAGCGTTGACCGCAGCACCGCGGTGGCATATACAACACACGGAGCTGGCACTAATGTGGGAAATGTTTTATTCATTGTGGTGTAATAAGAAGAATCCTGAGCGCTCTTTAATAACGGCTCCCCGGTGACTATTAATACGCCCAAGAACAACCGCCGGCGCACGTCGGATATTTTACCTAACGTTTTCAGAAAAGCCCTTTCGCTGCGCCGCTTCTTAACTGTAATGATTTTATAATCCTACACTGCGCCCGTGCTCACATCGTTATGGCAAGAATGCAGGGGTAGTCAAGTGTCCACAGCGAATAGTGAGATCGGAGATTCCAGCTACGGTTTTCTTCGTTTTCCTCGGTCTTTCCAAGTATCAGAAAAGCATTAAAATGCGATCGATGGCAAATGTGAAACTCTTTTCTATTAACTTATTTTATATATCGTAGACAAAATAAAAAGTAATTTGGCATTCCCAAGAAATTCGTTCGATCAATTAAAATGTGTCTCAGTGAAACGTACAGCAGAGTCCGTATAGGTCAGTTTCTGTCAGATGCGTTAACAATTCACTGCGGGCTAAAGCAAGGAGATGCACTATCACCTTTACTTTTTAACTTTGCTCTAGAGTATGCCATTAGGAAAGTCCAGGTTAACAGAGAGGGTTTGATATTGAATCAGTTGCTTGTCTATGCCGATGACGTGAATATGTTAGGAGAAACTCCACAAACGATTACTTGAAGCAAGTAAACTTGAAGCAAGTAAAAAAATAGGTTTGGAAGTCAATCCCGAAAAGATAAAGTATATGATATACTGTACGACATGGAAATATAAAAATTGGAAATTTATCCTTTGAAGAGGTGGAAAAATTCAAATACCTGGGAGCAACAGTAACAAATATAAATGATACTCGGGAGGAAATTAAACGCAGAATAAATATGGGAAATGCCTATTATTATTCGGTTGAGAAGTTTTTACCATCCAGTCTGCTGTCAAAAAATCTGAAAGTTAGAATTTATAAAACAGTTATATTACCGATTGTTCTTTATGGTTGTGAAATTTGGACTCTCACTTTGAGAGAGGAACATAGGTTAAGGGTCTTTGAGAATAAGGTGCTTAGGAAAATATTTGGGGCTAAGAGGGATGAAGTTACAGGATAATGAAGTTACACAATACAGAACTGCACGCATTGTATTCTTCACCAGACATAATTAGGAACATTAAATCCAGACGTTCGAGATGAGCAGGGTATGTAGCACGTATGGGCGAATTCAGAAATGCATAAAGAGTGTTAGTTGGGAGGACTGAGGGCAAAAAGACCTTTGGGGAGGCCGAGACGTAGATGGGAGAATAATGGATTTGAGGGAGGTGGGATATGATGATAGAGACTGGATTGGTCTTGCTCAGGATAAGGACCTATGGAGGGCTTATGTCAGGGCGGCAATGAACCTCCGGGTTCCTTAAAAGCCAGTAAGTAAGTAAGGCTAAATGAAAAGTACTGGATGAACAGTAAGCAATGTTATGAATTTCAGGGGGTTATTTCTTGAGATATTTCAAACAAAAACGTTTAATACAATTTTGCTCGTTTTTGCTTCCTTTTCGAGACGAAAATTGTTTTCTATGAAACATTTCACAGCGTGTTTTGGGAAAGCAATTCGTTTAATTCTCAAGCTACTCAGTCACTTTAAGGAGTTAGGTACAGCTTACAGCAGTAAAAGTTTTGGAAATATTCAACATTTTTTTTCCTCCATTACTGTACCTTGTGCAATAATGAAAATTGGTATATGTAAAACACTGTCCTCCTGGTATACGAAGAAAATATTTTTTTGCGATTAAAAAAAAATATTTATATATTTTTCTCAAAATTCAAAATAGTGCAGTTTACTGTGCAGTGTTGAAGCGTTTCTCTCATAACTCATAAACTTGTTAACTTTTTCAAGTTCTCTCGCTTTTATTTTATTGGTGTGAAACTCATGTTTACAATATGATTTTTCTTTCAACTACATTCCTTAATATTTTTTTTTAATTTTGCGTTAGAAGAAGATACTGATATTGACCACATTTTTAAATGAATTTACTTTTTATCAGACAATTTATCAAATTCAGAGAAGTGAACTTGCATCATATTGTAGATATGACATGCATAAATACACACAAAAAATTTCATCACAGAATGTTGGATAGTTTTTGAGTTATGAGGGAAACGCTTCATTACTGCATAGTGAACTGAATTTTGAAAAAAAAAAAATGTAGGCCTAAATATATGTATTTTTAAATCGTAAAAATATTTTTTCCATATAGCAGAAGGACAGTGTTTTCATTATTGTACAAGATAAAATAATGGAGGAAAAAAATGTTGAATATTTCCAAAATTTTACTTGCTGTAAGTTGTACCTAACCCCTTAAGAGAACAGTATACGGTGGACAAAATAAACACAAAACGATACACTTATTTTTACAGTTACTGAAGATGTGTTACAAATAGAATACAAATGGCTCATTCCTTGAAAAAATTATACTCCACTATACAATTTAAGTAAAAAATACAAGTTA
Source organism: Periplaneta americana (assembly GCF_040183065.1). Classification (NCBI taxonomy): domain Eukaryota; kingdom Metazoa; phylum Arthropoda; class Insecta; order Blattodea; family Blattidae; genus Periplaneta; species Periplaneta americana. The sequence goes on along the minus strand of NC_091117.1, from coordinate 182,730,050 downwards.
CATTTATGTTACTGCAGAAAAAAATATATATATATATATACATATTATATATATAGCTAAATTTGGCATTCTTCACGACAAATAAAAATAAGTGAGAACGTCCTTACTCCTTTACAAAAGTATTTCCAGGTAGTTAAAACATACATGCAGTATGTTTACTCATTAGAGCTTTAACAATTACACAAGTTTTTTCTCCATTTGTTTTGGTATTTTAGTCTCTTGCTCTTTACGGAATTTCAACCTTACATGTAAAACAGGTATGACGGAGTTTTTATAACGTAGAGTTAGAACAACTGCAAAGCCTCCTTCTACAACAACACAGGGTATAACATTGGAAAGGACAAACATTCTTTTCCAAGGTAGAACTTTAACTTACGACCTTAGTCTGCATACAACAACAAAGCTTCGTCTTGACTAGGCCTGTCCTCGACGGCCGACTATAATAATTATGTAGAACTTGTAGAAAGCGTAATAACGAATAGGCCTAAGGCTAAAATGCTATGGTGTGAATATTAAAAGCACAGGACAATACGAATAACGAATATACGAGTAATCTTATTTCGGAACTTCTCACGATCGTCTCGGTAGATCCATGAGAAACATCACAACGCGTATTTTAAACATAATAATAACAAAATCTAAAATTGTTCTCCACGATTTCCGTCGTATCGAAGTGCAGAACATATGGGCTACAGCCACAATGTTCTCTGAAACTTTTTTTTATTTATTTCTCTATTTTTCAGGAGGATAACGTAACAATGTAATGAGTTCCACAAACACAAAATGTCTTTTCTCTCTTACTCTATCTCGTGCTTATTAAATATTTAAATCTCAATTTTCAGATGATGCAGTTTTTTAACATAGTCTATCTTTTATAAACAAGCCACGGATTATTAGATGTAGAAAGTAACGTAAGACATTCTCGAAGAGTTTTGCTATAATTTTAAGATATTTTCTTAAGAAAAAATAATAAAGCTAGCAGCATATCAGACATTAAAAACTCAGTGATTACTGTAGAATAGAGCATTTCATTATAAAAATCATTCAGTATTTCTTTAAGGAGTCCTGTAAATTAATCCAATTTTCTAAATGTTTCACCTCCGACTGAGGTTCTGGCTAATATGTATATATATATATATATATATATATATATATATATATATAATCAGGCAGTAAATCTTGCTTGACGATATGTGTCAGAGGAAGAACAATTGTTTGTATGCATCTGAAGTCTGATTAGTGGAATATGTAGCTGTATGCATTGGATGGGGAATGGAACTGGCCACCCTACCTCATTATCTCCTGGACTAGTTGCCTTATGAGTGGTGCCTTATCGGTGTTACTTATGAGCAGGGAACGGATTTATATGGACTAAAAATATATGAAATATGTAAATATATATGTAGTTATTTTTACCAAAATATGGAATTAAATATGGATTTTTACCAAAATATGGAATTAAATATGGACTTAAAATTATAAAAAAATGACTATGTACGTTAAATATTGGTACATTTTAATCAAACTAAACAAAAAATATAATGGACGTACCTTATCTTCCAATGTAGTTTCAACAAAACACAATTTTTATTGTCTGTTACCATAACAATAGGTTACAAACATTTCTTTCAAGTGCTGAAAAGTGAATCTTCTTCTATTGTCTCTGAGGATAGATTTATACTGACTAAAAGAGCGTTCGACGTCACAAGAAGTAACTGGTACATAATTCAATTTCACAATGTCTGCTGGGGATAAGTCCAAGTTAATCTTCACTGTTGATTCACCACTCATCACAGCAACAACCTTTTGTAGTTCTTCATATCCAGGGTTTTTTGAAAGTACAGTGTCCACCTTAGCTCTTACTGCATCTGCAACTTTACCTCTACCACGATTCAGTTGTTCCACAGTACTATTTATAATTTCAAAACTTTCAGATAGTGAAAGGTGCCTATTTTGGAGACTTTTGAGCGTTTTTATGATGCATGAAAATGTATGCTGAATGTGAGCTAAGTCATTCTTCACACTTATGTCACAGGTAACTGTTTTCGCAGTATCAATTGAGACTGCATCTTCAGAGTCCAATGCAAGGAGAACATTGTTAATAGAGTCTATATGTTCGGCATAATATTCAACTGCTTCTAGCCATGTACCCCATCTAGTTAAAATTGGCTTTGGTGGCAATGGAATTTCAGGGTACATTTCTTTCAACACGTTAACTCTACTGGGAGCTTTGAGAAATACTTTTTTCACTGATGAAATCAACAAATCTACTTTAGGGAAATTGTCTCTGACCACTTCTGCCACACGATGAAATGTATGCGCCACACAAGTAAAATGAGTCAATTTAGGATATACAACAGATAATGCTTGTCCAGCTTTGACCATATAAGGGGCAGCATCGCTAATAAAGAATAACACATTATCGTAGGCTACATAATACCCTTTGGCCACAGGATACCCATAGCTTCGTTGAACAGTTTAACTATAGTTTTGTTATTGCACTTTTCTAGAACATCACAATGTAAAAGAATTCGTTCAGAATATTGTTCACTTAACAAACCGATAACTACATTACCAACAAGTCTACCTTCTTTGTCGGGAGTCTCATCAATGGAAACCCAAATTGAACTATCTTTAATTTCATCTCTTATCTTCTGTATTGTCTCATCGTAGATGGATGGAGCATACGTCTTCCTAAGTGTTGACTCATCCGGGATTGTATGTTGAGTATATTTTTCAAGGAATTCCCTGAAGACCTTATTCTTTAGTTTGTAGAGAGGAATATCAGCAGAGATGAGAGAACGGCACAGGTCGATGTTAAACTCAGATCTTACATTCGATGTTGTTGGTTGTGTTAAAAACAATTGTCTCTGCTTGGAATTTAGTTGTTTGTTGGCCTGATGTTTACTAGTTGTAATGTGTTGTTGCACCAGGAACTTTTGTGTAGATGATACTGCACACTGACACAAATTACAAAATAATATTTTATTGTCAGTTGATAAACCATCTTCTTTAAATTCTGAAATGTAACTTGTTAGTTTTGATTTTAAATTGACTGAATGACGTACTTTTGGCATATTTACCGTCTTTATAGTATGATTTACAAAACTGAACCTATGTGTACTCTGACTGGCATTTAACTGTTGAGCTGCACAACTGAAGTCTGTTAAAATTTTTAAATTAAATTAATACAGTTTTGTAACTTACTTTCCCATTGTTGATAGGACTGCTAATTTTCAAATAACTCTGATGTTAAAGGGATTACTGAACATGTGTTTAAATCTCTATTGTTGAAATGTATTTTTAAAAGTTAATGGAATTTTGTTTTGTTTTATTGTTAAACCTAATATAATATGGACTGTTTTATATGAAATATGGAAAATATATGGAAATTAACGAAAATATGTACTAAACTCTAAAATATGGAAAAATATGGAAAATAAAAGTAGGATTTTTCAACCCTACACATTGTGAAACATAAAGATAATGCAAAATATAAATTATATTAACTTTATAAGTAAATATGTATTTACATATAAATCCTTTCCCTGCTTATGAGGTTCAAACCCGTCTTCGGACAGTTGACTAAACAACAATTAAATGTTTCACATAATTTGAATGACAATGCATAGCAAAACAATTTCACACAATATCAGGTACACACTCTCTTTCTACGGTTAAAATGCACTGTAAACTGAAGTGGCGGAAGGATTCGATTACTTATTTCTTGAAATCAACAGATATTTTCTTCAATAAGTTTAAATAAATGAATAATATAAAATAATCCGAGGCATGACAGCCCATGAAGGACCATGTCCGACCAGTCGGCTGCTGGCCTCACGTCCACATGCCGAAGCAGAGGTGGATGATCATCCAACCAGAATGGAGACATCGTGTGGTTAGCACGATGATCCTCCCAGCCGTTACAGTTCGCTTTCGTAGCCGCATTTTGCTACCTATCGTAGCTTCCCAAGTGCATCACGATGTGGGGTGGGCACCGATCCCATATACTGGGCGAAATTTCATGCAAAAAATGAATATAAATAGAAAATATAAATAAATAAATGACAATGAAACAGACATTATCTCGTAGGCTCTAAAACTGAAATAGGGTATTTTATGTAGCAATCTCAAGTTAGATGTTTATGAAGTATAGAAATATGGGGACAGAATTGGCTTGAGCGTAGGAATTCGGCGCTTAATTATAAGATAAATAAAATGCAAGAGATAAGTCCAATAAGCAATTATACCAAAGCGCCAAGATGCCGTCATCTAGGATTCTCATAAAATACACTACATTAATGAAGTCTTTCCGTCCACAGCACGAGGAAAGGGACGTGACTCCATTAGAGGGAAACTTCCCCTTGCTCGTGCCACTTCTTTACAGGACATTACGGTTGCGACAGCAGTTGAAAACCGTGACAGAACAACCGTTTGTTTCAGTTGTCTGAGTTGTCACTTACGGTAGTTACAAGTCGAATATTATGGAGATGAAAACAAACATCATTTTAATGTTACACTTATTATTTCAAGAAGTTTCGGCAGTTTTTAGTACCGGTAGCCTAATTGTCAGTAGTAAACAGCTTTCTACTCTGCAAGTTTCGAACACTGGTAACGTTGGGTTACGCGATCCAGGGCAGGTCTACAATTTCAGAACTCACAGTAGATCTGGAGTTCTGTGTCCATTTCCGTACAGAATGATTGTGTATCTAATTTTATATATTATTACATAGAGTTAAGGTATCTGCGAATAAATTGCTTAGAAAAATATTTAGGGCTATGAGGGATGAAGTTACAGGAGAATGGAGAAAATTACACAACGCAGAATTGTACGGATTGTATTCTTCACCTGACATAATTACGAACATTAAACCCAGACGTTTGAGATGGGCAGGGCAAGTAGAACGTATGGGTGAATCCAGAAATGTATACAGAGTGTTAGTTGGGAGGCCGGAGGGAGATAGACCTTTAGAGAGGCCGAAACGTAGATGGGAGGATAATATTAAAATGGATTTGAGGGAAGTGGGATATGATACTAAGGACTGGATTAATCTTGCTCAGGATAGGGACCGATGGCGGGTTTATGTGAGGGCGGCAATTAACCTCCGCGTTCTCTAAAAGCAATTTATAAGTAAGTATTACATAGAGTTAAATAATTGGATTTCAAACTATATTAACTTGTACCTCCCTTGGTATGTATTGGAAATTCTGAGCACTCCTCAATGGCTTAACTTCCTTTTTCTCCAAATGCATAGTATAAATAACTGATTCATTTAGATTATGTTATGTGCTAAAGATGCAAACAACAAAATTTAAGAAGGGAGAAAGAATGCTTGTAATTTTAATTTTTTAATCTGAATTTAAAATAATTTGCACAAAAATAAATGTATTAGTGATATGGTATGTACAATTTGATTTCTTTGATCTGAGTGTTACAAAGAAAAACAACAATGGCATAGAAAATTCTTGATTCATGCATATATCTTCATATTACAATTAAAAAAAGGAGATGGGTACCATTGCTTGACTTCACCAAATGCTCTGCTATTCGATTCCAAATTCGATAAAGCACATCTCAAATCACTCTTCAGAACAAGCCAGCAGAGAGTTAGTAAAAAAGAAATTAATGGAAGAAAGAAGACAAGTTCGTAATCGTACCACAATAGATGGATTTGATTAACTAATTCTAATATGAGGAACTAATGTTTTTTGCCCTTCCGTCGTAGTCTAAGGCGCCATATCTTGCACTAGTATTACGGAATTAGCACTTCAAATTTGCTCATAAAATTTCGGCCAGTGCATGAGATCAATACGCACCCAACATCGTGATGAATTTGGGGATCCTGGGTTCCGCGAGCCAGCTATAAATGCTTTAAGATCATTATGCTAATCATAAATTTCCCCCAACTGGTTGGATGATCGTACACCTCTGCTGAGGTATATGGACGTAAAACCAGTAGTCGGCCGGTAGCCTTTAACCCTCAATGAATTTTCGCACACTATTATTATTATTATTATTATTATTATTATTATTATTAACTAAAGTCGATTATAATAAGCCTGGAGCAAAACGACACAAGAAGGCCTGTGTTTTCAATTATTAATGGCGTGAGTGAGGAGTTACTTACTCTCCTGCAGGTGAACCCAATCTGTCTTATTGATCGACATCATAAACTGCTACGTAATCAATGTGCCGTTTCTCTGGTTCTAATCAAACGGATAAATCACACAACTAACTGAAGATGCGAGGACTGACTTAGAGACTAGTTGGCCTGCACACCTACGTCGTGGACTGACCGACAAAATATACCTATATCTAACGATTTTTTTATCATACTCATTTTATTGGTCTTAAAATCCATCAAGCTCGGATGGATTTGAACTCGCGAACACTGGACCTCAGGTAGCATAGTAGCAAACAGAAAAAATCGGAAACGTCTATATTAATAACAGTAACCATACCAGAATGGTAAATGTTAAGCCAGAGACTTCATCACCATCACGTAGAATCATCAGTCCATGTTCTAGTTTTAGGCCTATAATCTACACATACAGGGTGATTCAAAAGGTAAGGTCAACCGGTGAGACGATTCAGGGCGACATTTTAGGGCAGGAAAGTTCTTTGTAAGTTTTATTTATTTCCAACCGCTTCAGAGTTACAACAGTTAATTCACATCTCATGATACTTACAATTAATACTAATTTACCGTCAGTTGTTTTGATCTAGGTTTGTTTACAAAGCATGATTTCCACCATTGATTCAATGACAATGGAACACACACCGTGATATGCTGTGATTGCGTAACGGAAGACATAGGCGAGGAACGTAACCACCCCTCAAGTCTTACAGAAGGACCTGTAGTTCAGTATCAACAGAGAAGCTACAGAAAATGCACCAACATGTTTAGAAATGCGGAATATTGAGACATGCAGGGGAGGTCATGTTGCTTGGCCAGCACGGTCTCCTGACTTAACGCCTCTGGACTTCTTTGTATGGGCTTCTATGAAAGAAAAGGTGTACGTTACGGATATTACAGACAGAGATCATCTGCTCCAGCGAATTAATGCAGCTGCAACAAACAGACTACGAAACGGGCTGTTCGATCTTGTACACGGCGCAGTAAGAGAACGCGCCAAGGCATGTTTGCGTGCAAACGGAGGACATTTTGAGCAACTGCTCCAATAAAGTACTGTAAATTAGTAAAGTCGCCTTAGTTGTCAGTAAATGTCTGACATGTTGTAAGTCTAAAACGGTAGCAAATAAATAAAACTGACAAAGGACTTTCCTGCTATAAATGTCACCCTGAATCATCTCCTCACCGGTTGATCTTACATTTTGAATTACCCTGTTTTTAACAGCATAAAAGTATACAGATTACGATAGGCAACAACACACACAGTTCCTGACAGTTTCAGACGAAGATTACAAAGTATTATTTCTCTCTTATTGTAGCTTAACATAAAACCCATTCTCGTAAGAACGAGGTTGCAGCAGGCTCACATGTATTAAATAAAACAGTAGATTATTTTTTCAGTTTGCACGCAACACCAGACATACTCCTTTAATTGCTGCGTATACCAGGGTCGCCTAGTTTACAATATCATGCATTTAAATAAATCGTCTTTGTTAAGCATTTTACCATTAAGATGACCTTTGGTTTCTATGCAATTTCAACCTTAAGTACCTCGGTGGATTCCTGTGACGTGAGGTAACCAAGACGCAGCGTCTTCATCTAAGACGTTATTTGATTTATAACTCAAGGAGAGACGTTCCCCAGCGGGTCAGTTCTCGAGAACTTTTCCATCTCACAGAAGGATTTGCGCCTGTGGTTTCTAAAATTTATTAATCAACACATTCCGAGAATTGTTGATGTATAGAAACTTCAAATCTGTTAAGAAGTATGAAATTTTCCTTGAAGAACAATTATTTTTGAAGCATTAGATTCCAACAAACGTCAGGTCTATTCCATGTCAGAATTTCTGGCGAGTTGTCTGTATGATATGTAAAGTTGAATTTGTCTAAAAGAGATTTACACGCCTCAAGCGCGCTTGCAGTCTTTTTATACCTATCTAAAGCTCGTACGAAAATAACAAAAAGTAAGTATTTTTGTGTTGCGTGAAACTATGCTGTTATTTTGCATGCAGGCAAAGATCCTAGCACGCACATAATAGGAGTTCTTTGTTTCTGAAAATTCTACATAGAAGGCCTGTTTTTTATCAAACGCTATCCAAGAGAAGTCCCAATTTGGTGAACTAAATTTCGGACAATTCATAAAAAAATCCCTATAATACGAAATTTGAAAGCAAACAAGCCTTACGTAATTAATCGTTTATCGTCAAAGACTTTACATTATGAATTCGAATCGTAAGCGAAACTTTATTTTCATTTTAAAGTATTTATATTCGTAACTATATGTTACAGTGGTTCTGCACAGAAATATCTTTCTTAGATGGATGCATTACGAAAATTTATCACAGAGTAGTGTTTCACATTTCCTCTCTTAGCTAAAAATTATTTACAAAATTAGAATTGTGAATGTCTAGTATATGAAGAAAATTCTACATTCGATAGCTTAAATATATCTAACAATCAATCCTAGAGTGTGAATTTTTCACCAGGCAGTCTAAGGTACGACCCCGGACGTTGACTATAATAGATATACTTGTAAAGAACAAAAGTGGAGGAAGAGGTTGTTTAGGTTTCCTTTACGTAACTTTATCCACCAACACTATTAACTTAATCTCATATTTACCTTAATTTCAAACAACTTTACTGCGACAATGCGGTTTATTTATTTTACTATTCCCTGCAAAAACTGAGCGAGAACTCAACGCGTGGATATGTAGCCGAAAAAATAACACAGGGTAAAAGACGACTCAGGGAGTTTCTATCAAATATAAATTCGGGGAGAAATCGGGTTTCATCATTGACAATGATTATTAAAAGAGAAAAATTCGCTTCGGCGCAGGGGATCGGACGCGGGTCCTTGGTTCTACGTACCAAGTGCTCTAACCACTGAGCTATGCCGAAGTTCAATCCACAGCACCGGCTCGAATCCCTCTCATCTAGTGCTTTTCCCTTTGTTGATTCGATCCGATGCTGTGGTTAGAGCACTTGGTACGTAGAACCAAGGAACCGGGTTCGATTCCCGGAGCCGGAGCGAATTTTTCTCCCCTAATAATCACTGTTACCATAACAGATATATTCTGTAGGGCCAAAAATTAATCTTTAAGTTGTTCACCATAGGCATTTATGACTTTCTACGTTCGTAGATGTTCGTGAGTGTTGCACAGAGAGAGCAATAGCCTACATCTAGCTAATCATCTCCATCAGTCATCACCGGAACTCATACGACACTTTAAACCATATTTGTTATGAAATAAAGTGTTATGAAGTGAGACGAGATAAGACGAATTCAACGGGTGAGTCTACAGCACTTAAAATACCACATAGATGGCTCACGTTTTCCCTAGTGGTCATCAGGTGCACAGGGCAAACCCCCAGGAGCAATCGGATCTTGCCTTTGGCGTCCCGACATTCACTGGTCCAGGTTCATAAGTGTAGCAGAGAGGAAGCTGTACATTAACCAATCTGTGTCCATAAGCATTTCACAATGAAAACATATCTCGTTCCCTCCTACACTCGGGATAGACCTAAAGCAATGGTCGTCAGCATTCGCTGAAATGGGTAACGGGTAAAAAGTGTATCTAATACAGATGAACAAAACTAACTGCCGCTCTCGCTCGCTATGTTCGTTTTAGATACGTTGTTAGGTTGTTAACTGTGCAAAAAAAAAGAAAAAGTGAAGTGAAATAACCTTTGGGACAAAAATGTATTTTTCGCTTGATCGTGCATATTTCATAGTTTGATAGTGCATGAATGCATGCATATTTTGGGATTTTATAGTGCATGAAATTCTCGTCTCTAGTACTGACTAATGAGCAATTACTCCAAACAAGTGGGGGGACACTACGATAGGGCCTACTTCCATTCTCGTTTGTACTACTTGTTTTGTTATTCAGTAGGGGGTTGTTTTTGTGACTTCTAATATCCTGTTTTACGTAAAGTACAATAAATCTCAAGAAAATCAGCTCTTAAAGCTAGGGATCGGGGTAATATTAAGATGTCATCCTAATGTCAAGATGCGTTTTATCACCGGAAATAACAACACATCCAATTTATTCATTCTGATTGTTACCACCATCAATAAAGAATTCATAATTACATAATAAAACTTTCCATATTCGTAACTAGACACTGATACCATGTAACTTCAATGAAATATGATCGTAAGTGACATTAATTGCAGCAATAACGTCGTTAACCACTTGCTCTCTGGAAAGACTTCCAGAAACGCAATCACTGTACGACACTGAATACCCATGATAGGCTACAATAGGTCGTTCTAGGCAAAATTGATAGCTGTTGGACTCCATGATGATTTTCGGTAAATACTGAAACTTTCAATTTGCCATACTGTAAAATTTTACAATTGCTAGTTACAATAGTATTGCTCTGAACCGTCAACTTGTCAAAAATCAAGCGCTGGTGCGTTCAACCACAGGTCCCGGAATCGATACCCGGCCCCGGAACAATTTTTCCCTCGAAATTATTCAAATCTGCTTCACAGGTAGCTTTACCTGAAAGGTAGATTTGCATAATATATACGTTACTGTAGATACGTTAACAGCAAATCACAATTTCAAGACACACAGAGTTGTGTGCACTCGATATGCGTTTCTGGCGTCTCGTCACCCCACTGTGTGGATATAAGTGGAAAAATTGAGAGAGTGTCGGGTGAAGTTCCTGGGCAGCTCAGTCGGTAGAGCGCTGGTGCGTTTAACCAGAGGTCTCGGGATCGATATCCGGCCCCGGAACAATTTTTCCCTTGACATTATTCAAGTATGCTTCACAGGGAGCTTTACCTGAAAGCTAGATTTGCAAGCACTGCTGTTCCTCAAACACTCTTCATTTCTCTTATGAAAAGTCTTTTGTCCTATCCGCAGAAGTGTTAAATTTGTTAAGCGATGACAAGTGATACCCGTAGCTAGTCAACATGCGGTCATGACTGATGACCACTGTGTGCTTCGACCTGCAAGAGATCCTCTGCCATGCGGGAAAGCATGCAACATGTTTTAGCGACACCTGCTAAGGAAAGTGGTACCATCAAAGTCAACTCTTCACGTGGTTTACCTATAGTATTATTTCATTCTTCAGCTGTTTATAGCTAGCCCACAAAAGTATATGACGCGCTTCCGACTATCGCTGCAGTGGAAAATTACTTCACTTTGATACCGGTCGTATGATTATTGTCTTGCATTTCTCCTGTACTAACTTCAAATGATAGCCCTACACATGGTGACTACGTATCTATATCAGGGTGACCAGACGTCCTCTTTTGTCCGGACATGTCCTTCTTTTCAAGCCTTTGTCCGGGGTCCGGGTGGATTTTTAAAAAATCAAGAAATGTCCGACCTTTCGTAACTTATATGCCGGATATTCTGATATTATCTGATTTGACGCTTTTTTTTTCAAGTAATTTGCCTGTAGATGGCAGCAGTATCGACGGAATATACTCTTTGCTAACGATCATAACTCTATTTGCTTACGAAGTAATATTAAATTCACATTTTGTGCGGTCTTTTTTATGTATTTTGGTAATAATTATAGTTTCCGTGGCTTTCATGTCGTTAACTGTAAAATCATTTTATATTATCATAAGTAAATTGTAATAAAATAGACATTGACATAATTTTAAGTATAATATAGGCCTAAGCTTAAATCTAAATAGATATTTTCTGTCCTCTTTAATAATTATAGTTCCCTTGACTTTCTTATGTAGCTAACTGTAAAATCATTATTATCAAGTTTTATCATAATTATTTTGTAACATTAACATACTTATAAGTATGATATAAGCCTAAATCTGTAGTGTAAATATTTTCTAAGAAAATAGACATTGACGTAATTTATAGTATAATATAGGTCCAGTCCTAAAATATATAAGTACATAGTTTCTGTCCTTTTTTTTCGAACAATGTCCTTCTTTTTGAAGCTTTGTGTTCTCTTTTCTATCGATGTGAATCTGGTCACCCTAATCTACATTTTCCAGCTACTTGTGAACATCTACTGTGAATTCCTAGTGCTCAATTAGTTAAGACGAATCAGGCGCAAATAATCGTATCTAAAATTAGATACGTAAAATACAAGCCACATCTGTAAATCTTTATAAACATTATCCAACCAATACCTAACACTACAGACTACAACAAAATATTAACATACATATTTGCTTTTTCATTTAATCAATCGTTTACACTGCTCCGATGGTGATTGCTGGTATATGTATATAATTCGATAAATTCAACGGCTGTATGACGTGATACATGTTATTCAGCTTGTGCTGCTTGTTTTGCGATCTGTGATTTATGAGTGACATGTTTGACATGACCGACAAGTAATAAAATGTGTATAACAAAATCACAATAAATTAATATCTAATCACAATGAAATCAGACACGCTAGTGTTACATTCAACATGTCTTTCACCTACAAACTAAATCGTCAATACTTTCAAAAGTGTTCTTTTACTTAAAAAATCAGACACTCCCCACAAAGACGCATTTCAGCAACGCATGTGCAAATCCTGTAATTTCTACAAGATTTATTTTGACACTTAAACTTGTTGCTATATTAGGCCTATACTCGAGTCTTCACTTTTATTATGGGGGTTGGAACGGACGTTTTAAAATTTTGACATTTTAAAAATTATTTATACGGTGTTTCGGAACTGCATACAAGCCAGTCATGAAGGTCTTGACCAATACGATCATGATTACGGAATTACAAGTACTTTCTAATGTCGTAGTTATGACGTATGCTGAAAAGCCCGAAATATTTTTTCTCATATATATACAGGGTGTTTCCGAAGTGGTGTTACAAACTTTCAGGGATGATGGGAAAGAGCACATGTATCAACTGAGATAAGGAACCCTGGTTCGGAAATGACTGAGTCGAAAGTTGTAAGCAAAAATAGTTGTGTGGAAATGGAATTGTAATTTCGCACCACGTGCCCTCCTTCCCTTAACCTTTGGAACAGTCGTGGAAAGATGGTATGGGCCGGATGACTCCTACGTGGGTACTTAGCCCAATGCAATCTGTGAGCTTGTCTACTGTTCCCATTGGCTCATCCGTATTCGAAAATCAGGTCTGCATATTCCGCTCCCGTGTACTCCTCCATTAAACTAGGACTGATCGACTGGACACTGCAACTTGTACACATACACTGCTGTCTAAAGACATCAGGACCCACCATGTCCGTTACACATTACGCTATCTGCATTGCTTTAGTGTAGCTTCCTGTCCCCACACCCTCAGACAGCGCACTGAATGGAATACTGTAAGTAGACAACGTCAACAACGTCAGATGAATACAGTATGTGTAAGATGTACAGATAAATACACATAAATCATGTGTACAGAGGAATAAAATTATTTCATTTCCACACAACTATTTTTGCTAGTAACTTTCGACTCGGTAATTTCCAGACCATGGTTCCTCATATTAAATTGATACCTGTGCCCTTCCCCATCACCCCTGAAAGTTTGTAACACTAGCCCGGAAAGACCCTGTATATTCTCGTATCATGATACTTTTTCCGTTTTACTATCACGTTTATATGGTAGATGATTTTCGAAGTTTCTCTTTTTCTCCTGTATTGTGTACTCAGTCTAAAGGATTTTTGAAGCGTGTCTTTGACAAATTAGACTACCTATAAAAAGAATAACACTCTACTCAGCAAAAGCGGATGTTTAAATACACATACAAATGGTATGAAGCTATATGGAATGATAAGAGGAAAACAGATTGTAGCTACCCTGAGAAAAACCCTCTGGAAGATTTCCTTTGTACACTACAAATTCTATCACGGCCAGGCAGGGAATCGAATCCGGGCCACCTGAATGTAAAGCTAGCGCGGTAGTGCTTAAGCCTCAGACGTGGCAACCACAAGGGCTGGTTCACAATAAACCGGGAACGGAAACGAGAAAGAATATTGTTAAAATACATGTATTTAACAATATTTCCGTTCTTGTTCTCGTTTCAGTTCCCGGTTTATTGTGAACCAGCCTTAAGAGCTTAGAAGAGTTCTCTGCAATTGAAATTACTGCCCGTGAAACAGCCATGGCCAAACTACGTAATCGCATGCATCTACTAGTGGGAATATTGGTTTATTAGCTGAAATTCCGCTTTCGGCCTTTCTGGTTACTTCCGGAGCATTCTGGCAACTGCGTGCGAAGTATGTCAAGGTATTATCACGGGGACCAACGGCGAAGATCCATCTGTCAATTTAAAGCGTGTTCCTCATGCAGTCCTCGGTTTGGATTGGAAACTCATTAGCTCCTGACTCGACTATAAACAAAGAAAGACAAGCGTATTCAGCAGCACAAAGAAGCAGACACCGACCTCAAGGCCAGCGAGTACACTCCCACAGAAAACACGACAAATCGTGGTCCGCGACAACGCCTACTCGGCTGCAAAGTATGTTCCATCTATATTACCCACGTATAAACAGAAAGTCGTAATTTCGTTCATAAAGTATAATTCAATAGGTGTAAAAATTGCTCAACATGCGACATACATCGCTACAACGAAGTCTATTCGAATAAATTCGAATGACTCCTTTTTTTTTTAAAGAAGCAGAACATGACGACCAGAAACTATGTAAGAACACTAATAACTGTATTCTTAATATTGAAGTTGTAATTCCCTGGTAGAGGGGAAGAGAAGGCCTGATGGCCTTATCTCTACCAGGTTAAATAAATAAATAAAATAAATAAATAAATAAAAATAATAACTACACCGCCATCACTAATAATAATAATAATAATAATAATAATAATAATAATAATAAGTGAATGATTCATATCAGTAGAATTACGATTCTACATATTGATCAAGTATAATTTTGTTAATTGGGTAAAAGCAAGTAAAGCGACAGGTTTGGAAGTAAACCTCGAAAAGACAAAGTATATAGCTTTTATAGTTTATAGTGGTAGTGCAAAGTATTTGAACAGTGAAATGTTTTTGAAGTGTTAGTGAAATATGGATAGTGTCAGTGAAATGTTTCATAGTTCCAGTGCAGTGAGTGAATTGATAGCTAAATGAGTATAGTGCTGAAAGGTTCTTACTCAAGTATAAACATATATCATATACAGTATACTCGTGGTCTAAGTCCGAACTTAGGGTTAAGATATAAATTACATTTACTTTAATTAATTATGTTATATTAAGTGATTGTGCTTTATTTAATTTAGGATGCTCCTTGTTAATATTATTATACAGTGCGTTCACTTCCCCCTGCGGCCGGGCGATGAACAGCAAGCACTTGGAGCAGCAATAATATAGCCTACCAACGTACTGCCACCCGTGCTTAAGAATCACTGAACAGCTTTACTGAAGCGCTTTTAAAAAACACGTCGCTAACTAATGCTCCGTGCTTGCTGGCCGGCCGCAGGGGGAAGCGAACGCTATTACTATTTTATTATTAATATTATGAATTGTAATTATTATTAATGTGCAATTATTATTAATGCTGTAATTACTATTAATGTAATTATTGAGTGTAAATAGTTACCACTGCCACCGGGTACTTACCCATTTGCAGTGTGAATAAATACACACTCACACATACATACATACATACATACGTACATACGTACATACATACATACATACATACATACATACATACATACATACATACATACATACATACATACATACGAGTACATATGATTGTCTCGTGATCAGCATATTGTACGAAATGGAAATATAAAAATTGGAGAATTATCCTTCAAAGAGGTGGAAAAATTCAAATATAGTATCTTGGAGCAATAGTAACAAATATAAATGACACTCGGGAGGAAATTAAACGCAGAATAAATATGGGAAATGCCTGTTATTATTCGGTTGAGAAACGTTTGTCATCTAGTCTGCTGTCAAAGAATCCGAAAGTTAGAATTTATAAAACATTATTGAAAAACGTGAAACGTGAAATACTCAATGAACATCGAATTCCTCAGTATCAGGTACACCCTATAAATTAATTTCTATGGAATGTTAGAATTTATAAAACACTTATATTTCTGGTTGTTCTGTATGACTGTGAAACTTTGACACTCACTATTCATTTCAATACTACTCATTTTCTATTCAAGTCGATCATCCCCAATAGAAGTGGAGTGAGGCTGACGTCATATTTCCCTACTTACGGGTTCTGCAGGCTTTCCTATGATAGCTGATACAGCGTCGTTAAATAACCGAGTAAAAAAAATGATCACTGCGTGTGGCAGCTTTGTAGTGTGGCATTTATGAACAATGATGCTCCGCCTTTTTCAGTCGAGTAGTTGAAATCTTTCCAAATTACCAATTTTCTAACAAGCGATTAGTTCTTGGAGGCCTCATTGTCTGGCCTGCTCGCACCGTGGACTTCAATACACTGGTCTGTTATCTGTGAGGACGTCATCAATAACATCGAAGTAGGTCTACTTTGCCAACCTATTAGCGAAGTTCTCCAGGAAATCTCGCAAATATCTTAATGCTTTGAAAGGATGAGTATATCTACGACAAGACGTTTAAATACTTCGATGAATATGCGGGATGGTTATTTTGAGTACATTCTTCGAGTTAATCACGAAAAGAATTACTGTAACTCGGACATAAACTTAATAGTTCAGATTATATTTAAGTGCTAAATCTATTTCAGAAGTGGGACACACATATTGCGTTACACCTTGTGTATATGCTAATTACTTCGTTGTTTTGAACGTTTTTATTCTCGGTTCTGTTGGGTGGGGTTTAGTGGAATGGGCCAGAACCCACAAAGGTTAATCTGGTGTCAGAATGACAAGGCTAATCCTAATGAGGTCAAAGAGGCCTCTCAAGATCGCTGCATCTGGAAAATAAGAATTAAATTACAGTATGTATATGCTACATGAAGCAATAAGTTTCTATCTCCGAATTAGTAGTGTCTATTTTCTTTTTTTTTTTTTCTGTTTCTCTATCGGGGAAATAAAGCGTGCGTGATGTGGGAGATAACGAAGATTGGCCATTCATTTCATTTGTTGTCATGATTTGCTGCATTTGTAAAGAAAAAAAAACTATTTACAAATACGACCAAAGCCACCTATTGTTAGCCACTCCAACAAACTACACATAAATGACTAAACCAACGAAGTAATGGAAAGACTAATTTTATTATAAACTAAATTGTATTTAAGAAATATGCGGCCACGGCTCAACTTTTTTCCAATTGGTTCTAATTAACTGTTAACATCAAATCTGATTTATCATCCTAGAGAGAAGGATTTGATTAAATTATCAGCCCTCCAGTGAGGGTGACTACAAAGATCCTAAATACGGAGGAGTTATGTTCTTTAGTCGATTAATTAAAAAAATACTAAATTTTGGATTTGGGATTCGCTTGATGCCAAAATGTCATATTGACAAAATTACCTTTCTTCAAAATATAAATGATATTGGATGACATGTAAAGAGTCCCTAAGAATTTGTAATGGGATGTTTTGTATTTGAAAGACTTGGAATTTTAATTTCACTAATAGTTAGCAGGTAGACTGTGGAAGGGAACCTCTCGCTCCAAATAACATATCTTTGACCACCCACTGATTAACGGGTATGTTATATTTAGAAGAGAGGAAAGGTAGACATTACAGAAGAACAACGATCGAGAAAGCAAGAATAACAGCGCCCGCAAAGCCGAAAACCCGCACGACAATGTTATATACATCGCGTCGCGTCGCGTCGTTGACATAAAGACTGCTTGTGAGTGTTTCGAGACGTCGAGATTGATCACTCCCGTAGTCCCGAACGTCAAGCAGCCTTGAATCGCCACAGTTGTTTATACTTACTTACTTACTGGCTTTTAAGGAACCCGGACGTTCATTGCCGCCCTCACATAAGCTCGCCATTGGTCCCTATCCTGAGCAAAATTAATCCAGTCTCTATCATCATATCCCACCTCCCTCAAATCCATTTTAATATTATCTTCCCATCTACGTCTCGGCCTCCCCAAAGGTCTTTTCCCCTCTGGCCTCCCAACTAACACTCTATATGCACTTCTGGATTCGCCTATACGTGCTACATGCCCTGCACAACTCAAACGTCTTGATTTAATGTTCCTAATTATGTCAGGTGAAGGATATAATGCGTGCAGTTCTGCGTTGTGTAACTTTCTCCATTCTCCTGTAACTTCATCCCTTTTAGCCCCAAATATTTTCCTAAGAACCTTATTCTCAAAAACCCTCAATCTCTGTTCCTCTCTCAAAGTGAGAGTCCAAGTTTCACAGCCATACAGAACAACCGGTAATATAACTGTTTTATAAATTCTAACTTTCAGATTTTTTGACAGCAGACTAGATGACAAAATCTTCTCAACCGAATAATAACAGGTATTTCCCATATTTATTCTGCGTCTAATTTCCTCCCGAGTGTCATTTATATTTGTTACTGTTGCTCCAAGATATTTGAATTTTTCCACCTCTTCGAAGGATAAATCTCCAACTTTTATAGTTCCATTTCGTACAATATTCTGATCACGAGACATAATCATATACTTAGCCTTTTCGGGATTTACTTCCAACCCTATCTCTTTACTTGCTTCAAGTAGAATTTCCGCGTTTTCCCTAATCGTGTGAGGATTTTCTCCTAACATATTCACGTCATCCGCATAGATAAGAAGCTGATGTAACCCGTTCAATTCCAAACCCTCTGTGTTATCCTGAACTTTCCTAATGGCATATTCTAGAGCGAAGTTAAAAAGTAAAGGTGATTGTGCATCTCCCTGCTTTAGCCCGCAGTGAATTGGAAAAGCATCAGATAGAAACTGGCCTATACGGACTCTGCTGTAAGTTTCACTAAGACACATTTTAATTAATCGAACTAGTTTCTTGGAAATACCAAATTCAATAAGAATATTATATAAAACTTCTCTCTTGTTTATACCTGACTAAACTTTTATCTGCTTTCGCAACTGTTATATATATGTATAAACAATCAAATAACCTATATGAAACATTATCTCTACCTTTCAGTGTATAATAATCCGTTCTCCAGTCTTTATTTAATTACTAGACCCTTATTAAAAGGCTAGGATTTTTTTCATATATTTGAGATCAAGTGTGCAATCTCAAGTAAAAAGATATTAACGTTATGTTTTATGTTCCTTAGAAAAGCAAATTTATTTCAGAATTGTTTTTTTTTATTATTATTTATATAATCATAGGTAATATCACATAATAGAACCAGAACATTTTGATAACTCAGATACTGTTCTGTTTTGTCTTTTTGTCTCATTTAAACATTTATAATGTTATTTATTTCAATAATGTATGTTATTCAAAGTTAGGATATCTTTCCACGCCGACCGAATGCTATTTCGAGAATGAAGAGCGAGACTCGAAGCGCAAGAGAATGACGAGACGAGACGAGACTCGAAAGACAAATGCAACGAACACAGCGTGTGAGAGCGGCAGTTAGTTTTGTTCATCTTTAGTAGACATGGTTCATATATTTCTATCCGTGAAAGTACCACACCGAGCAAAACACCCCGTGTGGGCTTGATGGTGAACATCATCAATGTGGAGAAACAAAATATACAGTATTCGAATTTTCTGTCCGAAGACGATTTTAAAGTCGTGAGGCTAGTTAGTTTGCACATCTCTTGAAAGTAACAAGACGAAGAATGCATTGTCCCCGCTTTGGATCGACTTCGTGACCTTCCAGCTCCCAGTCACTCGTCGCCTACACGACACATCGAACCCTGCATGACACACCCGAATAGGGAAGGAAGCTGTCGCGCTGCACCCCGTCCCAAGCGGACGTCTAGTGCAATCTTCCTACAATCATCGCGTATAGCAATTAGTCCTTATTAGGTGTGATCATCATTAACGTCCTGCTGCTCCTAATAAACCTCGTCGTCAGGCACTCAGCCATTTTTAAGGGAGGACGTCAACCTCGATAACACGCTTCAGTGTGGAGAGGTGCGATTATGACAAAGCGTGGCTCAACACTGCTCCAATTGGAGAAGCTGATGTGAAGGCATTTGCTGCAGCGCATGCAATCGAAGAACTTGAAACCTCCAGGACTGTACTGTGTTGGCACAGGTCCGCGTCGTGCTGACTCCACACCAAGCGAGTCTCGCTATGCGTAAGTCTAATGCTCAAATTATAACAATATGCAAGGTCCTACCTTTGAAGTTCTGGCTGATATGTACACTGTCTTTCAAAGACATCTGATCCTACTAATCGATAATGGTCGATAATTTGTTGGTGTAAGTGTGGATTCTTTAGTCATTACTAGACTTCGTGGAACTGCCACGAGAATTGCAAGGTTTACTGCGCACGCGGTATAGACTGTATGAGAAGGGGGCGTGCAAAGGATGGAGTATGCCTCTGATGTAAACACTGAGCAGTATACTGCGGTTACAATAAAACCTGTGTCCTGCATTCAAGAAATATAATGAATGATCATTGAAGTAGGAAATATATAAACATGTAAATACACAATTATTTTATAGTGAGATATATTAACTCTTAAAGTTTAATGTAATATACTCGCATCATCCTTAAATGTGTGCATTGCAGTAAAGAGTTGCGTTCATTTTGAGCGACTGCAAAGTAACCCCCTCCGATGGTCACTTAACAGTTTTTATTTTGGGAAAATGTACGTTCAACATCACACGATGTAATACGTACATATTTGAAGTACGGAAAGTCACTACTTTTTAGTACACCAACTTCAGATGTCTTGTCGTGACCTGATGGTAAATCATTTATAATACGAAGTTGTGAATAGGCAGAATTTTTAGCAATAATGTTTCTCAACTTACATTTCACTTTTTTCTGAAATTAGTGAATTGTTATTTTGGATAACGGTTTGTGATACTTTATCCACTATATTAAGGGCTTCTGAGAGTTGTAGTTTAGACGATTCTAACAGGATGATGCTTTTGAACACGATTTTACAATTAGAATCAATGAACAGAATATCTTCTAATAGCTGTTCAGAAGGCAATGATTTTACAGCTGCAACAGCGGAACTGTCTGTGTTATCCAATGCATCAATTACCTCAATTATTTTTCCGTAATGTTCTGCATAATAATTAACAGCATCCAAAATGTTCCCCAACGGGTCAAGACTGGCTGCGGGTGTAAGGGTATTCCAGGGGCAATTATTTGGAACAGCAACACTCTCATTGTAGTATGTTTGATTGAATTCTTGTCTGCACTGAACAAATGTTAAGCTTTGACTATTCCAACCACAGTAATGCAAAAACAAGTGCTGTACATTAGCTGTAGCTGCTCTATCTATTTGGACCGGTCATAACTCTTAACATGAACTGCTTATACTACCAGACCGGGCGGTCGCTCACCTCATCTATACTACCGTACATCGGCAACCTGATTGCATGCTGCGTGTGGCAATTCAACGAAGTCTAGTTATTACTTTTATGAACAGATGGCGAAGATAATAGTCACTGTTACTAATCGTAGATAAATATACCCGTTACAAATCAGGAAACCTGTAGATAACAAAATGTTGTTACATTAGTGCGATATGGCAGGATTCTTATCACCTGCCGTCTCCGTACCTGTATTTTTTTCCTTCGCCTTCTTTCCCAAACATTCACAAGTTAATGCCTTGTGATGTCTATAAGATGTAGTTTTTCTTTTGCGCTCATAACTATAGAACTCTTTGTGGAACAAATACTGAGAATCAGCCATCGTATTCTGTAGAAGGATGAAAGTTTATCCTGAATGAAGAAATAACAGTTATAATTTATGCCATTTATAATTGAAGCAATGGAATTAAAAACCAACTCCTTTAGTTGTGATCTTGAGGTAGTTTTTTTAGTTTGTTCCATGTGTGTGTGTGTGTGTGTGTGTGTGTGTGTGTGTGTGTGTGTGTGTGGGGAAGGCAAGAATACCATAATTCCTTCATTTTCCGGCATTTATGTCGCTCTTTTAAAATAAATCAAACCCCACTTATTCCATGTGACAAGAGAGGTCCTACTTCCCACGAATAACTTGCCGCTAACCAGTTGAGCGGTAACAATATAATGCGATGAATTCAAGTGTAAGTGCCAATAATCTATACTAATAATAAATTTGTAGCCGAAATTTTTCTGGTAATTTTCGATTTTCCAAAAATAAATGGTCCTAACATATATAATTAACCACCCTGAAACCGAAAATCGCTTTTTTGAAATTTTTGTTTGTATATCTGTCTGTCTGTCTGTATGTTTGTTACCTTTTCACGCGATAATGGATGAACGGATTTCGATGAAAATTGGAATATAAATTATGTTCGTTATAATTTAGATTTTAGGCTATATGGCATTCAAAATACATTATTTAAAAGGGGGGTTATAAGGGAGCCTGAATTAAATAAATCGAAATATCTCGCTTATCACTGATTTTTGTGAAAAATGTTACATAACAAAAGTTTCTTTAAAAATAATTTGCGATAAGTTTTATTCTATACAAAATTTTGATAGGACTGATATTTAATGAGATAAATGAGTTTTAAAATTAAAATAACTGCCATCTAAGGCCGTGTAATGAATTAAAAAACAAATGACTTCGTCTATAAGGGGCCTTGGACAGCAACAATCGAAAGCTAAGAAAGATAGCCTACAGAGAATGTTTCTGTGTTTGTATGAAGTAATATCGGAAGCTAAATTAACCGACTTGTATAATTAATTATTATTTCACCATTGGAAAGTGTAGTTTCTCTAGATGGACATAATGCTATAATGTTATTACAGTAACTTCTGATATAATATAATATAATATAATATAATATAATATAATATAATATAAGTTATTTGAAGGGTTCAGTACCATAGTGGGCCAAGCACCATTTACTGAATACGTAGAAAACAAGGGTTAAAATTAAGTTATTACCATAATTCAATGGAAACCTATAACAAGTAAAATAAAATATACACATTAAATCTAAATGATGTCAATGTTCATTTGTAGGCCTCATTTATTTTTGACCTGCTGTTCACATTTTATTATGCTTTTTTCTTTCTTTCTGTATGTTATATATTATGTCTGATTTCTTCTTACATGTTGTTTACATTTTATTATTATTATCTTATTCAGTTTTGTGTGTACTTTGTAAATTTGTAGTGTTTCTATAACGCAGTTTTTACTCCTGGTTGAGTGTTAGAGAAGGCCGTATGGCCTTAACTCTGCCAGGTTAAATAAATCATTATTATTATTATTATTATTATTATTATTATTATTATTAAACTATGGTTGCATGTAATAAAAATTAAGAAACAGGTTAAAGGAATTGTCATTGCACCAAATGAGTGGTTTCTGGACCAAAATGATCGCATTTTAATTATTTGGATGCAATTTAAATTGAGTAACATATTAAACGATTTATTCTTTCTATCAAACACGAATGTTCCCTGGATCAAATGTCCTTTTTTAATATGTAATTACTTTATATTTATTTCTAACGGGCGCAGCGGAGCGCACGGGTAGAGCTAGTACAATAATAAAATAAGAGATACCGGATGGGTTGCATAGGACAGAATAGGAATCACACTTGGTTGTCTCACACCCACACACACACACATGCACACGCGCACACACGCACTCACAAGAGGAGCGCTTGAATTTTACATAATAACTTTATCGTATTAGAGAACATAATTCTGTCCACCGCTGTGGAGTAACGGTTAGCATGCCTGACCGTGGCGAGCGGACCCGGTTAATCCTGATTGGGACATGTTACGTGGTTGAGATTTTTCCGGGATTTTCCCTCAACCCAATAATAACAAATGCTGTGTAACTTTCAGCGTTGGACCTTGGATTCATTTCGCTGGCATTATCACCTTCATCTCATTCAGACGCTATAGGGTAAAGGTTGGTAATACTGTGATACGAGTAATATTGCGATAGTTCTTTTTGAGAATGTACTAAATTTTACTGAGCGAGAGAAGGACCAGTTTTGTGCAGCAACTTGTCCACGAACATTCCCTTAATACGTTCGCGCAAAAAACCAATCTTCCTCTCGCTCAGTACAATTGTAATAAATTCTAAAAAAGAACTATCACAATATTATTACTCATATCATAATATTACCAACCTTTATCATATAACAATAACAGTTGAAAAAGCAACGTAAAATAACGAATTAAAAATAAAAATAACATAGTTTATCAATTTATTTCGACTTTCGTCCAATTGAGACCAAAAAAGAAATAAACTATGGAAACACTAAAAAAAATCCAAAGTTTAACATCGAACGAAGAACAGTTGGGTATGATGTTGTGGGTGTCGAACACGCCATTTAAATTTAACATTCAGAAACGAAATACAATTGCATAATTCCCCATTCATCCTTTCCTGTCCCACGGAAAAGCAAAAGACTCGCAAATTTAATGCATTTATTTCTGAATAAATAGGGCATAACCCTACTATGAAAAAACTACTCCAATATGGCAATAATTATGTTGCACGGAATGAAGATGAAGAGAGAGTCAAACATAATATCTAATACATAACTGAGACTATTCTGTAACTTAAAATTAGCTAGCAAAGCAAAAGCGTTACACTGCTTCATTCTAAATATACGATATCTGATCCTCTCGCGCACATCTATTTATTTTTTGTACAGAGGTTCAATAAAGGTCGAACTCCATTCCTATTATGTATATAAAGCCAGGGCAGCGTAATTACTATGAAAATTGCTACAGCATTGGGAGACAATCAACTTCGTGAGCCAACCTCCTTAATTCGACATTAGTCCGCGGAGACAGCAAGTACATTGTCGAGCTACACAAGGGCAAATACCAAAATTGCACCTGACAAGCTCGCTGGAATCCACGAAGCAACTTTAAAAAGGTAAAGTCAGTGCCAAAAATAAGTAAATACAGAGTGATTAATATAGAACTAACACATTAATATTTTTCTTTATTTCAAAACGAATGTTGCTAGCAACAAATTGTGATACCTCAAATGTAGATTATCTTTGCAAGATTACTAACCTCTATAGCAAATGTTGAAAATTCTTTATTTATAAGGCTGGAAATTCACTTAATCCCAGGAGCCGGCAATCCTGAGGTTTTTCATGTTTTCCTCAGTTATTTCCAGGCAAATGCCGGGATTGTACCTCTTGAAAGTCCGGCCATGGGCGGCGATCCTTCCCTTAATCCTTTCATGTGTGTGAGTGAATGCTGTGTAATGTCTTAAATGTTTGTGTTGTACCGGAGGTGGCCCTGGCACTGAGCTGATCCTCATCCGGGGAGGGCCTCCACGTCCTTGTGTGGTCAAAAAAGTATGTATGTGATCCAATAGATTAATTCCTCTCCCGACAGGTCGCGGCCCTGTAAGGTCCGGGTGGCGTGGGTCGTGTAAATGAAACTAAAAGGGAGAGTATTATAGATTTATTAATTTGTCCTACAGAATAATATCTGTAATATTGACAATTAATATTTGAGGAGAAAAATTCGCTCCGGCGCCGGGGATCGAACCCGGGTCCTTGGTTCTACTGTGCACTTAAACTGCGGAATCCCGGCCAAACAAGTCATTCAACTGAGTGCGCTCCTAATATAATGGCAGTTGACATTGGACATATAGCCTACGTCAACATATATGCCTAACTTGGAGTCAGGCCACAAAGGGAAACACTGAAGGAGGAGGGTTCGGTCCGGTGCTGTGGATTGAATTCGGCGTAGCTCAGTGGTCAGAGCGCTTGGTACGTAGAATCAAAGACTCGGGTTCGATCCCCGGCGCCGGAGCGAATTTTTCTCCTCAAATATTAAAAGGGAGAGAAACTAAGGGAAAGACGAAGAAGAAATTCACTTAATGACCAGTCTTTAACGTCAAATTAAGCAAGAGTTTTGATTCCCTGTCACGAGATGCGCAGATGTTTATTCTTTATTCCTTATTGTTGGCAGCTGTTTTCGACATTTTGTTTTAGTCACTGAAAATGCAGTACACAATAAATCAACGGCTCTTGTGAAGCAATACTGGATTACGAATTCAATTACAGCTACTCAAAGGGCATACCAGAGAGAATTTGGTGTTCGTAATCCTCCCGAAGAAACAAAATAATGGGACTGGTAAATAAATTGGAAACAACTGGATCTCTGGTGAGTGAAAAAGACAAACATCGTTCATCTAGGCTGCCACGGTTCTTGTGGACGTCCGGGCACGACTGGAGCGATCACCCCGTATGTCATTAAGACGTTTGTTGCAGGACACCGGGTACATTTTCAACATTTGCTATAGAGGTTAGTAATCTCCCAAATATAGTCTACGTTTGGGGTATAACAAAATAATTGTGTCTAGCATCATTCGTTTTGAAAGAAAGAAAGAAAGAAAGAAAGAAAGAAAGAAAGAAAGAAAGAAAGAAAGAAAGAAAGAAAGAAAGAAAGAAAGAAAGAAAGAGAGAAAGAAAGAAAGAAAGAAAGAAAGAAAGAAAGAAAGAAATGTGTTAGTTCTATACACAATATACATCATTCTGTAGTTAGTATAGAACAGTTCAAAGTATTACCATATCAACGAAGTGGATCTGTATAAAATAAAAAAAAACTCGAGTCGCTGTCAACTCTTATGTCCCTCATTGTATCTCTTAAGAATTTGCGACAAGTGTACACCCAAGTATTTATAAATCGAAATATTGATAATATTTAAGAAACTAAAACTATATCTAAAAAATATCTAATTTTCCAATTATTATCCCATAAATAAAATTTTGAAGTAATAATCCTCAAAAGAGTAACTAATGTTGACAAATTAATGAAACAAATAAGTATGCAAAAACTTGTAATTTTTTTCTTTAATTTGAACAAGTCTAACCTATCCTACTAATATGAGACAAATACACACCTAAATATCTGCTACATCCTAAATATACACAGCAATCTATGTACTTGTAAATACCTAAACATTTGCAATAGAACACCAAATGAATTCCCAATTTTGTGGAAGAAATATTTATTGTCCCATCAATTGTTTTAACTCAATTATTTTCAAAGTAATGAAGAAAATCAATGAAACACTATTTCATTTAGTACTAAATTTTGGGATCTTTTCATTTCAACAGCGTTTTTAATATTTAGAACAATGGATATCGTCATGTTCAATCTCAAAGTGTATAGTACCGCAGACAATATTGTATGCATCCACCTCTACATAAGAGAGACAACAACATGCTCTCACAATCAGCTGCCGTTCACTAGTGTTCTCGACGGGTTCCTGCTCATATTTAAGGGCGGCTTTTGTTCACCTTGAGTGTTCATGAGAATATATTGTTACTTTTGGGTGAATTCTGAAGCAATATTTTACATGTATAGAATGAATGAAGGGGGGGGGGAAAGGAGCTTTAAAATGTACTACTAGTACTAATATACTTTCAGGGTACCTTTTACTACCTACCTTAATTCTCCATTGAATAGGTGTTGTTATAAACCAATACCTGAACAAAACAGCGCTATCTATAAATCGACAGCTTTATGATTGCCAGTACCTTCATAAGTTAAGGATTAGTCATGTTTTATTACTTACTAGCTAAAAGCACCCGGCGTTGCATGGTTTTCCTTTCTGCTTCTGTATTTAATTAAACTGGTTATTACATTTTCGGAAATCTCGGAAACCTAACTATAGACAACCAAAACGAATTGCCTTTACTAAGCTAAGATTAATTTTCACTTAACGTCATTTACATGAATTGATGAACTCCTTAGCGAAATGCCTGCCAGTGTTAACTCAATTTAAACAGTTGTAAGTCAGGCACCGAAAAGAAAACATGTCATCATGTGCCTGACGTTCAAGGTTTTTTTTTTTAATTTACATATTTATTTGCTTTTATTTATTTATTCTGGTGTAGTTAAGGCCATTAGGCCTTCTCTTCCACACCGCCAGAAATACAAATAAAATAATAGAAAAATCAAACTATGAACAAAGTAAAACCCAACGAAAATATGATTCCTTTTCTTCTTTCTGATCAGTTTCAGCATCGAATCAATATGTGCATATATAATTTAATTTAAATTGGAAGATTTTTTACCCACTTATATCAAATCCAGTTTTTTTTTAAATATGATTTGGAAAACTATCTCTCACAAATTCAGAACATAGTATTATATTAATTCTTATTTTATACACAGAATACAGATAAAATATAAACTTGCAATAGGTAAGTCATTTTTTTAACATAAAGACTAATATTCTGAGAGACGTATAGGCTTAACGGTATTTTAGAAATTAAGAGATTGTTATTTCCACAACGCATAACATACTACATTTGCAACGTGATTATACAGATAGAATTTCGCAGTAACATATTTTCGGACGTGAACAACAATATTTTGAGAGACGTATATTTTAGAATTAATACAACGCTATTTTCAGTCGGCTTACGTACATTCACATACTACATTAGCAACATGACAGAAGTATCATTGAATTGCTTTTTGATACGTGTAAAAGCTTTTTTTTTTCCACTCCTTTGTATAAAATATAGTCGAGGATGTGAAAAACACGCAGTTTTTAAGTCAACTTTGAGGTAGTATCCTTGAGCTTCATTTTAATATGGCCATTACAAATGCTAGTCGCACTAAAATTGCAATTGCATTAAACAGAATGGGTATCATAGCAATACGTGAGATAACATCTTCTCCTTTCGTTTTTCCAGTTAATATTGCGACTTCTATTACGTTTCGCAAGAATTCTTCACACCAATTCATGTTGGTGCATCATTTTGGTGGGTTAATATTTCACACGGACACAGAACACACATACTCTAAACAACCCCTCTCTTATGTAAAAATGCAAATGAAGGTGGACATCTTAAATGACTGGAATGCAATGTGGTTAAATAGTACAAATGGTCAAATCACAAAATCACTATATTTTCCCCACAGTTAAAGATAGACTAACCGTGAAGAATTATGAACCATCTTACATATCCACGCAATTTATGACTGGACACGGAAAATTTAATTCATATTTTGAACGTTTCAAAATTGACAACCCAAATGGCTCTTCATGTCCCTGTGAACACCCCACACAAACAGTCGACCACCTGTTATTTGAGTGCCCACTACAAGAACGCAAGAGATACCGGCTAGAAACCCATCTTAGCATGTGTGATACAACTTTCTCACCACCAATTACAAAAGTTCTTCTGAAGCAATGTTGCATAAAGGAATTTCACATATTTATTACAGGTGTATTTAAGACCTTGCAGAAAATAACAGTATTTAGTAACAGTGTCCCACTTATTCTTTTGCAGCCAAATTTGTAACTTTTAAAAGTATAGTTATCATGTTGAAGTGTATGTGTTGTACAGGATGCTTGATTTGTTGTGTATGTGAGTCATAGTTGTGGGATGCTTGATTGTGTTTGTGTGACTATTGTGTATTAAATTATGATGTATGTTAGGGAAAGTTGCTTAATTGTGTTATAGAGTACCGCTATAACAAAGATTTTGTTTATGTGTTATAACTGTTTTCTGTATGTCTCAATTGATGACTGATGTTTGATTTGCAATCGCAATGTTTAAATTACGGATTGTTTAGGTTTTATTTCCATTGTGTAAGCTAATTTATTTTTCTTTTCAATTTGTTTTATGCTTTTGTGTAAAACTATAGCCCTAGCATACATATGTAAAATAGGGCTACCCCCCCCCCCAATTGGAGATACAATAATAATAATATTTCACAATAGTACTTCTGGTTATTCAAGATTAAGTAAATTATGTGGTAGCAATCCTTGTAGTTTGAAAGAATTCTAGAATTCAGTTGGATAAAACACAACCTGCTCACTATCTACAACTGCATCGAGAAATTAATAATACGGTCCTGGACAGCGTAAAGATATTTATTGTACGAATTATCTAGTTTTAGTCTTCATGATGTGTACCAACAAAGTTATTCGTGTTATAATTTCCATGGCCTTGTGAAAGTCGATGTTGAATACAAAAGACAATAATAAAAAAGCAATTGACTATAGAAGATAGCATTTAAATATTACACATGAATGTTTGATCGTATTTATTTCTATTTTTTATTACTGTAACGTCCATTTGTACAATTTTAATATAGCCTATGTTTTTCTCCTGGTTATGAAGGTTAAATGTGCAAACTTTGGCACATATCGGTCAAAGCGTGTAGATTTGTATAGAGAACCTCATACCCACATTCACTTATATATATTAATATTTCAGTATTCAAGGGATTAGGTTTATTCTGTTCAGCATGGGAATTATACTTACAAAATATAAACGCGTGTAAGATATTGCTTAAATCCAATAATTCCTCCCTACATGCTACAAGGAAATTATCCCAAGAAATTACATCCAGTCTCACAGCACTCAATATCACCGAATCAGCAAATATTTTGGACAAGTACG
This sequence comes from Periplaneta americana, assembly GCF_040183065.1. Classification (NCBI taxonomy): domain Eukaryota; kingdom Metazoa; phylum Arthropoda; class Insecta; order Blattodea; family Blattidae; genus Periplaneta; species Periplaneta americana. The sequence continues at coordinate 182,699,592 of NC_091117.1, read as the reverse complement.
TCACTGCAGATACGCGAAAGGTACGGCAAGTATTAAGAGAAAAAGCGTTTGAGAACTGGAGCCAGAAAACAACATAAAGGCAAAGGCGTGCTCTTATACCAACAATATACCCCGGTCAATAAGTGGATCTGGAATCACAAGGGTCTTTCCTGTAGTGAGTGGAGGGAAGCAATCAAGATGAATGCGAACGTGTCAGCTGTGCATAGTGTACCTGGCAGGTCTTCGGGCAGTAACCTCTGTCGACGTTGCGAAAGGGAGGTTGAAACCCTTGCCCATGTCCTGGGGGCCTGTACAAACGGTGAACTTCTACGAAATACGCGGCATCATACAGTAAGATCTATAATAGCAACTGCCTTAAAGAACAAAGGTTATTCAGTATATGAAGAAGTACATGGCATATCCAGTGAGGGCAGTAATCGAAGAATCGACATCATTGCATTTAAACCTCCCTCTCTTGAAGGTTACATCATAGACCCTACTGTGAGATTCGAATCGCACGAACTCCAGCCAGAAGAAGTACAAGAGGAAAAAAGGAATATATATGAACCTTCCATCAGTTTTATAAGGGCAAATACCATCTGGAATCCATCGTCATTACGGGACTAATGATAGGAGCCCGTGGGACCATACCCCGGTTCCTAGTCGACTTCTGTAAATCTTTTGGCCTGCATAAAAATATTTTAAGAGATCTAACAATTGCTGCACTCAAAGGCTCAATAACTATTTTCAGGCATCATACATATGGACTATGACTAATTCGAATCTCCTTGACGTTACTTCGTTTAATATCATGTGTTTCAATATAATTCAAATTGTTATTTTTCACTCTAACAACAATTTATCACTAAGCCTCAAGGCATTTACTCTATTGTATCATGGTACTCTTTGTCGATGGCAACCTGTAGTGGTTACAGGAAGAAATTAAATCAAATCAAATGTATGGTAACTTTGTTTGAGACAGCATAAATAAAATACTAGGGATATATTATTTATGTAGTAAAACTCCATTTATGGCGGGTTAAAATAAAATAACGTATTTAAAATAATGTAAATAAATTATCAAAATAAAAAAAAGTTTAGCTCAGGTTCGAACTTGGGTCCCCATACATTAAAGCCATTCATCTTACCACAACGCTACAGAGGGCTACATATGTAAGTGCTTGAATTTAAGTATTATAAATGTTTCACATTTGCTGTCTAATATGTTTGATTTTGAATTTATAAAAACTAAACAAACATGTGTTTTATGTTATTTTGTATTGTATATTATTGCCCATGACACATTCAATCAAGAAATCGTTCCTCATTTACGTAATGTTAATTTAATGTTATTTTGTGCGAGATCGTGCGTATTTGCTTGGTTTCCGCACAAAACCAATCCGCGGAAAGTCTAAAATTCCACAATTCAGTATTCCCAACCTAACATACATAACAATTTCCCTCTTCTTACCGCTTAAGTGACATATTGATTTTACTGCTTTAGGCTTTTAACATATTATTTTTAGAGACGTTCAATATAGTAATAATTATAAATTGGAAACTTACCACTGCAATTTCACCTAAATTGCACTGTTAATTATTATTTTTAAATATTTGCAAAAATTAAGTAAACTCTACAACTCCACTAATGTTACTGCATTCGTGATGCAAGTAACATTAAGGAAGCCGTGAAAAAATCAACAAGACTCAAGACTCATCATAGACTGGGGGGGGGGGGAAGACAGACGTATATCACGGCCTGCTGGAGTACAGTAAACACAGAAAATATTTTAAAGCAACAATGTTGAAGATAGATATTTTTGTTTTGCAAATTTGCCGTCACTGAACAGAAATCAAGATGGAGATTTCATTGCAACTAATTAGAAATTCCTCTTTCAGGTATGTAAGAAACGACCTTCGCACAAAATAATGTACGATACACGAGCGGTATGTTTTCTTTCAATTCTCGGAAATTAAAAAAGCTCAACTATGTTTCGCTTTTTCAAACTTTTCCTCGAACATGAAAACTTCAACATACCGCTCTTGTAACGCATATTACTATTATTTAATATTAATTCAATAACAATATGGCCGCTTTTACAACGGAAGAAGACGTGATTGGATGACGTCAATAAAAGACAGTCGACTATAGAATAGGAGGCAATTGTAATAGGTATAATACATGCCATTTCGTTCTAATTTTTATTGTTTTCAATAATTTAACGTCCATCTGTCCAATTTTAATGTAGCCTATGTTCTTCTCCGGGTTATGAAGGTTAAATGTGCCAACTTTGGCAAATATCGGTCAAAGCGTGTAGATTTGTATAGAGAACATACACATACATACATACATACATACATACATACATACATACATACATACATACATACATACATACATACATACATACATACATACATACCCACATTCAATTTTATATATTAAGATAATTTCTTCTAAGCAGATGGTTTTATGTCTTCGATGGTCATTCCTTAAATCTAACATACGTATTTGCTTTAGAGAGGACTGTACTGTACAGTACATTATTATCAAAAAAGATTGGACTCACGCTATAACCTATCTCACAACGTTTGAGAGGTGATGTAACCGCAAAGCAAAGTTATCCCAGAATGTGGTGGGATCTTAAGGCCCCCATCTCACGACACAATCGACACGGAGTGGCAGTAGGGGGTCAGTTCTACGTGTTGACCGTCTTTGCTCTTAAGGAAATTCTTTGGTACTCATTTCTGCTAGAGGTTGAGAGAATCCTTGGGCCATAGGGCGCCCGGAATGTTTACATCATTGGAAAAATCCATGACACTATTGGGAATCGAACCAACGACAATGCGGCTTGTAGCGCGTCTTAACCGCAACGTGACCGATGAGGAGGTAGAGAGTGGTTGCCGCATGAATTCCAGGAATTTCCTATCGTTACTGGCGGTTTGGGAATGAGTTTGAAATAATTTGTTCCATGCACTCAGTAGTCAGTGTGCCGTACTGAATGTTAGTGTTACTCCCTCTGATCCAAAATATGGTATAGAAAGATGTCATTTATTCCGTTCCAAAATATGGTAGGCTATACATCTGTCCATTCTTATTATTATTATCATTAATTTCTCTAAATAGATTTACAAAACCTCTAATGGCAATTACATTAATATTCTCATTATAGAAATAGAAATATATATATTCTCCCTGTAACATAGTCCTAGTAAGCTTATATTAAATTAATTTTCATCATTTTACTAGCTATCTCAAATATTAAATTAATTATAATTCATTGAATTAAATTAGCTCATAAATTAAGTTACTACTTTACCTTATAGATTTATCTAAATTTAAATAAATGTGTAGTGAAGAATATTGCTGGAGAACCTTTTAAGTGTAGGGTAAATATCTGTAATTTAAATTTATGTATTGTATTGATTAAGGCTGGTTGAGTGGAAGAGAAGGCCTTATGGCCTTAACTCTGCCAGCGAAAATAAAACATTATTATTATTATTATTATTATTATTATTATTACATTTGTTAAAGTTATCAGTAATATAATGTAACTTTAATACATATTCTAGATACTTATTTCTTTGATTAATTAACATAAAAAACTAATAAATAAAGTACATTTCATTCCGTGTGATGTCAAATTAATAAAATAAAAAACTAACATTGTTTTTCGAGAGGCAAATTAACATAGCCTAAAAACTGCAATAAATTACAACCCGCTTTTATACGACTGTTATGCCTTAGATATTCTATTCAAAATTGACTGGGTTGTTGTTACATTTTCTCCAAAAGGAAAACCACAGCAGGTTCCCATTTGATTTCTGTTGATAATGAACTATTTAAATATTACAGTTTGATACACAACAGACGACTAAGAACATTCACAACTGCACTGGTTTTTTAGTTCAAATCTGCAGTACTCGGGAAAAGTGGCACAAGTCAAAAATGTTAATTTTACAGGAGAAGGAAAAAAACTGTCTTCACATTGGTTTATGTCGAGTTGATTTTCTTCTGTATGAATTATTGTAATGGTAGAAATATACTTATGTCCCTTTTCCCAAGCGAGCAGATATTCCGTAAGTTGTCAATAAATTAATAAGAAATGTTTGTGGAAACTGACTTATACCACTTTTCCCAAGCATTGCAGAAATAATTTGCCGGAAAAGGGCGTATACGCCAATATGGTGAATTAAGATAAGGCAATCTAAGATTTTAAAACGCACCTGAATAAAATGTTATACAGACAGTGCACAAAATTATAAATATAAAGGTAAAGGTATCCCCGTAACATGCCATGAAGGCACTTGAGGGGCATGGAGGCAGAGCCCCATGCTTTCCATATACATTAAATTAAAAATCTTAGCGAGTATAAATGTTTTGTAGCATTTAGGCAATTTATATTATTAAATTTCCTTATATTTGTACCATATAAAACTTCGGTCTATACGCCCTTTATCCATATAATAATTTGCTTAGGGGATTTAATGTAGATTTCAGATTTAAATTTCACACGGAATTGAAACAAAGATACATTTTATGACATTTATTATCTACTTCTAAAGTAATTTACATTATTTCAGATATACTGAGTAGACATTAAGTACGCACAGCAAAATCTCTGAATATAACAGGAAAAGAAAATCTCCATTTTGTATGAACATAAATAAATAAAATTTATTCTGTGTATAATTGTGATAACAATAAGCCCAAAAATCTGAATATTGTAACAAATCTCTTTATAGGACATAAAATATTTCCCTCTGAATCTATGAGTTTCATAAGTTTGTTTACTCTTAAAGCAAGGACAATAATGAACATAAAAAGCAGTCAAAGGAAACAACTGGACTGACTACATTGAACTATATATATATTTGCTTAGTCTCTACCAAGAGAAAACACACACAGTACAGTATGCGGTAACGCGCAGCACTAGCTCTACTTGTAGACTGACTGACTAAATCGCGCACGCACGCACGCAGCCCTGTCCTGCAGGTACAACCAAAACAAAATTTCGCTACTATAATTAGCGAATTATTCAATACATTTTAAACCGTTTCCCGAAGAAGGGCGTAGAGGTCTATCCGCCTTTCTTCCGGCAAACCCCTCAACTGTGGCACTCGTAACGGAACAAGGAATTCCAGTATTGCTAATATGAAAAGAGGACGCGCAATAGTTACGCGGTTGAGACGTTGCACTGCAAGTCGGAAGGTCGAGCGTTCGATTTCCGATGCAGTCATGAATTTTATCCATTCATCTAATTCTTCCGGCCGCACTATGACCTTTGGGTGCAGTCAGCGTCTAACATAAATGAGTATCAGGGATATTTCCTTGGGGGTAAAGGTAATAAGCACGTAGACTGGCATCACTACTGCTACTAATGAAGAATGTGTGGATAAGGTAAAATACAATTTCTCAGTACCCTTTGGGCCTCCACGACTTGTAATAGGGACAATTTTATCTTTTGAAGTTTTGCTAAATACGAAGTCGCATTCTGACGAACGGAAATCTCATTAATATCCATAAAACAGTATTCCATGAGAAATCATCGGCATCATGTTGTAAACCTTAATAAATGTCAGCAAACATTTCAAAGCGACTGAAGTGTGTGAAAAGGACAGAACTATCAGTAACGTGTATTATGGGTAAATATTTCTCAGAAGCCAATCCATTACTTAGATCTACTTAATAAGGATAAGGTAGAAGACAATATCTCAGTATCCTGTGGGCCCCCATGCCTTGTAATAGGGACAATTTTATCTTTTGAAGTTTTGCTAAACACGAAGTCGTATTCTGACGAACGGAAATCTCATTAATATCCATAAAACAGTATTCCATGAGAAATCATCGGCATCATGTTGTAAACCTTAATAAATGTCAGCAAACATTTCAAAGCGACTGAAGTGTGTGAAAAGGACAGAACTATCAGTAACGTGTATTATAATAATAATAATAATAATAATAATAATAATAATAATAATAATAATAATAATGATTTATTTTAGCTGGCAGAGTTAAGGCCGTAAGGCCTTCTCTTCCACACAACCAGCAAAAAGTGTATATACATATGCATGAACTTACAAAGAATTCAACAAATTGATTTAGATGAGAGTTACATGTATACAAGAGTTATTTACGAATTAAACAACAAAATACTATGAACTATTAATTAAACACTGAAATAAACTGGGTAGCAGAATTAAACTAAAATACATAGAATGTTAATATATTTCAAATTATATTAGATAATAGAAAGAGATTATTATGAGACAATTTTGAAAATGCAGCACAATCAGGATGATGTCTAAAGAAAAAAAGCAACAGTGTAGTCAGTAATATTTTAAATCAGTATGATTGGAGTGAAATGCTAATAAGGTTATCTTTTAAGCTGTTCTTAAAGGTGTTTGTTGTCTTGCAGCCCCTAATACTTTGTGACAAGGAATTCCATTGACGCGAGGTGGATATTGTAAAAGATGAGGAATAACAAGATGTTCTATGAAGAGGTATATTTAGCGTGCCACAGATAAGTGATCTGGTATTTACGTCGTGGTTAGAGTATAGATAAGAGAAACGAGACGAAAGGTAATTTGGTGTTGAGGTGTGCAGAATTCGAAAGAGTAAAGACAAAGAGTGTAAAGTTCTGCGTTCTTTAAGTCGGAGCCACGAGAGACTTGCGAAGGACGGTGATATGTGATCATATCGTCGGATGTTGCACACGTATCTGATGCACATATTCTGAGCTCGCTGTAACTTGACTGACAGTTCAGAACTTAGATCACTTAACAAAACGTCACAATAATCGAAGTGCGGCATTACTAGGGTTTGTACTAGGGTAAGTTTTAGTTGCTGGGGCAAGAAGTTTCTCAAGCGACTCAAAGAGTGAAAGGAGGAACAGATTTTCTTTATCGTTTCTTTAACTTGAAAATTCCAACTTAGATTATTATCAAAAAAGAAGCCAAGATTTTTTACGACAGATGAATAAGGGATTAGCGTGTTGTTAAGGGTAACAACTGAAAGATTACTGTTATTAAGGGAGTTAACTACACGCTTATGTCCAATAATTATGGCTTGAGTCTTACTTGGGTTAAGTGCGAGTCCGAAATTGGCCGCCCAAGTGGAGACAGTGGCTAGGTCACAATTTAACTTGTCAATCGATTCATTGATCGTATTGGGTCTGGAATGTATGTAAAGTTGTAGGTCGTCGGCATAGAGGTGATATCGGCAATACTGTAAGTTCTTTGATACGTCATTAATGTAGATAGAGAAAAGTAGTGGTCCTAATACGGAGCCCTGCGGCACTCCCGCCTTTGTGTATCGCCATTGGGAGAATTGATTATCAAGGGGAGAATTGATTAACTCTGCCAGCTAAAATAAATCATTATTATTATTATTATTATTATTATTATTATTATTATTATTATTATTATACACGTTACTGATAGTTCTGTCCTTTTCACACACTTCAGTCGCTTTGAAATGTTTGCTGACATTTATTAAGGTTTACAACATGATGCCGATGATTTCTCATGGAATACTGTTTTATGGATATTAATGAGATTTCCGTTCGTCAGAATACGACTTCGTGTTTAGCAAAACTTCAAAAGATAAAATTGTCCCTATTACAAGGCATGGGGGTAAATATTTCTCAGAAGCCAATCCATTACTTAGATCTACTTAATAAGGATAAGGTAGAAGACAATATCTCAGTATCCTGTGGGCCCCCATGCCTTGTAATAGGGACAATTTTATCTTTTGAAGTTTTGCTAAACACGAAGTCGTATTCTGACGAACGGAAATCTTATTAATATCCATAAAACAGTATTCCATGAGAAATCATCGGCATCATGTTGTAAACCTTAATAAATGTCAGTAAACATTTCAAAGCGACTGAAGTGTGTGAAAAGGACAGAACTATCAGTAACGTGCATTGTGGGTAAATATGTCTCAGAAACCACTCCATTCCTTAGATCTACTTGACTTGCCAATATTTTGTTTTCATTTCGGTTTGTTAATCATTACTTGTTTTGTAAAACTTTTAGTACTCATTGTCAGTTCTAAAACATGTCCTTTCCAGAATCATTTCTAATTTCATTTACCAAAATAAATACTGAATACATATTTAATTCGGTTATTATACATAAAGCGTTGACCTTCTGTGCTCGAGGTTCCAGATTCGATCCCGGGCCAGGTCGATGGCATTTAAGTATGCTTAAATGCGACAGACTCATGTCAGTTGATTTACTGGCATGTAAAAGAACTCCTGCGGCACATCGGCGACGCTGATATAACCTCGGCAGTTGAGAGTGTCGTTAAAAAACCATAATTTATTTTTTTTTCTGTTATACATTAACAAACCAATTTCTAAAATACTTTTGCTTTAATGTTCACTTTTCAATCCACGAGAGGAAACCACTGATCATTAATATCTCACTTTTAATATATCGTAATAAGTTGCGTCCTCTTAGCGACGCTGCTTTCCTTTAATAGTCTCAGAGCCCCTTAAATGCGAAGGCAAATTCGGGATGATCAAAGGTCCTGACATTCACATACTGAGATCTTTTGCAAGGATATGAAGCTGATTTTTCCGACATCACTATTCCCCTCCTCATTTGAGTCTTGAATATTATATTCAGTACAGAATTGTGACAATGGAGGCAGTTTGTACTCCCCTGAAAGAGAGCTGACAGAGCGATGAATTTCTATAGTATCGCCGGGGTCCGCGTCAGAACCCTGTCAGCAACATCCCGTTCTGACAGACTATACAATCGAGGAGACAAGTTCTTTTGTTGCTTCTCATTCTGTCGATAGTGTATTTCACATGTTTCATTTCATTCTAGCACGCTGACAGATATTGTGAAATTTAAATGGCATCATATCATTTTTGCAGATTGCATCGTCGAATTCCATAAATTGCGTCCAATACGTGTAACGGCCACCAAACCTATTCAGGCACTACAGGACGCAATTTATAACCAGGATCTGCAGTCCGCGTATAAAAATAAATAAATCCATACTATTTATTACGATAACAGGTACATATTTTAACTTTCGTTTTCTAACCCATCAGTGGGAAAGAGAAGTAAAATGATGAAATGCAAAAACAATTGTACGTTGTGGATTATAATTCCGACAAATGACTCAAAGTTGAATTATCCCACGAATACTTCACACAATGTCGCAATGGGACAATTAAACTTCGGCGTAGGTCAGTGGTCAGAGCACTTGGTACGTAGAACTAAGGACTCAGGTTCGATCCCCGGCGCCGGAGCGAATTTTTCTCCTTTAATAACCATTGTTATTATCGCCGCGGCCTCATGCTTAACATGTCGGCATCATACAATAACGTGCGGTGTGCTTTTAAAACATAATTTTGCAGACCGATTGTTGCTCTGTAGGTTTCACTCTAAGCGTCACGTTGTCACGTCTATTTCCTCGATAAGAATAAGCACTAGTTTGTTATACTGTTTAATGGGTATTATTATTATTATTATTATTATTATTATTATTATTATTTCATATACAAGTACGCTGACATTCTTAACTCTTAATAATAACTCTTTAGTAATAATTTTTAATCGCATACCTTAATGTTCGTTCTCAGCACAAGACATTGCAACCTCGGTTTTAGTCCACGTGGATTAGACAAGTAGGTGTCATTTAATAATGGAAGCAGCTTATTGGTTGCAATATTGAAATTGAGGCGAATGATTTGAGCGGCGACATAAGAAATTGAAAACAATAATGCAATTAAATTTCAAAGACCTGCCGAATGTTATGCACGAAGCCGCTCAAAGACCTGCCGAATGTTAACCATGAGAGCGCGACAGATAAATTCTGTATGACCAGAAATTAATCTTTACATAGATTCTTCGCTCAACAGTGCATAATAATGTGGAATCCCGGCCACCAAGTCATTCAATTGAGTGCGCTCCTTGTATAATGGCAGTTGACTTAATATATGTCAACATAACTTATAGGTATGTCGAACTTGAAGTCAGGCCACAAAGAGAAAAACAATAGAGGAGAGAGATTCGAGCCGGTGTTGTGGGTTGAACTTCGGCGTACGTCAGTGGGTAAGCACTTGGTATGTGGAACCAAGGACCCAAGTTCGATCCCCAGCGCCGGAGCGAATTTTTCTCCTCTAATAACCGTTGTTACCATAACAGATATATTCTGTAGGACCAGGAATTAATTCTTACGTAGATTCTTCGCCCAACAGTGCATAACACTGTTGAATCTCGGCCACCAAGTCACTCAATTGAGTGCGCTCCTTGTATAATAGCAGTTGACTTAATAAATGTCAACATACAGGTATGTCGAACTTGGAGTCAGACAACAAAGGGAAAAACGATAGATAAGAGGGATTCGATCCGATGTTGTGGATTGAACTTCGGCGTAGGTCAGTGGTTAGATCATTTGGTACGTAGAACCAAGGACTCGGATTCGATCCCCGACGCCGGAACGAATTTTTCTCCTCTAATAACCATTGTTACCATAACAGATATATTCTGTAGGACCAGAAATTAATCTTTACGTAGATTCTTCGCTCAACAGTGCATAATACTTTGGAATCCCGGCCACCAAGACACTCAATTGAGTGCGCTCCTTGTATAATGGCAGTTGACTTAATATAGGCCTTTGTCAACATATAGGTATGTCGAACTCGGAGTCAGGCCACAAAGGGAAAAACGATAGATGAGAGGGATTCGATCCGATGTTGTGGATAGAACTTCGGCGTAGGTCAGTGATTAGAGTACTTGGTACGCAGAACCAAGGATCCGGGTTCGATCCCCGGCGCCGGAGCGATTTTTTCTCCTCTAATAACAGATATATTCTGTAGGACCAGACAATCTTTACATAGATTCATCGCCCAACAGTGCATAATACTATGGAATCTCGGCCACCAAGTCACTCAATTGAGTGCGCTCCTTGTATAATGTAAGTTGACTTACATAATATATGTCAACATGTCGAACTTGGAGTCAGGCCACAAAGGGAAAAACAACAGAGGACAGAGATTCGATCCGGTGTTGTGGATTGAACTTCGCCATAGGTCAGTGGTTAGAGCACTTGGTACGTAGAACCAAGGACCCGAGTTCGATCCCCGGCGCCGGAGCGAATTTTTCTCCTCTAATAACCATTGTTACCATAACAGATATATACTGTAGGACCAGAAATTAATCTTTACGTAGATTCTTCTCCCAACAGTGCATAATACTGTGGAATCCCATCCACGAAGTAACTCAATTGAGTGCGCTCCTTTTACACTGGCAGTTGACTTAATATATCGATCGTCTAGTTCAAAAGTGCGACAACTAAAGAAAAAAAAAAAAAAAAAAAGAAAAAAAGAGGTTTTGAGATATCATCAGTTGAAAGTTTCAAATAATCACTTAGAAAGGAACAGATTTCTGGTTCATAACCACGACAATTAGAAATGAGTCAGTATTCAGGACGAGTTTATCACAATCTTCCAGTTCATTATTCATACATTTCGAAATGTACTAATACTGATTATTAGTAAAGTCATAAGTTATAATTATTTCTAAAGCAGTTTATTTAGTTTTTTTTTTTCTTCTTGGTTGTAAATATGACTTATCTCAATACTGAATCGGAAAGAGCTCCGAAAGGGGCATTCAGTAGTATAAATAACTAAAAAATGGCAATTTTTGAGTTGTCACACTTTTGAACTGGACGATCGATGTCAACATATAGATATGTCGAACTTGGAGTCAGGCCACAAAGGGAAAAACCATAGAGGACAGAGATTCGATTCGATGTTGTGGATTGAACTTCGGCGTAGGTCAGTGGTTAGAGTACTTGGTACGTAGAACCAAGGATCCGGGTTCGATCCCCGGCGTCAGAGCGATTGTTTCTCCTCTAATAACAGATATATTCTGTAGGATCAGAAATTAATATTTACGTAGATTCTTCGTGCAACAGTGCATAATACTGAGGAATCCCGGCCACCAAGTCACTCAATTGAGTGCGCTCCTTGTACAGTAAGTTCGCTTCCCCCTGCGGCCGCGCGATGAACAGCAAGCACGCGGAGCAGCAATAATATAGCCTACAAACGTGCTGCCACCCGTGCTTAAGAATCACTCAAAACCTGTCCATCATTTTGCAGTCAGCTGACCTAATCGCGTTCTGTTTCAACAATCGGTTTGCTTTACTGAAGCGCTTTAAAAAAACGCCTCAAGCCACGCGTGGTGGTTTCCGTGAGCAGTCAGTTTACGCTTGTCAGTGTCAAGAATGCATCAATGCAGGTGGACACCACTTTCAGCATCTTTTGTAACAAGGTGATAACAATAAATGAGTAGGATAAGCTTGAGGATTGATATACGTCGCTAACTAATGCTCCGCGCTTGCTGGCCGGCCGCAGGGGGAAGCGAACGTACTGTATAATGGCAGTTGACTTAATATACAGTGTGTCCACCATGAACCTGACACATTTCATTTGGCTGCCAAAAATCAATGAATGGAAATAAGTTGGTAACATGCATTGCAATATGTAGAGAAACTGTGGAAATTTCGTTGGTTATTTTTAAAAACCCGCGCGAGAGGTTGTACGTGGCGCTGCGGTAGCTTAAGTCAAAATGGCGACAGCGCAAGAGCGAGCACAAGCGATCTGGTGGTATGCTGAAACAAATTCGGTGATTCAAGTGCAACGCAACTTTCGGCGCGTGTTCCAGAAGGACCCACCATCACGGAACACCATTAAGACATGGAATCAGCACTTTTTGGCAACGGGAAGTGTGGTGAACTTGCATGGTGGCGGTAATGTGCGCGTATCAGAGGAGCGTGTAGCAGCAGTGAGACAGGCTATGAACGAAGTCCACGCAAGTCAGTTCGACAAGCGGCGTGATGGACCGACAAGATGGCCACCTCGATCACCGGATATTACCCCTCTAGACTTTCTCTTGTGGGGATATGTCAAGAACAAAGTGTATACAGACCACAAAATTCGTGATCTTCAACAGCTACGCGGCCGCATAAGAGATGCCGTCAATTCCGTTACGCCCGAGATGCTTCAGAAGAGCTGGCAGGAAATTGAATTCAGGCTAGATGTTCTTCGTGCAACGAGAGGATCTCATGTTGAGGTGTACTGATTTTTTTAATAAAACTTGGTGAGTTACTCTTGATATTGCATGCATTCTTTTCTTTTTACCCCAAGCAGTATGAATTATACAGCAATTTTAAATGTGTCAGGTTCATGGTGGACACTCTGTATGTCAACATATAGATATGTCGAACTTGAAGTCATGCCACAAAGGGAAAAACAATAGAGGAGGGGGATTCGATCAGGTTTTGTGGATTGAACTTCGGCGTAGGTCAGTGGTTAGAGCACTTGGTACGTAGAACCAAGAACCCGGGTTCGATTCTCAGCGCCGGAGCGAATTTTTCTCCTCTAATAACCATTGTTACCATAACAGATATATTCTGTACGACCAGAAATTAATCTTTACATAAAAACTACTATCATATTCGAGTTCGAATCAAATCCGGATTCAGGACCACACAAGTTGAAAATAACCCGCGTACTTATGTATCAGCGAAAATAAATTGAAGCAAGATATATCAATGATTCTAAACGCAACTCTTTGCAACAGAGAATCCTGCAGAGAACAACGATGCGGACCTTGTTTTTGCTCACAGAGTGGCATGGGGGAGTCCTAGGGAATAGTAAGAAATGCCTAGTCAGCACGGTTCCGGATCTGCCCCCGAAAGTAAATCCGCACTCTATTCTGACGGAATGAAGAATGAAGAAATATTACAGAACGCTTGCCACCACTTTCGCCCGATGTGGAAAGGAAAGTAGAGGACGTGAGTTGCCATGCAGGCATGCATTAACCTTCCCGCTGACAGGTGAATGGTCAGCAACCGGAGAAATCCTACGCGGGGCAGAGTTAGAGACTTCATATACGACTCTTAAATAGTCGCACGCTTCTCATGTACACACACGATTTATCATGAGGACCTTATTAAAGCTCTTCTATTACGTGCTAGACGTATGAGAGTCCAAACGTCTATAGAACCAGATGATATTGCACGTCAAGCAAGCTCTGCTAAGGTCAATAACTTTCCATATAAAATAGGAAAAACGACCTTAAATAAATATGCGCTGCGGGTTGCTCGGATTGCTTACGCCAGGGGTTATCTCGAACGAGTTACAATAGAGATATCTTATGCGAAGTTTTACCGCTAGATGGCAGGAGCGTTCCATGCGGCGCAAGATGTTGTAGGGCTATGTTATGTCATATGCTACAGTTGATTACGTTTTCCCGCTTGTTGGTTTTCTGTGCGTGTCAAAATTATATTTACAATTATTTTGTATAACCTAGTATAATTTAATATAATTCAATATTTTCTTACCTCATAATTTAATTTAATTTACAATAAATAATAACGTAAGCCTGTGTAATATTGAGCGATTCCCCGAGATGGGTGGGGAAATCTGCAGTATGCAGAATATAGATACGAGTAAATTGAATGTTCATGAACCTAAACGAAAACTCTGAGAATGAGGTGCACGAATAAAAAAATAGAAACTACCGGGATGTCGAAGGTGAATATTGCCCTCTTTAATCATTAGTATTTAAGAACCGTACGCTAAAAACATGATATGCAACCACCAATGTGTTTTTTTTATAGGGAAGGGACTATCGATTGAATTCCTTGTATTTTCTTATGTAGTTGTAGAAAGGTCAAATGCAGTTTTTAATAGGATGATATAATATGATCGCAGTAGTATCACGATTAGTCGTGCGATTTGTAGTTTAAGGACATGCAGTTTTTAATACTATGTAGGATGATTTTGAAAATTTGAAGTTACAACATGGTTTTAATAATTAGGGTTCAGTACATTAAAAACATTATTCACGAAATGGGTTTCACTACGGATCGTCCTGAATAACAAACATCCCAGTTTATCGAGAGTTTACTGCAGGAGTAAACTTCGGAGACTCCTACAACTACTGCATATAATCTAAACTAACATAGCTCGCTGTCGAGGTTGCATATATTTTTATTAATTTTTATTTTTCCTCTTCCACAGTGAAACTGTAGTCAACAATTCCTTACTTGAAGTAGTTACTTTTATTTAATAGCTAGAACTTTCGAGGCGCAACTTAATTACTCATATTTTTTAAGGTTTAAAGCATATATTCAGAATATTTCGGGACCTGATTGAAAACAAAAGCTTTCCCTGGTGTTTACATATAGGAACATAACAAAAATTTACCATTTTTAGTTGTTTTTAAGAGTATTTAATATACTAATACACTACGTATATCCTCAATGTTTATATACCGAAAAACAAATGCACACGCAAAGCGCATCCCTCAAAGTACACGTGCGCTATCTGTTGGTGCTAGTTCAGGATATCCCTATTGGACTTCAATGTTTTACAATGGTCAAGGTATGTTCTAGAATAGACAAAATTAAAAATGAAGACATTAAGAATAAGATAGTCATCTCTCCTTTAGAACAAAAACTGAATGAATAAAGAAATAGATAGAATGACAATATATTAAGAATTACAGAATCTCGCATCCCTCTGCAATACAAACGAGCAAGAAGAAGGGATGTCCGAGAAAGAGGATGGAAAGAATATAATATTTCAGCTAGTTCACAGACTGCTGCTGCTGATGATGATGATGATGAGTATGATAAAAACTATAAATCGGGGTCTAGCTACAACATGGTCCCGCGCCGTGGCGTAGTGGTCTAAGTCATCTTGCCTAGGACTCGCGTTACGGAATGCGCGCTGCTTCGAGTCCTCATGGAGGAAGAAATTTTCTCACGAAATTTCGGCCAGTGTATGGGACCGGTGCCCACCCAGCATCGTGATGCACTTGGGGAGCGAAATCCGGTTGCGAATACCAGCTATAACGGTTGGGGGGGGACCATCGTGCTAACCACACGATACCTCCATTCTGGTTGGATGATCGTCCACCTCTGCTTCGGCATGTGGGCGTGAGGCCAGCAGCCGGCTCGTCGGTCTAGGCCCTTCACGTGCTGTAGCGCCACGGATTATTATTATTATTATTATTATTATTATTATTATTATTATTATTATTATTATTATTATTATTATAGCTACAACATGTGTATTGTTCAACTTCATTTTAACGTCTTGACGTATGGCCACACAAAAAGGTGTGCGTCTAATGTCTAAATTTTCTTCTCTCTTATAATCACACACATTTTTCTTTTATTTGGCATAACTTTATAGCACGTCTCGCAAACAAGTAAATTAAATATTTTTATGCCACGCTTCTTATAACGTGAGGAAGCTCTTCACTCGAATACTGGCCAAATTCATTATGGAGCGTGTAATAATCAGCGAAGAGCAGCAAGAGTTCCAAAAGAACAGATCCACCACAGACGTTATCTTTGTCGTCCGACATATCGTGGAAAAATCCACTGAGTTTGAAAAACCGGCATTTATGCAGTTCATAGTCCTAACTAAATCACTTGAAAGTGTACAGTTAAAGACATCCTGAGGCAGAAAGATACGACTGAAGAAATAGATCAAATGATAAAACGCCCAACTCAAACACCACCACCCACATTCTTGTCAACAAAAGTCTGACAGACGTAGTACCTGTATCAACAGGAATACGACGGCGCGATTCGCTAAGCCCTTTACTTTTTAATCTCGTCATGGATAAATTATTGCGGCAGTAAAAGCGGTGGGACACGGGTTTAGAATTCATAAAGAGGAAATATTTATCCTGTGTCATGTACAAAACTACTCTCAGACAGAGAAGACGAGGATGGCTATGACTGCAAGAGATGGAAAACCATACTCAAGACCTACGAGCAGAGCATTGAAACGTTGAAGAGACAGCTTGGCATCATCGCCATCATCAGAGTCGCAGTATAAAATGGAAAAAAGAGTCTTCGAGTCTATTTCAAGACGAGAAGCTTCTTATCACTCAGAGAGAGACGATTAAAATAAAACACTGGAAGTAAAATACTGTCAATGATATGAACTTGCAACTTGAACACAATGTATATTATGCCCCAAGCTGCAAGGTGTCTATCTACGACTTGAATTGGTTCCAGAAAGTTATTATTCAGTTGTTCTGCAATCTGAAGCAATATCCAAAAATAAACATACTTACTTACTTACTGGCTTTTAAGGAACCCGGAGGTTCATTAACGCCCTCACATAAGCCCGCCATTGGTCCCTATCCTGAGCAAGATTAATCCAGTCTCTACCATCATATCCCACCTCCTTCAAATCCATTTTAATATTATCTTCCCATCTACGTCTCGGCCTCCCCAAAGATCTTTTTCCCTCCGGCCTCCCAACTAACACTCTATATGCATTTCTGGATTCGCCCATACGTGCTACATGTCCTGCCCATCTCAAACGTCTGGATTTTATGTTCCTAATTATGTCAGGTGAAGAATACAATGCGTGCAGCTCTGCGTTGTGTAACTTTCTCCATGCTCCTGTAACTTCATCCCTCTTAGCCCCAAATATTTTCCTAAGAACCTTATTCTCAAACACCCTTAACCTATGTTCCTCTCTCAAAGTGAGAGTACAAGTTTCACAACCATACAGAACAACCGGTAATATAACTGTTTTAGAAATAAATTTTCGTAAAGACAGCACAGTCAGAAAAGACCACACATACAGTAATTCCTAAGAAGGCTATAATTCGTAATGTATGAGACTCATGGTTTTGGTCCATAATGCCAACAGTAACATCGTGGCAGTAGCGGCCGGTGACGGAAATCCTCGGTGAGACCAGATGCAAATAGTTTGAGTGCCTCCGATAGGAAATGTTTATTCATGATATTAATTATTATTGTTATTATATCATTAATATCATTATTACTATATTATTATTATTATTATTATTATTATTATTATTATTATTACTAATGGAAAATAATAGTCACTCACCAAATAAATTGTTATGCTGTGAGTTTGTTTCAGTGATTGTGTGAGTGTGATGAAGCAACCCATATTATGCTCAGCTGAAGAAGTATATGTTGAAATTCCCCTGGAAATATTTTTCAGATCGCTGAAGCTCGCAGTAAATATACTGTTCTTCCTTTCTTTGTTTCAATTTTATTTTTTTCCTTTTACAGTAACATACAAGGTTTAATTAAAATTGTTTTGCACCACATTACTACTTAAATATTTGTTGCCCATATCAGGATGTAATAGAAACAAGCGTTTTAAGATATCTGTCCGAAAAAATTATGAGCGATGGCGTAGGTATCTCGGTAGGCTATATCTTTATTTAAAACTTCCTTTCTTTCAATATCATTTCTTCTCGAAAAAGGACACTAATAATGGATTATCTACGCCTACATCATCATTATTTCTCGCATCTATTTCTGTTTATATTTTTTCCGAAACACATAACAACATTGAACCACACTCACTACTGTACTACGAAGTACAATAGTACAACACCCTTGCTTAAGTCAAACTAAGACATAAGTGGAGAGAACAATGTGGGTCTCTGCCTGCTAAACACTGGGAATTTTTATGTTATTTATCGCCTATTTAGGAAGAAAAGTCACCACTGCTATACTCACCCCATTCCACCCTTGAGACCGGTGTGAGGAGTGAAAGCTGACCAGGCCACGAAGCCAGACGAATTGTACCTCAGCTACAACGTTTCAAGTGCCACCTCAAAGCCCACGAAAACATACGTAATGTAGAAGCCAGACTCGGCACGAGCGATCCTGGCCTCAGGAACCAATTTTACTGCAAAACAGGTCTATGGGCTATATATCACAAAGTTTTCAAATACTTCTACAGCGATATATGCTTCATTCAAATGACTAATATATTATATAAAAACACAAAATTTGGTTTCAGTTAAGCCAAGTGACTGAGGCCTGGCCTCACTTGCCTCAGTTAATCAGCCGCCACTGCATCGTGGACTAAATTCGAGGATAAAATAAAATCGACAATATTGCATCGCTGAAATTTACAACCCCATCAGCCTAAACTGATGCTAGCGTCTGAAATTTGAAATAAATATAAACAAGAGTAGGATGGGAGTGTGCTGCGATGGCTCAGTGGATAACGCGTGCGCTTCCCAACCAAGCGGTCTGTGTTCGATTCCCAGCATTGGCCGAAATTTATAGCCATTCCATGTAACTGTGTGTTTGGTCTTTGTCATGTATTTGTTCTGTAACATCTGTGTGATGGTTCTGCGTTTAGGAAGGCCCGTCATCTGAGAAAGTCTAGTTTTGGTCCTAAGAAAAGCCGAAACATATTCTATAATTCTAGATGATGACAGGAAAGGATGATATAGGCAAATTAAATAAATAATAGTACCGGTACATAAAATACAGTACTGGATTGGTATAACCGAGGACACAAAATAACGTCACAGGAAGTGCGTTACACGTAAGCAGAGAGTCCAAAGCACTAAAAACAAATGCAGTGCTCTCAATTAATATCGGCAGCTGGAGATAACAACCAATTTTGCGGGCGCCTCAGAACAGGTCCAACAGGATGTACAGTGTAATTTAAATCCGTCGGGGTCAATGTTTGATTTCAATTTAGTCACGAAATCTTAACGGCATTTGCAATCACTGGGTATAGAATGACTGTATGGCTGTTGTAATCTACAAAACGTTCCAGGAACTATACAATTCGTCGTTCCTATTTGAACTGCTATATTTACATACGCGTCGAAATTAAATCTTTCAAATCAACCTTGCTTAACGTCGAATGGGTAACATGTAATGTGTAGATCATATGTTTCGACATAAATTCCAAAAGTGAAGTTTCATCTACGTACCACAACGATCACTATTTTCCGAAATTACTCCGACTACTGTATATATCCATCGCGTCCAGATTCGATTCACGGAAATAAAAATGATGTTCCTTCCTTGTATGGAGATTGGGTAGGTTTGTGTTCCTCGTATGCAGTCCACACCTGTGGAGTAACGACTAGCGCGTCTGGCCGCGAAATCAGATGGCCCGGGTTCGATTCCCGGCCGGGGAAAGTTACCTGGTTGAGGTTTTATCCGGTTTTTTCCCTCAACCCAATATGAGCAAATGCTGGATAACTTTCGGTGCTAGACCCAGACTCGTTTCACCGGCATTATCACTTTCATCTCATTCAGACACTAAATAACCTAAGACGTTGATAAAGCGTTGTAAAATAACCTACTAAAATTAAAAAAAAAAAATCCTCGTATGCCATGCCATACGGGCAAGATGGCTGCTCACTATATTCACTACCCCTACATTGTGACCTTATCTGTGAAAGAAACTTGTATATAAAACTGGAATAAAGAATCCGAATATCTGATATAATTCTAAATCCAGAAAGCGGCAAACTGAATATAGGAAGAGAAAGACAGTACTACAGTAAATAATATAGGTCTACACACAGTAGAGGCAAGACCTGTTCTGTGACCTTATCATGTGCCGTGGGTTTATCACCAATGGGTGTATGGAGGGGAAAGATAGGTTTCAGTCTGAGATGAACTTCCGTGTCGGTAGATGCGTATAATATTAACAATAATGAAACAAACTCTCTTTCTGATAGCACATTCTTTCCCCTCTCGCACAGTCCACATACCAGGTCTCGCTTCCTCATCTGTACACATATGATATCCTTGACTAATAGGGTGCTCTGAGGCAATAAGTTATATTGTTTTACCTGTATTCTGTTTGGGGGTGAATATGAGTGGTCATCATCTTTTTGAGGGGTTTGTGTCACAAAAAATTTTGATACAAAAGTCGGAAACATCTGCTGTATAAAAAGATACTAGGTATGCAGATTATTTCAAACCTATCCAGCATTTACACCTCAGCGTCGCCACTGAAAATAAGGTGCTGAAAGACACACAACTTATTCTTTTTCTTCTCTTCCTTCACCTCCCTAAAACAAGATTAGGCCTATCTTTTATCTAGAGGGGTTCCTAACCTATTACAGAACCATCATCTTTCAGCTTTCATTTTTTTAGTACAGGCCGGGTAGCTCAGTTGGTAGAGCAGCTGGCCACGGACTGGAAGGTCCGGGGTTCGATCCCAGGTGGTGACAGGATTTTTTCTCGTTGCCAAACTTTCAGAACGGCCCCGAGGTTCACTCAGCCTCCTACAAAATTGAGTACCGGGTCTTTCCCGGGGGTAAAAGGCGGTCAGAGCGTGGTGCCGACCAGACCACCTCATTCTAGTGCCGAGGTCATGGAAAGCATGGGGCTCTACCTTCATCCCCCCCAAATGCCTTCATGGGGATACCTTTACCTTTACAGTATATGCAATGGTGGTTTTGCACAGAAATTTCTAGCTTCATAGTTCGTATATACCTCCTGTAATTATGAAGGTCTATGTTAATATTATAAAAAATTGAATAATTTAGTTTTGGAATAAGAAAACGAAAATGGTTAACATAGTAGTCGATTTAGAAAAGTAACAAAATATCACATATGCTGCTAGAAAATTATCTTTAGAAGAAAAATTAAATTATAATTGCATTATTTCAGCTTGTAAAATAAATCTGAGGAAAGAAAAACATAGAATAGACAAAATTTAGGAACGAATTCCACCTGATAAACGTTAACATTCTAGAAAACTAAATCGTGTAATTACTTTACCTGTGCTCCTGTATGAGAACTGAAAGAATGAAACAGTGGTACTCCCTAAGAAAAGCCAGTAAATTATGCAAGATTCAACGAACCTAAGCAAGATAAAAGACAGAAAAAATTACATATTATGGAACGACAATATTAGAAAAAATTAAACACAGTTAATGCAAATATACAATATATTCGAGACATAACGTGGATGAAATGAAGAAAACAAGACTGCGTAAATTAGTAAATCAGTACACACACAGACTAATAAGGAAACCCGCATAAGGTGTGGAAAAATTTTCTATAAATACAGTACAGATGGGTCGCATTATTCCGAAAAATGTAAAGAAGAATATACAAAAAGGATGTTTCGAAAATATCCGTTAGAATATCGTAAAAGGAAGATCATGTGTGTATATAATTTTACGTTAAAAAGTGAGGTGTTTTGAACGTAGAAGACAAATGTAAGTAAGTTGACAGACTGTAAACAATTATGGAATTGAAAGCAGAGAGTTGAAAGAAAAATTGTCTCCGTTTAAAAGTACATTTACAAGCCATTAAGTTTAATGTTAGCCGTCTACATCTACAACTTAAGCCGTTAAAAAAACAGACATTTGAAAAAAAAAAACTGTGGGTTTTTGATGAGCTCTCCACATTTAATTGTATAATAATAATAATAATACTTACTTACAAATGGCTTTTAAGGAACCCGAAGGTTCATTGCCGCCCTCACATAAGCCCGCCAGCGGTCCCTATCCTGTGCAAGATTAATCCAGTCTCTATCATCATACCCCACCTCCCTCAAATCCATTTTAATATTATCCTCCCATCTACGTCTCGGCCTCCCTAAAGGTCTTTTTCCCTCCGGTCTCCCAACTAACACTCTATATGCATTTCTGGATTCGCCCATACGTGCTACATGCCCTGCCCATCTCAAACGTCTGGATTTCAAGTTCCTAATTATGTCAGGTGAAGAATACAATGCGTGCAGTTCTGTGTTGTGTAACTTTCTCCATTCTCCTGTAACTTCATCCCGCTTAGCCCCAAATATTTTCCTAAGCACCTTATTCTCAAACACCCTTAACCTATGTTCCTCTCTCAGAGTGAGAGTCCAAGTTTCACAGCCATATAGAACAACCGGTAATATAACTGTTTTATAAATTCTAACTTTCAGATTTTTGGACAGCAGACTGGATGATAAGAGCTTCTCAACCGAATAATAACACGCATTTCCCATATTTATTCTGCGTTTAATTTCCTCCCGAGTGTCATTTACATTTGTTACTGTTGCTCCAAGATATTTGAATTTTTCCACCTCTTCGAAGGATAAATCTCCAATATTTATATTTCCATTTCGTACAATATTCCCGTCACGAGACATAATCATATACTTTGTAATAATAATAATAATAATAATAATAATAACAATAATAATAATAATAAAATAATAATAATAATTATCATTATTATTATCATTATTATCATTATTATTATTATTATTATTATTATTATTATTATTATTAATCATACTACAAAGAATGACTGCAATTCATACATTTGACTGTGCAATTCTTATTATTTATCCAGACAATCTGCACACAAAATCGATTAAAACGAGTAATGGGGTGTTGAACTATTAGTTGGTCAATAATCCTGGATATCCCATTAAAAGAGATTAAAATGCAGAAGCTATAAGGAGCGTCGTGCTGAGAATGCTGAAAGAGAATCGTAAAGCAGAAGACAGCAGGTAAACAGCCGGAGTGCCGAGACCTCAGATCTCAAGGTCACGACGAGAACATTCACCCGAGAAACAAGTTCGCAGACACCCGTTGGATCAGCTTCTGCTCTCTACCGCCAGCAACCTGAACCATGTGAATAACACAAGGATGCCATCCATCCGTTTTCTCCGCAATGACGAAGAGAGAAGGTGGCATCACTTGTAGCTAGGCAGCACACCACGCTGCTCTGTCGAGTGTGCAGTCTATACATTTACATGGGGCAACAAGCAATCTAAATAATTTAACATTTCTCCATTCAATTTGAGATGTCGGTCAGGCTAGCTAGGAACAGTAAATTTTAATCACAATTCCAACGAACAGTTAGTTCTATTCCCTGCAGACAAGTGGAGATTAGTCTCCCTTGAATAGACTGTATTGGCTTGTGTCAAAGACGTTTTATAGTTTATCATTATTTTTGTCTTACGTTGTAACTTATCGTTATTCTGATGTGACCAAAGAATCTCACTACATACTTGTAAATGACTAAAATTGGTTCATAAAACACACAGGGAGGACTTACTTGGTCTTTAATACACATCTTTGTTCCGATACGTTGTATTGATTTATCAATGTTTATTCATAAAAGACCGTCATAAACTTATCTTATATAATAGTGTAATGTTTTTATTTCATTTCTTGATTAACGTCTTAGGTTTTATAAAAAAAACATCTTCAGATAATTATTACCTCTAAATTGAACAGTTTCATTGATGTACAATGGGTACATTAACCATATTATGTTAAAAGTATAAAATTATGTAAAATCATGAAAAGGATATCATAAAAACATTAATGTGTATACATATTTAAAAAACTGTTGAAGTATTAGGTTAAAAATAGGTCTAATGTGAAGGTTATATGTATATACATTAATGTTTTTATGATATCATTTGCATGATTTTACATAATTTTATACTTTTAACATAATATGGTTAATGTAACCCATTGTGCATCAATGTAACTGTTCAATTTAGAGGTAATAATGATCTGAAGATGGTTTTTTATAAAACCGAAAACGTTAATCACAGAAATGAAATAAAAACATTACACTATTATATAAGATAAGCTTATGACGGTCTTTTATGAAAAAGCATTGATAACTTACTTGGTCTGTTTTTGAAATAGGTTCTTGTGATGAAATATGTTGAATATTTAAATACAATTGATATTTCGTTGACAAAAGTACAAAACCCCGTAAGTCCTACGAACGCTCTAAGGAATTATGAAATTCTGAACTTTTCCCACGACATTCCGTCTCATATTGACATTAATATTGCTGTTCCATAACTTTGAACATGTTGCATACTTTTACGAACTAATTTACAGAAAAAAAATCCTCTTAAGAAGCGATCACAATTTCAACATTTCGGTAGGTGTATGAAATCCATAAATAATTATTTCCATTTCTTCTAATCGAGTAAATAGCTTGTTATGCAAGTACTATAGTTTCTAGAGTTTGTCGCAGATTCTTCTTCAAAATGCACATTAATTTTTAGTTAATTCTGACAATCAT
Organism: Periplaneta americana; assembly: GCF_040183065.1. Taxonomy (NCBI): domain Eukaryota; kingdom Metazoa; phylum Arthropoda; class Insecta; order Blattodea; family Blattidae; genus Periplaneta; species Periplaneta americana. The sequence continues at coordinate 182,674,751 of NC_091117.1, read as the reverse complement.
GTTTGAATTTATCTTTAAGATACGGTCACACCATACATCTCTTTGTTTCGTTACACATTCTCCAATTGGTTGGATGCAACATGCTATTTCCCACGTAATCAAAATTTCTTTACTTTATTATTTTTCTTTGTAGCTACATTCATTTCAGCTGTTTCTAGAAGTTGTCTTATTTTCGAACTGTCAGCTATAGTCTCTTCTGCATAAGGATAAATTCATACCAATGCCTTCAACATTCATATCTCCGGTTGTATTGTAGCGTATTTACTGTTCCACATCATATGGTTTAGAGATCTTGACAGTCTTGAATTTTATTGTTATATAGTCGTACTTGGTATCTGACATCAGTTTGAAGTTCGTTTAATTTTTATTCTTAATATACATGTATACACAGTGGGCCAAAAAAAAGGCACAACAATTAGAAATAGCCTACTCTATTTTCGGAAATACATAACATTAATTTATAATGTATACACTGTTGGAAAGAGTAGACTTTAAAGATGATCAGGACTTCTTATTATGTTTTTTTTTCAGGCTCAATTAAAATTTTATGGTGGTCAACACACAATAATGCGAAAAATGTGGTTTATTACTTCAAAATGTACAAACTGAATGTTGGTAAAATTAAAAATAATTAATGATCTTTAAAATAATCAAAATTTAAAATGATGCTCTATGTGACCGCCATTTGCCCTCACAACCATTTGTAGGCGTCTTCTCCATTGTCCAACAGCACTGGATATCTGTCTTTGATCAAGCCGGTCCCAACATTAACGCGTTGTCTTAAATGTTCAATATTACGAATTCTTGTTTTCCAGTAAACTGCTTTTTGTAATTGACTCCATACAAAATAGTCCATGGGATTAAGATCTCGTTTGAAACTCCTGCGTAAACCATAAGATAATCTGAGAAATGCGATCTTTCACGCAATAACCTCTCAGGAGGGATATCATGTCCGTATCTTGCTAATCAATCGTTGTACATTTGATACAGACCATTCTCGCTGAACGTAGTTCCTTACAATTTGATGGGTAGATAAATTATCATATTGGTGCAAATGTTTAATGAAAATCTTGTCTTCGTTCTTTAACCCTTAACTGGTATCGCTTTTTAAATGTACGTTAACGATAACTATCCATATGGGTCTATATTGACCCATAGATACCAGATGAGGGTTAAGCGACCCATTATTCACAAAATGAGAACTCAAAAAGGAAGAAAACAAATGATGATAGCACAACAAACGGCTTGGCCTGCTGAACTCGTAAGACCATAATGCTTAGTTCGGCATAAACGATCGATCTTGCACTGCCTTCCAAAAAATAATGTGTAATAAATGGTAAAAAATTAAATATTACATTACTTTCCCGGTCTACAAGGACTGTGAAATTTGCCTGTGAAATAAACTTTCAAGCGAAATCATTAGCTACTGGAATATAACCATTTAAATTTTGTGCCTTTTCTGGCCCACTGTGTATATATGAACTGTATAAAGTGTCCTATTAATTTAACTTAAGACTCCTATTTGCATCTTATGTTGCTTATGCTATGTATTGCCATTCATTTCATTTCCCTATTACAGTCCATGGAGCGCCATACGGTAGCGAGATTTAAGGGTATTTATACACGATCAATATTACTAGCAATACGGATATCAGTGCTACATGTCCGCCACCTTTACCCGCAAGAAATATCCTGGTACTAATTTCTGTCAGAGGCTGAGCAAAGCCCAAGGCCATAGTGAGGTCGGAAGGATTACATCAGTTGATGCCCATAGGAGCAAGCGCGCGCTTTAGAGCCCAGGAGAGCCTGAGCGCTTGACAGCGGAAAGGAAAGAGACAGACGAAAGAGGTAGTATATGCCGCTTGGTCGAGCTATTTTCAGGGATGGCCAGCACTGATTCAATGGATAAAAGGAAGAGAACTTATTAAAACTGTATCCATGTTAATTTATAGATTTGTCTGAGAAGTATAAGTGAATTATAAGAATGTAAGTTTTAATTTTAATGTTCATTTGTCACAAGTTTGATCTTCTATTCAAAAGAAATATATTCTCAACTGTTTTCATAGTAAAGTGAAATTTTCAGATATAGGCCTATTTATTTAGCAGCCTTACAGAATGTTTTCGTAAATCTAATAGGCTATAGCGTAAATACGTATTACTGAAAATAGTGTATTGAAAATTTTGAAAATATTCGCATGGAAATTGTATGTAAGGAAATGGATTAACAAAGCAACTAATGTGACATCATAAGCAAAATATACGTGCCCATGTGTTGTAAAATGTCAGCTCTATAGCTTTAGCACATTTCGAGAAAATAATTTAATATTCTGATGATAGGAAGTTGCTCACCAATATCACCTTAAAATCATAATGCGATAAGGGTTTTGTTATGGAATATTAGTTATACTTAAAAAATATACAGCACCTAGGTAACTTTGCTTTGTACTGTAATAATGTTTTGATTAGTTTATTGATTATTTTATAAGGCTAAAGGTACCATCAATATCAATTCCAACTTATCATGTCATACTTAATCTCTTTTTTTGGGATATCACTTTCTTTATGAATGATGTGTTTCATCCATTTAGTACAGTGTAGTTGTATGATTATGGAATGTATGTGAATATTCCTTCTTAACCCTTTAATACCTTATTAACATTTAAAACATAACTCCAATACTAAGAAATTGGTATTAGCACTTTTGTTTTACAGACAATTAGATAATATCAAAACACAAAGAAGGCATATAAAAATAGCGACAATAAAATTTCACGTTCCGTCTGAAGTTTGTGCACCACTGTTTTCTTAATCCAACAGACTGCTTATTCATATACACAACCTTTCCTCTTTCCATACTTAGCGCTTGATGCCCGCGCACGACGTCAAGGTCAGAAAAATGCGCTTGCTTTGACATCACTTGATTACATCAATGTAAAAAATCCATGATCGCATTCATAAATCGAACTCGCGACCTTCCTGCTTGCTGTCAAAGCCTTAACCGCGACGTTACCGTGCCCTCAGATTGTTTTCGCTTATTATGTCTAAATTTTTACGTAAATCAGTATAGTAATCTTTTAAGATTATCCTCACGGTCTAAAATGAGAACGGCAGGTTAAAAAACAAAGTTCTTTGATTTCCACTTCATATCTGAGTGGCATGACAAGCGGTAATAACAATGATAATGAAAATAATGTGTAAGAAGAACGGTAAGCGAGTGATAGTGGTGTGGCTTCCGATATATGTACACTGTGAACCTTTTTAAATCTCCTTACACAAGAATTCTGTCCTATTGGCGAGACCAATATTCTTGTCTTGTGCAAGCGTGGAGTTATTCAGCGTATTTGGAGTTTATTAACGTTAAACTGTTATACATTGCCTTGTGGGTTGCACCCCGGAAGTTGTAGCTATATTTTTTTTATCTTGTTTCTGCATGAGGTATTCGCCGCTAGACTTCTCGAGACTTGTGAAATCGTGTCGGCGTGCTTAGATTAATATAAATGACCCTGCGGACAAGGTCGGTTTAGTTACATTACCAGCCACTTGTGATATGTGGCTCTCTGGCGCTCAGGGGTGCATAATCTACTCTTCGAAATTCGCGTCAATTTTTTCGTATTTGGGTGGGGATTTTCAATGCTTTGTCTGCTTCTAATAGTACTACGGTACTGTCAAAACTCAATTTCGAGATAACTACGGAAACACGTTTTCAGCAACCGTGAAAAAAAAAAAATCGTGTTGCATATCTTGTCTTTTGGCTGCGCATAGTTATTTCTCATAAATAGTGGGATTTATTCATATTGTAATTATAAATCATATCATTAAGAAATTTTACGCATCAAATATTTTTACTACTAAACGACATAGAGCTTTTCAAAGTCTTATTGCCAAAAATGTCCATAAAACAGTGGGCTTGTCAAAGCCACATCTAACGATTTTCTTTTGATTTTTTGTGCATAATAAAACATTATGCATCACATGTTGTATTTGTTGAAATAGAATTCACAGACTTCATGACGGCGGAACAGTTGTACTGTAACTAACACACATAAACATTAATGTGTCATTTAGGAATGCTTTGTAAGTTATCATAATGTTGATTCGGGAAGCAATTATAATTTCATAAACATCAGATGCCTGTGTTTTCGTTTCGAACTATAAACATGTAAACATGTCTCTAGGGAATGCATGTTGTTTCACAATGGCCAGGGCGCTCTTTTTCTGATTACAAGGCAGTGTTCCGCGATAATCGTCAGTCATTTGTGAGGAATCTAATTGTGTACTATATTCTTCAGCAGTTGGCGAGACAGCATAATTTATACTGATGAATACTGCATATTGTTTATATTCACAAAAAGTAATTGAAACATAATTAAATATTTTTCCTATTTTGTTACATATTTTCCCGATTTTTAGCACATAAAAAATAAATATTTTCCTGATTCTTAGCACCTAAAAAGCCTAGCCTTAAATTAATAAACCACAAAGCAGACAGTTCATTCAGAAATTCTATCTAATCCAGGTTCCTATACCCTAGTTAAAGACCGATAAGATGAGCTATGATTTAGTCGATATTGTTCATAATGTTGTTGCTTCTGCTACTACGACGACGACGACAACGACGACGACGATGATGATTACGAACATAACGACGTGTAACATTAAAAAACGAGTCAAAATCTTTCTTCAGTTTATTAATAGTTCTGTATCATGTAGCAGTAGCAGTAGCGGTAGTACAGTCCGCGTCACCATTTTTGGCGTGTGAAATAAGTAATGGGAACGTTACATTTGTGATTTACATTTGCTGCAGTCAGTCTGACAACTGTGCTTGGTAAATGGCTAATGTGACGTGTATAGAAAGTGATACCATTCCCAGCTGCACACTAGCAACATGCTCACAAACTGGACACTGTATATCTAGATCACACGCCAAAAACGCTGGCGCCAGCTGTAGTAGTAGTAGTAGGCCTTGTATATATTTTTATTTAACCTGGTAGAGATAAGGCCACCAGAGGATTACAACTACAATATTAAGAATACAATTACAATTATAATTACAATTAATATTAAATTTACAAGTACAATAAAAATCGAAGTATTGAAAGATTATCTGATTAATAAAAGCTAGACAATTCGCAATAGAAGTTAAGAACAAAGAAAGAAATGTGAAACCTAGAATTTCAGAATCTTCCATTCTTGAAGGAGACAATCGTTTATCTCTACCGAGACGAGAATACCACGCATCTACCACGCACCAAGTGCGTTTCGCTGTTTCCCGTGACAACTGATGTCGACGGCAAGAAACTCGATCTGGGGTGAAAGTTCGTATTTTGTCTTCCTGGCGGCAATGAAGCGGAGATGAGCATTTTAGTAACAGGCAGGAAAGCCTCCAGATCTTCAAAAGGGTCTTGAGATATGAAACATAACGAAACCTTATTAACTCTAAAGATCGATACGTATCCTGTTTCGAATAAGGAAACTTACAGCCTTGCTACTCGTGATATCAAAGTGCATACGCTAAAATTCTACGACAGCATCTTACAATTTACTTTTATTAGGCTTTGTAAAAGTATACCCGGTACTTCACTAGTAACTAAAATAAAAAGCATAAATGTATACTGATTTTATACGTTTTCGTTCTCTTTTTATTTGACAAAGGTTTATGAGTGATGAAACTATAATTTGTCTAAGTAAGATGCAAGCATTACGTGTCTCACTCTAATTTCGGGGGGAGGGGAACTCTCCTCTCTTTAAGCATGCCAAAACATCACGTTTCTGATATCGGAGATCTCGAAATCTATTTTTGCAGATTACAAAATTGTCTTTATATACTGTACAAAATGAAACCGTGAAGTTGAAAAATGTGTGCACTTAGACCTATCCAGATATTTTCAGAGGCGATTGAAATTAGCAAATAATGCATACTATTCCATGCTAAAAGTCACGAAAAGTAGAGGCATGAATACTACAGTCAAAATAAGACTAGAAAAAAATTTAATAAAAACAGTACTTACATATGAAGAGTCCACTGCAAGAATGATGGATGTCACTTTCTTGTCGAAAATGAACCAAGACTGTCAATGCATAGCTTAACATATATAGAATGTACATACAGAGTTATATGGCATTAACACTGATAGTCATTGCCCAGTAATGATAGGAAAATCACAGTTAAGCTTTGAGCGCTAAGCATTTCAAACTTTCAATTGCTTCTCCTGCAAAATGTATTCCAAATGACATCCATCATTCTTGCAGTGGACTCTTCATATGGTTGCGAAACATGGTGCCTCACCAAGGAACAGATGAAATTATTCTTAGGTTTGAAAGGAAAGTACAGCAGTGGCAAAAAAACCGGACCGATCCTTGTAGCTGATTTCAGAGCCTTGTTCACTCCAGAGCACGATAGACTGGTAATTAATTTAATTTATTGGTCTGACCCAATATTTTGGGTTTGCCCTGCGACACAGAATAGCTCACAATAAAATTTAAAATGAAAAATTATATAAACAGGTTTCAGACAAGTGATTAAGACATAAGAAAAAAAATAGAACCAAGTATACGGTAATTTAAATTGAATATACGCCATGAAGATGCTGACGAAATATCGCTACAGAAAATTGTATAATGGTGATGACGATGGTATCTTGAAGATCTCTCGTCAGCTTGTATTTTTCCCTCCATTTTACAAAGGCTTTCGGAATGGTGCCTCTCGCTCCGAAGAAGAGACCATAACTGTGATTTTTCAATGTTGTATTTCGCTGATAGGTACTGAATCGTGGGCTCGTAGATTTTCTTTTTCTCTTCGTTCACTTCAGTTGGTTGAGTGGCTAGATTTCAAATCTGATCGTAGGATCAATTATTTCGGCAACGATATTTTACTACTTAATTGACTTATTATTCCAGAACATGAATTTGACCAGAAATCGAAAAGTATTGGGGGGGGGGGAAGAAAAAAGAAAAAAGATTCCTTCCCAGGATTCGAACCACGAAAGTCATAGTTACCAGTCTATCGTGCTCTGGAGTGAACAAGGCTCTGAAATCAGCTACAAGGGTGGCTTCGTTTTTTTTTTTTTTTGCCACTACTCTACATAGAAAAATATTTGGACCAGTTCATGTTAGCAGCAGTGGAGAATAATATATAATTACGAACTTTATGATATGGATAAATAGTCCAACATTCTCATTTACATTAAGCTAAACAGGATAGAATGGGCAGGACATGTACAACGACTTCCTCTTGATCGAATACCTAAGAAAGCTCTTAGAGCATATTCCTTTGCAACCCAAAGACATGGAAGACGAAGAAAGAGATGGGAAGATGGAGTCAAGGAAGATGATGCCAACTTGCTCCACTGTCGAAACTGGAAACTGGAGACGCAAAATAGGAATGGATGGAGGCAGAACCTACAGGAGGCCAAAGCTCAAACCTGAGCTCTAGCACCATTGGATGGATATCCAGATATTTTATATGACATTAGGACCTCGCACCTCGCATGCGTCGTTCAGTAGGTTTTAGCTCAACTCTAATCTACGCAACGTTTATGCCATATGGAGAATGGTCTCCAAGGTCGCCAGACTTAAACCCTTAAACCCCTCTTTATTTTGCCTTATGGGGTTACCTAAAGGAAGAGGTGTACGAAGTGAAGATTCATGATCTGCAACATCTACGAACACGGATCGAGGAAAAGTGTCGTGAAAATATCGCTGATATGTTACACCGCATTCTCAATAGCATGAAGTTTCGCCTCCAGACGTTATGAACTGGAGGCGCTCATATCGAGCGCATATTATAATTTACCTTATGATGCGGGACTTGTCGGACATCCTCTATTTTTGCAGTGTTATTTTAAAACTTACACGACTTACGCTTGGGCGCAGATTATTTCAGCTTGTCCAGAAGCAGAAGCACACAAGCAATACCTGTCTTGTCTTGTCGACAGGGGAAATGCAGTGCTCCGCTATTCTTAGAGCCCATCCACCGATCTAAGGCGTCCCAAGTGGTGCCAGCACTTACCTGCAAAAAAGAGAAGCACACGGTCAATAGAAGAGCTCATGACATCAATTCCGAATACTGGAAGGCGACTTCCGACCTTCATACATATATTCGCTATCGTCCTTTTCAGATGAATTCTCAGTTTTCTGTCAGCACTCTGAAGATTTATGCCCATAAAGACTTCGTTCCGTAGCAACAAGGGCTACAAAGTTAGTATTCCAGGGGCTACAAAGTTAGTCTTACTTTCCCAACAATTCAACGCACCACTTAGGCTAACCATTCACACAATACAGTAGAAGCAATAGTAGTACAGTATCTATCATCCTTAGTCGTACATATCTAATTTAAACTAATAAGACAACATTATGTACAAAATAATTATACTCATATACTAATAGTAGTGTACCATGCTTTAAAACCATTTCTTAGAACGTTAATTTACAACCAGTTTTTATTTTAAGCTCTAATTAACAAAAATAATAATAAATACATTATTTTGAAAGTAAAACTGTATGTCATTTATATTCGTACACTTGAGTAATTTTGACTTATTCGAGGGTGCCGTGCCTTAATGGTAACAGCGAGTGTGCATTACCGCGTGCTCTAGGGTTTGTTTTGCTTCAGCAGTCAGTTCTGTTCAAAATGGGCAAGTCGAAGGAACTCAGTGCCGAGCTAAAGAAGACGATAGTTAGACTGGCTCTTAAAGGTTATTCTTTACGGAAAATAGGCAATATAGTAAACAAAAGTCATTCCACGATAAATACGTGGTTAATAAATTCAAATACCGTGGATTTACTGCAAATCAGAAGAGAAAACCAAAAGAAAAAATACTAAATGAGAGGGGAAAAAAAGGTTTAAAGTAAGACAGATAAAATCAAATCCACGGTTAAGTGTGCCGAAACCACGTTCTCTCATGACAAAAACCACAAGGAAGACTGTTAATGTAACAACGGTGCGACGTGTCCTATATAAATATGGATTTCATGGTATAAGGATACGAAAAAGGCCCTTTGTAAGTAGAAAAAATCGAGCTTTAAGAATTAAATTTCCTGAAGTTCATGTAAATTAGGAGCAAGAATTTTGGGACAGTGATGAGACCAAGATTAATCTTTTCGGATCCGATGGTGCCCATAGAGTGTGGAAAAAGAAGAATGAGGCCGATAAAGTGGATAACAATCTTCCCACTGTGAAACATGGAGGTGGCGTCATAATGATTTGGTGCTATAAGTCCTCGAAAGGCGTGAGTAACATCGACTTAATTGATGCAATTATGGACAATGTAATCTATAACAACATCTTGAAAAATAATGTCAAGGAAAGTGCAATAAAATGGATTTGGCGTCTGTCTACATTTTCCAACAAGACAACGACAGCAAACATACGGCCGAAATGAAGAAACACTGGTTGATATGGAACGTCCCGAAACAACTCCATACTCCTCCTCAATCACCCGATCTGAATCCCATGAAGCATTTGTGGTCCAAACTTAAGGAAAATATAAATGAATCGCTCCATACAGAAAGGGCTTTAGTCCATTAGACCTAGTTTTGAGAACACTGAAGAAAACATTCTGTAAATGCCTACTCTATTCCTTTCTGCATAGAACTCTGAGCCTGACGCTTCAGTTTCTATCTTTCCAAACATTGGACTGAATACCTTTCTGCACAGGCCGATGGAGCCACCCATAAAGATATGATATCCATCTATATCTCGTTTTTAAAAATTTGTGACTGAAGCCCTTTCTGTATGGACCGATTCAAATAAAAGTACAATTTTGTCCAAAGAACACCTCAAAACTGTTGTGCTGGAAGAATGGCGAAATTTCACTCCGCAGCAATATAAAACGTTGGTAATTTCCATGCAGAGAAGGTGTCAGGCAGTGATCAAAGCCAGAGGATATGCAACTAGGTATTAGAATGTAATTGTCTATGGTATTTATGTATAGTTATTTAATTTTGTTACTAATTGTACGAATACAAATGACAGGTAGAGAAATTATATATTTTGTTAAATTTCGTCTATTTACGTGTTTATGGTATATATGGAATTTACTTTTTGTTTCATTTGTATTCATAATGCTACTGAACAGAATTTTCAAAGAGAAATGTAATACCTTCATTTCATGTGTCTTTTCTCACCAAAGTTGTTACATATTTTTCACCTGTACGAATAAGACTGATAGACACTATATAATACGCAGCAATAATAATGTAATAGCAGTAGTAAGAGCAGAAGACGCAACAACTTAGTAGCAGTAATTTAAGACGTGCAATGCAGCCTGCAGAATTACTGTGTTTGACCTAGTTAACGCTGAATGCTGATGTCGACGATAATAAATTCACTGAATTATGATAGTAAAAACTGGTGTAATCCGTTTATTAAAGTATTGTTACCTAATTTTATAGGATATAAATAATTTTATGCTCGACCATGCCGAAATGTAGTAATTATACACCTGGTAGCAGTCCTTTAATGCATGTCATTAAAGTACACCTATTCGTTGAAGTTTAATGTTTTCGATTATTCTCGGATATGCAATGAAAGACAACAAGGGAAAGGTCACGGAGGCTGGAAATCCAATACTGTCGCAGAAGGTTATGTTCTATTACTATAATAATTAGCGTTAATTGTAAATAATATTCAAATAAATTCAATTTGTCATCTCGTTTTTCAATGTCGAATTCAATTTCAAGGTTATATCAAGATTAAGTTTTATCTTACTCTCTAGATTATATCAAGGTCGTCGACATTCGTTTCCCGAAAAAAGTCAATACTTTCGCGTCTGCGCACATCTCACAATTTATGAGGTAGGATTGCACTCACATAACAATAACATGAATACTTATGAATAATTTCAAGTTAGAAATATGGTCGAGCATGAAAAGTCGCATGAAACTTGCCTATAATGGTAATTAAGACGCTCGTATGAAAATTATGAAACTCGCTTGCGCTCGTTTCATAAACATCCTCGCGTCTTAATTACTACCATTATAGGCTCGTTGCATAATGTACTAATATTGGTTATAGTTATATAATTATTAATAATATTTATTTGGTAATGTATGATTAGAAGGAAATCATGCCATTGCTAATGAAAAGTAAAAGGAAATACACACACACACGCGCGCGCGAAGATAATTTCATAAGTAATGGCAACTATGTTATATCTTCCGAATAACCGAAAATGTGGTTAGTTTAGTAGGCCTATATACACTGTACGGGATACCACCTCCAGATTGCGTCTTTGTGCATTGGTGGTGGCTATTCACTGTTGTTTTCTCTACCACACTTTTCATAGATAAAAAAGACACCTAATCACCATCAGATCTGGAGTTATATTTTGACCAAGAAAACGTAATTAATAGATTTTAAAAGCGATGGCGGAATCCTGTATCCTGTTTGAAAACGAAAATTTGACGATGACAGAAAAAAGAAAGTAGCAGTCGAGATGACAAATCAAAAATAACTTATTTATTGCAAATAATAATACGAGAGATTACAGATTGCAATAGTTTGATTATAGGAAGGATAAATATGAAGTGATATGCAAAATATACCAGATTAATAAATCATACGTAAGAGAAATTCAGGATGTATGAAGGAAATATTTCCGTAGTGACGAATACAGTTTCTAAATAATAATAATAATAATAATAATAATAATAATAATAATAATAATGCCTATGATAATCTAGGGTCTAGAGCACTGGGCTCATATTCCTGTGGACCAGAGTTCGATCCTCGGTGTACCCCCGAGTTATAACTTCTGTTCAGCAAGCCCGCTGCACGGGTATACCTTATTTTATTTCAAGGAATGCAGTTCGGTGGCTCCTTTGAATACCCACTTACAGATTTATGACTTCCTACACAAACAACTCTGACAATTCCATCCTGTCCCCTCGTCCCAACATTGCACAGTTGCCACAGTCCTGGTGACCCTCGAAATAATGCAGTGAAACTGACAGGAATTCTTATAATTCGGAAAAGATGCGACAACTCTGCCTCCACGTGGATTTGACGGGAGCCTGTCAATTCTTCTGAACGAAGGTTGTGATTGGTTACTAACAAGAGAAGACAAGATTTCCGTAAGGAAGACATTTATTTATGGCAACCAATTAGTAGTGGGCAGTAGAAGGTCTGTCGGCAAAGTCCTTTCTATGAAACTGCACTCCATGAAATAAAATAAGGTTTCTCAGGGAGCTCCAGTTCCCCTGTAAGATGCTAAAAATTATCAGATCATCTTATCGCTGGTTGGTGTAATGTAGACCAACCTCCTATGACACACTCTGGGCAACGATTCTGTCGGTAAATTGGTCTATACAACCGGCTTCATATAGGTGAATGATGAAAAGTCAAGTACCCGCCATTAATGTAATAATAATAATAATAATAATAATAATAATAATAATATAGATAATTAAGCAAGTACAAAAATAGCTAGATCTCGGAAAAATAATGAATGAAAAGTAACTTTCAAGCCATAATTTGTAATTACAGACCAAATGAATGGAACAACTAGAAACCTCAGAGTAAAATCCAATAACTGAAAAAAGAACAATGGGGAAACTGATGATGACCATGATCATGGTGTAGTAAAAAAGGACAGATATCTTCGAAAGATTTTACTTGAAAGTCCACGATTAATAAAAGTTACGAAATCCAGAAATTAGCCAGTAAAAAAACAAGTAAATAAATAAAACCAAAGAAAAAAATAAAAAAAGGTAAATAGCAAATAACAGGTATCGATCCGTGTTCCATAAGAAGCATTTACTTATGTGAGAAATACATCACTGCGATCAACACAATTTCTGAGCTTGTCTTCATGATTAAAATCATAGACTTATGTTTCTGTGTATTAATAAATTCAAGGAAAGGAAAGTGGCGTAAGTTACAAAACACCTCCAACAATAGGCCTACTGAAAATAAGAGCTATCGATTAGCTACAACGGCGTACAGCGTATTCTCATGTGGGTAATCTTCGAGCAGTACCTCGAAGAGCAGCGGTAGCCTCGAGGGTGCGGGCGATACCAAGAAATCCAGATGAAATCGAAACAAACCATTTGGAAGACTTCATAACAATATCACATAATGGGATTCCACGTAAAATAGAGTCCGGCTCAAATTAAAGTTTTACAGCTACAAAATTCAAAATCAACCTGCCTACAATCTTCTGCCAGTATAATCTCTTCAGATCCTTCTTCATGTAGTAATATAGACATCTTATTTCTTAAATTTATGACAGACCCCATCTTCTGTAGCTATCTATGTGAATAAATGCCACAAATAACGAAAAAGTTTCTTCATATTGCTTTCAATAAAATACTATTGCTCCATTGCACGCAATGCATTTACATTTTTATTGCCGCTTTAATGTTTCAAAGTTGAGTAAAATGTTATCCTGTCCTTTCGAATTTCTATTCGTTGACCTCTTTCCCCGTTATCTCTCCCTCTCACGTACATGTATATGCGCGTACACACACACAAACACGATTTGGGATTCGAGCTATTACTCAATCATGGTTTTGTTTATACCCTTAAAAAACGTTAGGAAAGTGGCGCTTCGACAATTTATTATCCTTCGATGAAATCTTACTGATGAAAAACAACTACTACTTATGACTTATGCATGGAAATACTGTGTGCCAATTATACAATCTTAGAATAATACCAAAGTCTAGTACAGGGACATCATTTTATTTGTAATTCAATTTTTATTGTACCTGAATTTTTTAATGTACTTCACTCCCACCCCTTCTACTAATGAAGTTCAACAGTCCTCCACACAGATCCAAGACAGCATATAGAGTCATAGTAGCCTTTCGGTCATAGCAAACAGTACGTTCCAAAAATATGTTCGCGTCTTCCAGTGACGAAAGAGCTTTCAATATTGCATCATTTTCGTACAGGTATAGGGAAGACCAGGTAACTTGATACCCTAAGGGTGAAACCTAACCATTTTTCCCCCATTACTACAAATGCTAGTGGATTATGGTGATTTTCTAGTTTGAAGGTTGAATTTTCTTTTGCCAACTTCGTTTCGAATTTCGATACTGACAAATACTATAAATGGTAGTGATTTTGTAACCGGTATGTTGGCAGCTGAGGCAAATATCGACAATATTTGCCGGTACTGGAGTTCCATGAAATTAAAATTGTACTAGATTTCTCAGCCGGTTACTGGAAGATAGTGAAATTCGAACTTATTAATAATTAATTAATATTAGTATTAATATTAATACATTATAGTTATGTTATGTGTTGCGTTGTGGTTATAATTCAAGAATAGTCAGATAAGTACGAATGAATATAATATACTTGGGCGTGATAATGCACGTGGGTAATGGATAGAAATATTATTTCAAATTTTAATGAATTTCTTTCGTGTTTAGATTTTTATTACTATGTCAAAAAAATGAAATAGTGTTGCAGTGACTCCTCCAAGGAAGAAAATGTGTGGCATTCAGAGTACGCTTCAGAAATCTGTAGTTCACGTGTATAATGAGTTGAAGAAAGAAGGTAATGAAGAAGGAATTATGCTAACGGAGACAGCAATTACAACCAGAATAGGACAATTATTAGGAGTAAGTATTCTTAAGCATACATTTCAAAGTGGTATTCAGTTTTAGGAGTTTGCACTAATAATTTCATGATTGTGGTCAAACAAAACAAATTTTTAGGTTAGGCCTAATGTTTAATCAAGTCAGTGATTTTCATATTGCCAAACTAAATACATTTAAGATACTGTAATACTGCAGTAGGTGATAGCTTAAATACATTTACAAATTAGACGAACAAGTAATCAAACAGCACGAAAGTAAATTTCCAGTTTTCTCTTTTGGTATTAAATTAACCGTTCAGATCACAATTTACATGCCACATCGGCCGAAGAAAATACAAGTCATATTGTAATTATTAACTTGATATTGCAGCAAATATTACATGAATGTTGGCCTGTTATGGTGCTTAAAAATAATTCAGTTTTATATAATAACTATATAACATACTCTATAAAGCATAGGAACGTTGACTCTGGCTGAATAATTTATTCATGACTGGTCTAAGTAATATTAAATATGGTGTTTCTTCAGAAAAGCTACCCCACCCAAAGTACTTGTTAAGATATAACACTCGAGAGGATGAGGACGCACTACTGGGAAACTAACCATTTCTCTTCGTCCTGGACCTCTCGCATGTTATATTGGTAATTAGTAACAAGTTTGAGGGAGGGACTACAACAATGCATTAGAATATACAGGTAAGTGTCAAAGGATTTTTGTGCTGAAAGTATTTGTGGCTGTGCACTAAAACCACGTGTTCATCACTATGTAAATATCACAGAAATCAATTAAACAAAATAAAATTATGCCTTCTTTGGTGTAGCTTTTCTGGAGAATTACCTAAATATTAGCCTACTTAAACCTATCGTAGACCCAACCTAACATGTTGATCATTTTCTATTCATATAGCTGTAAATGTTGGTATTATGCATGAATTTTATGATATAACAATTTTTAGAAGTATTATGTTATTGTTTGTTATTACAGCTTGGCTTAACTACAGCCACGAAAGTGATCAATTCACACAAGGGGACCCCACTCGTGACACTAGGAAAACATAGACTACGTAAACATCCAGTGACTGATGCTGATGATTTTACGGAAGATGCAATTGCGAGATTTATTTATGACAAGTTACATAAAGGTAGG
The DNA here is from genome assembly GCF_040183065.1 of Periplaneta americana. Taxonomy (NCBI): domain Eukaryota; kingdom Metazoa; phylum Arthropoda; class Insecta; order Blattodea; family Blattidae; genus Periplaneta; species Periplaneta americana. Next base: position 182,659,058 of record NC_091117.1, on the reverse strand, counting down.
GAAGTTACAGGAATTATTGTGTTGATTTATGCAATGTAATTCTGATATTAGTCATAGGCCTATGTATAAAAATATGGCATAATTTTCATTTACTGTTACAGGGGAAGTACTAACAGCAGCAAAAGTTCTGGAACATATGAATGATGATTATGAAACATATTTATTTAGAGTATCCTTATCATCGGTGAAAAAAATTTTGAAAGAGATGAAATTTCTATGGAGCAAAGGGGATCCTTATACACATGTATGAGAAAGTGATGTTATTCGTTTTTAAGAGAATATATAAGAAATGTGGAGCGTGAGAACCCTAAACCCGTAGTATTCTTGGATGAGACTTGGATTTTTATGAATGGTAAATTTCAATGTATTGTGAGACATTGAGTGATTGAATTTTTTACTAACAAATAGATTAACACTTATGTGGAATATGAAATTGCAATTAATATAGGCTACTAGTAATGAATTCAGGTGGGAACAACATGTTTTGCAATTAATAGTTTCATATTATAACTAGAGGTTAGTTATAAAATTCTTGAACGGTTTTCCTGTCTTTAAAATTTTTGTGTCTCTTAGAGTGTCAATGTGAATTGCTTTTCTCTCTCTGTTTTTTTAAGTATGATCACCCACTTATTCATGAAATAAACCAGGTGAAGTTTCCAGTGACATGAATGGTGTTATTCATAGACCAACAAATGAGGGTGGAAGATTAGATGCCGGAACGAAAGGTGGATTTATACTCGGTAAGTTATATTGATTTATATTTTACGTAAATTTGGCAAGAGTAATTTTTTAAATCAGGGTACAAAAATATAAAAATTGGTGACTAAATAAAAACGTGGGAAAGCCTTTCACCAAAGAGGATCTCATGTCATGTCATGTTATGTTATGTTATGTTTTATTTTCTTTATTTAAATGCTGTGAATTCATGTGACGTAATTATATGCCCAGGTATAATTTTTATTGCAGGTGCTGATTTAATTTTTTCATGCAATTGAAAGAAAAGTCAGGACTACCATAGTGCTATGAATAGCCCTGTAGTTGAGAAGTGGGTGCAAACACAGTTGTTGACCTGAGAACATTAGGGCAATGCGTTATTGTCATGGATAGTGCTGCATATCATAGCAGACTTGTGAAAAATCAGCCAACAACAAAATGGAGGAAAGAACAGCTACTGGTGATTGCAACTGAATATAATAGATTTGTTGTACTAAATGATAAGAGTTGTACTAAATGATAAGAGTTGATGGTGTGAAATCACCTTTTGATATTACATTGCAATATTAATTTCCATACTTTACAGTCATTATTATTATTATTATTATTATTATTATTATTATTATTATTATCTTTACTACTACTACTACTTATAGATGCTACTTTTTTCTTTCAGGTGAAATTGAATCTACATAAGAATCCTAAAACAACAGAGCCTTGCCAATTACTGTTCTGAAGCGGCCTTGTCTTATGTGTTGTGTCTATATACAATTAATTCTTTCAGTTTTTTTTCCCCTTTAATGTAATGAAGTTGTTGGTTGATTGATACCAAGTGTTCAGCAGTTGATGTCATTTGTTATCTTGCACTCCAATATTTAACCAGATGATTGAAAGCTGTGTAAAGTTAAACAGTCAAGACAATGATCCATATCTTCATTGAGATTTCAGAAATGGCATGGGGAGATTCTGAAATATCAGTTCTTTGTAAATATTTGAGACAATCATGGCCTGTGATAATATGAGTACTGCCACTGTAGATTTTCATAGAAGTTCAGTTATTAAATTAGGTGTATTATTTTTACTATGTATTGTACTATATTTTTGTTTCGCTTAATTGATGAATTATATATGCTGTAAATTGAATAGTAGACTGTAGGTCTATAGCTTAACTGATGAATTGTATGTGCTGTAAATTAAATAGTAGGCTGTATACCACAAGTGATGAATTGTTTATGCTTGTAATGTGAAGTAATTTGCATGATATTTATTATCAGTTTCTGTATATTTCAACTGATTGAATTGTTTATACTTTTAAATTGAATTAACTTGCTTGCTATGTATTATATTTTATAGCTTAACTGATGAATAATTGTTTAGGTTTGTCAATTTAATAATCTGAGTGCCATGTACTTCATATTTTTAGTGGAGCCACCAATGTAGCTTAGTCAGTAGACTCGTTGGCCTGCAAATTCAGAGCTGCACTCGAGGGTAGTTTGGATCCCCCATTTGGTCTGATTAGTTGGTTTCTTCTGAGGATTTTCCTCCATCGTGGAGCAGACGCCGGATGGCCTATTGCAATTTTTTCATTTGCTTTAGAATCATTCCGATTTTTGTTACCACATTGTCATGTTCTGATCTTGTTATTCTTTTAACAGTGTGGTAAGATGCAGGTATAGATAACCTTACAGTAATTTTGCTACCTTTCAGCTACCTCATTACCTCCCACTCCATAAAGTTCATGGATCCACGGAAGTACCAGTCGTCGATGTAATTCGACCATTTTGCTTAAAATATTAAAACACTGTAAAATATTGAGATTTCATGCTGTTACGTCCATTACTGCAGCAAGAACATCTGATTTTGAATCTGATAGTATGACAGCCTTCTCAGATTTATGAAGTCGATACTGGAGATTTTGTAAGCTTAAAAGTGTATCTAAATTTTCACTATCAAAATTAGTCAGTGTTTGAAGTTAGTTAGTTAGTTAGTTAGTGGCGTTTAAAAAGGGCGCGACAGCTACTATGGCTATTTGCGCCCTTATCTAAAATCTTTCACTAAACACAAACACAATACAATAACCGGAATGTTTAAAAAGCTAAAAAGCGTTGTCACGGTTAAAATGGGGCAAACAAGTGTTTGAATATAATTCCCTGTAAAAGGGAATATACTGGTATTGTACTACAACACCACTACATCTATGGCTTGGTAAACAGGATCCATCTATAAAAAATACTGTATGTAGTCACTCACTGACCAGATCATTTATCGTTTCTAATGATTTTTAAAATGTCTGGAGAAGTATCACATTTCTTAACATCATCTGTTAAAGTTAACTTATATACTATTCATTTTGAAATAACTTGGGATTGTGTTTTATTAGTAAAGTTTCCCTTAATTGAGCAAGTTTGAGTTCTCCAAGTAGAGTCAAAAAGTCTGTTGGGATTTTGGCTCAGTTTATTAATATTTGTGGACTGTGATTTTTTGTTCTAGACAACCATATTATCTGCAAATGATGAGATTATCATAAGATCTATTTCTTTAGTTAGACCATCGACATTAATATTGGAAAATGTATTCCTGAAAACAACAATGTGGGAAGCCCAGATGAATCTGTCTCTATTTACATATTTGTGACAATGAATCAAATAATCAAGTCACTGACCCAGTGTAACACTTTATCATGGACACCCTAAGTTTGCAATTTCTTAAGTGATTTATATCTACAGAGCCATATGATCCTTGAAAATAAATTAAAATTGTTAAGTTGTTTTGTTTTCTGTTTAAAATATCTTTAATATCTTGACTAAAATTTAAAATCTGTCCATTTGTTGAATGCAATTCTCTAAAGTCAACCCAATAAAATGAAAGTTAGTTACTAGATTCCAGGAACCAATTCAATCTATGAAATCATCTCTTCCATAATTTTGGCTATCATACTAGTAAGTGGTATCTGTCGATAACTCGAAAAGATATTAGTTGAATAATTGCTTTTCAAAATTGATGTTATGATAGATTTTCTCCAGACAGATATTGTATTTTAGATGAGATTACAAGATAAAAGTAGTGAGTTTGCTTGTTTGCCAACATGTTTAAGAAAATCAGCATGAGTATTGTCTGGACTTGGAGATGTTTTGGGTCTTATGTTATTAAATTAATAGTAATATTCAGTTCTTGATTAAATATTGTTATATAAAGTAGATAGTAGATTTAATATTTCTTTCAGTTTTTCCTTAATAGTCTGACGTACACAGATAAAACTAACAACCACACCACCAACTAATCTAATAGAAATTAAAATATAATTAAATGTAGTAAAAGTAATTAAAATTATAAATACACGTAATAAACCATAACCCCCTAATTTCAACAATATACTATTTTATTCCCTTTTACAGCTTGTAGATAATTATTAATTATAGTTATTACTTATTAGCATAATATTTATTGAACTTATTGGCTATTTCACTTCGTTTGAAAGATGTTATTGTGTACAAAAAGCATTTTTTGATGATCGTTTCATGCTGTATGTTGTGTATAAATCTATGATTTCTGGCCATCTGTTCTGTGTAATCCATCTTTTGTATAGAATTAATAAAATATTCTTTTGGTAGTAATTATTTTATTAATTGAGTATTTAATTTTCACCAGCTCACATTTCTTGAATCATTTGCTTTTTCTTATTTAAATTTAGGACACAAGAGCCAAAAAGAGACTTCACAGTTATGTATCATACATTTTTTCAATGACAGACGTGGAGTTGCAGAAATAATAAGTGTAAGTGTAGCATTATTAAGCAATTTACAAACAAATGAAATCTTTAAAAAGGTATCTAGAAGTGAAATTACTTATGGCTTTTAAGGACCAAAATTATTTTTGTAAGTTGATTTATTATTATTTCAGTTTTAGCATAGTTGTATTATCCATTTCCTTACTAATTTCAAAAGATAATCAGAAGTTCATTCGAATTCCAACCAAAAGTCAATTGGTTATTAATTTATCTACCTTTAGGAAGTACAGTATATGTACGCTGGAATCTTTGAAGTGAAGTGACAATAATTTAATTGGTCTTGGAACAGATTTGATTCTTGAATATTATATACTATACTTTGTTGTATATTTACGTCTAGTAACCTATTAATGCTAATACTAATAATAATGTAAAGGAATAAAAGAATAGAACATAGCAATACATTTCTCATTATTATTGAAACTATTTAGAATAACCTTCCAACATTAAGGTAAAGTACGGTGAGTAAAGAAGTCATTCAGTACATAGGATCGTGATTTTACTACATGTGGTGATATCTGGTAACAGTTGGCAACACTGACAAGGCGGAAATATTTGCTGTTTGGGAACTGAACTTACGTGATCCTCACTATACTATCGTCCATTTGCCTACGTCGCATTCCGGTTTTCCCCACCTGCTTCCATTCGCCTCTCTTTAAAGGCTAGTGGCTGGGCTGTCTTAGCTCTTTTCTGAGAACATTAATTTCTGTTAGGAATTGGACGTCAACGCAATATTATACCCATACAACTGTTTAAAATAACTTAAATAACAGGGCCTCGTTAAGTAATTAACTGTCACGTGATTTCCCCCCTTTCTACGATCCTGCGACATAACCACTTGGACGGAGAGTAGATAGCATGTCTGAGTAATTTTATCTTTTCGGATCGAACAGAAGTGAAGATTGAATTTACAGTAGCCTATGTAAGGTACTCTTTTACAGAGTAGGTACAGAATTATTTCAACATGAGTTACTAGTACGAAGGACGAAACTGGTAATTTGGAATTACACACATTAGAACTGAAGCCTGTATCGAAATGATCGGCCACCATTTTGAAAAATGTGTTTAAATATCCATATTATGATTATTTTTCAATTTAACTTCATTCCCTATAGTGTACGCTAATGTGCTGTAAACAGTATAATATACACTGCCTAATGAATACGTCCGCATGGACAGCTTAGTTCATGAGTAAAAACACTCATTGTTAATAATGTACTGTATTTTGATTGAACAAAAAGCTAATGAAAATTATCAAACTCAAAAGCGTGATATTTCCTAATTTACGTAAATGGATGAACTATTTTTCTTCCCTCCCATACCTAGTAAAGTGATTTGTTTGTATATTACGCCAGTATCATCGAACTCCAGTCGTGGAAGAGGGTAGCAAACGGTGTTTCCGGTTGATCCAAAGGTATAGCCAGGTTAATATTAGAAATGTTAGTAAAAATAAAATGATGTCCCTGTATATACAGTTAATGTCTTAATTATTATTTCAAGCATTTTCTCTCCCGCTATAATGAATTATTGGTTAATTTCTACAACTTTTATATTAATTTCAACAATATATATTTTTTTTTTTAGTTCCACTGACTCATTTGTTCTTTTCCTCCATATATTTCTGATTGAATTTGTTTTTCATTGAACTACATTACAAGAGCAGGAAGTAAGTTTGCAATAGAATCCGTTTAATTTAATCTGGCAGAAAACTTTCTACAAAGCAATGTCCTCCTCAATCTGTTGAAGTACAATATATTTACAACCTTTAAAAAGCTCTAGAATTTTTCAAGAAGAATCACTCTTGGGTTGCCATCAGTCAGTTTTAAGTTGTCAGTTATTTTTGCAGCAAAGTTTTGACAACACAACTGAGCTAGTTGTTCGCAGCAGCCACGTCTAACAGGCTCAACAGAGTAGGTGATACTTCAGGTCGTACCTATTTGTCCTGACGAAGGAACCTAACGTATATGTAGGTCCAAAACTTAGGTACCATCACACGATGGAATACCTAAAAGTCTACTTCTGAATTATGATTCACTATCTGCAACGCCACATTGGTTATTCAATTCTAGATGATTCGAGGTTACGGAAAAACTATATTCCACAGTGCTCGACGTTACGGAAAATCTACATTCCACAGTGCTCGACGTTACGGAAAAACTACATTCCACAGTGCTCGACGTTACGGAAAAACTACATTCCACAGTGCTCGACATTACGGGAAAACTACATTCTACAGTGTTCGACGTTACGGAAAAATTATATTTCACGTTGCTCACATTACGGAAAAACTACATTCCACACTGCTCGACGTTACGGAAAAACTACATTCCACAGTGCTCGACATTACGGAAAAACTACATTCCACACTGCTTGAAGTTACGGAAAAACTACATTCCACCGTGGTCGACGTTACGAAAAAACATTCCACAGTGCTCGACGTTACGGAAAAACTACATTCTACAGTGTTCGACATTACGGAAAAACTACATTCTACAGTGTTCGACGTTACGGAAAAATTACATTCCACACTACTCGATGTTACGGAAAAACTACATTCCACACTCCTCGACGTTACGGAAAGACTACATTCCACAGTGCTCGACATTACGGAAAAACTACATTCCACACTGCTCGACATTACGGAAAAACTACATTCCACACTGCTCGACATTACGGAAAAACTACATTCCACAGTGCTCGACGTTACGGAAAAACTACATTCCACAGTGCTCGACGTTACGGAAAAACTACATTCTATAGTGCTCGACATTACGGAAAAACTACATTGCACAGTGCTCGACGTTACGGAGAAACTACATTCCACGGTGCTCGACATTACGGAAAAACTACATTCCACACTGCTCGACATTACGGAAACCTACATTCCACAGTGCTCGACGTTACGTAAAAACTACATTCCACAGTGCTACGATTATGCCATCAGAAGAATTAGACAAAAGATCTAGGGAAAGAAAACTTTTTGTCTCTACTGACGAAACCAGTGACGTCGAAGGCCGCAGCATCGTGTTTGGGACATTGGAAATCGACAGGCAGGCTGAAATATTTATACTAACTACAAAAGTTTTGAAGGTGGTTAATGATTTGACGACTTTTCGATTGTCCCACATAACTGCTGTGGCCAGCGAGAATTCCACATGATGAGTTTCTACTGTTCGTGACTAAACGCAGAGCCGTACATAATAAAAGCCTGCACGTCGATCAAATACTTCTTTTCGAAGATGACACGTATTTTTTTGTTGTACACGATCTGCACAGGAACGCGAAAGAAGCACGCTCTGGCTTTCGTAAAAACTAACGAACTTAGCTCCATAGAGAAGAAAAGTTACTAAGTCCGTTGCTCCAAATGTTCCCTTCTCACCGTAACCAATCATTACACACTCAGACTCCTGGATCAATGCCTGAATGTATTACTGCAATAATTCCCACTATGAAGTGTGTGGTGGGTGTTCTGGGGGCTCAAGTTGCAAAACCAATCCAACGGGGTTAGGGGCTCGTTTTCGACAGTGCCATGCGCTTCTTGAGCTCCGTCACTCCGAATATAGGTCCACTCGAAAGTGTGTGATATTTGAAAATATTTCACTGGTTAGAAACCAGAAATAGTACTAGGCAATGCGTGTGGTAAAAATGGTGAAATCGTGAAAAAGAAAATTAAACGTAAGCTAGACAAAAACTTTGACACCACATTTTTGTTCAGTTTCTGAAGTACTATCAGGTAAAAATTTCAATACTGCAAATCTAATAAATTAGTTCATTTTAATATAACCAACGTCCACAATTATGTGGTAACAGCAATCATTAAGAGTAAATGCTGGGTATCTTTCGGCGCTGTACCCTGGACTCATTTCGTCGGCATTATCACCTTCATCTCACTCAGACGCTAGATAACCATAGCAGTTGATCAAGCGTCATAAAATAATCAATTTAAAATTTCTGCAGTGCTTATGAAAAGCGGCATAAGTCAGTTTCTACAAATATATTTTTTTAATTTATTGACAACTTATGGAACATCTGCTCGCTTGGGAAAAGATACGTAAGTATTTCTCCCATTACAATAATTCATATAGAAGAAAATCAAATCGACATAAACCAGTGTGAAGACAGTTTTTTTCCTTCTTTTGTAAAATTAACATTTTTTTACTTGTGCCACTTTTTCCGAGCACTACAGATATATAAACAGAATGTATCATAGTAAATCCACCCAACAAAGGTGCTGGAGTGCACTATGATCAGAAAGTAAGTATTTCCAGACCCATTTTGATATAATCAGTTTTTCTTTACACGAGGGAGAGTCAAAAAATAACCTTGATATATAAATAACAAATCAGACTCACATAGTAGATCGTAGTACTACGTAATATACATATGTATAACAGGAACGCTTGCTTGAACGTAGTGGAGAATATGTTGAAAAGTGATTAAGTGTTTGTAGTCTTATTGTACATATTCAATTAATAAAACAATAATTAGTAAGGTTACTTTTTTTACTCTCCCTCGTATTATATTGTATATCTGAATATTTTCCCATATATCTCGATACAAAAAAGAAAAATCAATATTTTTTGGAGGTGGTAGTATTAACCAAAACAAGAAAAAAAGTCTAATAAACATGGGTCCTAATATCAATCTTTTCTGAGATGAGTACCTACTTAAGCCTTGGTTTTTCTGAACCGACGCATGCGACGTGCGAATTGCGAGGCCCGCCTCACACAAATCCGGACTACACGAGAGATAGTGAGTGGTTTCTATAGTTGCGCAGACCTCGCAACTATAGAAACCACTCACTATCTCTCGTGTAGTCCGGATTTGTGCGAGGCTCGTCTCGCACTTCGCACGTCGCATTGGTCAGTTCAGAAAAACCAAGGTTGTAGGGAATCACATCTTTTTAACTTTTTGTTTACTGCATTTCCGATATGATACTACATACCCAACAAGAAACAAGCAAAGAGATCCCATTAGAAGATATGCTATTCTAACAACACCAATTTCAAAGCCATTGTTTCGTACACTTACTCAGCCTATTAAAAACTCCCAAGTTGGTCGAACTGTCACAGAGTATTTATAGCCAAACTGCCTTAAGCTAATGGACTATTTATTTTATTTCATGACTTCTAGACCACGGCAGTTAACTAACTCCATGATCACTACAGCTCTCGAAAACAAGGGAAGATCCCAAGCTGCAGACACGCAGCTTTTTGTACGCTGCAGAATAAACATTAGTTTTACAACTGAAAGTAAAGTTACAAGCATTTACACAACTAATGGATTAGCCGTGCATCCCATACCAGTACTTGTCTCAACTTCAGTACATCCAAGAGATAATGTAGCCTAACTGCCACACGTAACTCGGAAACTTGTATTCTCCTGCCTGAAGAAATCAATACAAATGTTACAAAAACCTTCTTAGGAATAAGAGTTAAGAATATAGCTTCAAATAAATAAAAATCCCATTTTTATTAATCATGTAGCAGTATTTCCGGAGGATTCTGTTTCAATTTTACGTAGGAAAGAGGAAATTAATTTCCTTCCACTCGGTATTAGATGTATTGTCATCTTGTGTCCGTCTTGTAATTCTAAGGAGGCGGTGTTATGTCTTGCCGATTGCTGATTACGTAACAGGAGAGTCCGGCCACTTACGAATTTATTATATTTGTTCATCACCCTGACAAGAGTAAAGGCCGGATGGACACACAACCCCGATCCTTCATGATACTTAAGTTATAACTAGGGACCGGATTTATGTTTATACCTATTTTTTTCCTTATTTCTAAAATCATAATTTCTTAGATTAATTTTCTGAATCATGGCCATATATGTAAATTCTGTTGAACCTAAAAAAAAAACCTCGCACCTCGCAACTCGCATGCGACGGTTCAGAAAAACAAGGCTTAACAAGAGCAAGAATGAAATCAGTTCTACTAAAGGTGATCAGTGATTGTTTCCAAACAAAGCAACACAAAAAAGAACATAACATTGATAATTATACCTGGTTTTAAACGCTGTGAAAATTATAAGTAGGTGTATATTGCCACGTTGAGAAAGGTTCACTGAAAACAATTCCGTTCATTTAACTTCAATTTACTACATCGTCGAATATGAGAGAACAGAACAAAGTAGTAGTGCGATGTAACAATATTAAACCCTTAACAAAGTGAGGTTGCACTGTCCACTGCATTATTCATGAGAAGATCGATCTATTACGAAGAGCTTTAATTCGGTACTTAACCAAATGTCACTGCTTCAGAGAGAAATAATTACAATAAAGGAGAAAATGACAACGAGAAGAGAAAAATATATTATATAAAGACGTGGTTAAGCCAAGACAGAAAAACGACCAATACAGAAAATAATAAAAAGAAAACGGCATGACAGATACGAAGACATTAGAAACAAAAGTGGAAGCCAAAACATACAAAGAAAAAGAATGAATGAAACAGGGAATTTGAAATATATAAAAAGCTGTGAGAAATACATGAAGAATTAAACAAGGAATCAACTCGTGATGACACACTTCGACTACTGCGATATTATATTAAGTAACCTAAATGAAAATTTGAGCAGCAGGCTAAATTTGCAATATTCGTAAGTATGATCATGTTTACCAGTCTTCCCAAACTCTGTCTTGGCTAAGGCTAAGCGATCGACGAGTCCTGCACTCTCTTAATTAAGCCTTGGTTTTTCTGAACCGACCTCACACAAATCCGAACTACACGAGAGATAGTGAGTGGTTTCTGCGCACCTCGCAGCCATAGAAACCACTCACTATCTCTCGTGTAGTCCGGATTTGTGCGAGGCGGGCCTCGCACCTCGCACGTCGCATGCGTCGGTTCAGAAAAACCAAGCTTTATTCTCTTTCTGCGCACCGCTACCCCAATCTGACTTCCCGTTTTCAAAATGTATCCGCATATCATCAGCTACGTACCAAGTCTCATCATAACAATTTACTCATTAGGCCTTACCATAAGACATTTTTATATTCTTCATCCTATACAGTTTCAGTTGCTAGAGTGATGTAAGTGGTTGTTGGTCAATAACTTCATTCAGGTCAAAATTACATAAATTCCTGCTTAACAGATTAATTACTGATTGAGCTGCTCGGGTGAAGACAATGTTAAGTGACTAAAACTACATTCTGAAATACAGTAACTTTAAAATCTCACATAAAAGGCCAATTAAACAGTGTTCATGGGTTAGATGAGAAACATACAATATATATAACACAGTTAAAAGTGTTCATACAACTGTGTTATATATATTGTATGTTTCTCACAGTAACTTTAATTTTTAAAAACTCATGCTCAAGTAGTACTGGCATGTATTGCCAACATTTTAAACTTCAATATAAAAAAACATCTCACATACAAAAGACCAACGGCTCTGAAAAGACCATGTAACATTATTTTCATTAATAATGAAAAGTCACTTAACATTGTCTCCACACGACCAACTCATTTGTTACTTAGAATGAAACTAGCGCTGTTTTTTTTTTATTACCATTAATTTCTCTAAATAGAATACAAAACCTCTGATGGCAAAATCTCATTATATAAATATATTTTATATTTATATTTTGCTCCCTATAATAATACAGTTCCAGTAAACTTCTATTAAATTAATTCTCGTCGTTTCAACCAAATAGATATCTCAACTTAATTATAATTCTTTACATATTGCATATAGACTGAATTGAATACATTAGCTTATAAATTAAGTTATTACTTTTCCGTATAGGCTTTATCTCAAATTAAATAAACATGTACTAGTCGTTAAAACTTAACTAAACAATATTGCTAGAGAATCTTTTAAGTGTATTGTAAATATTCAAAATTCAAATATGTATGTCACTACTGTATTGAATAAGGCTGCTTTAGTGGAAGAGAAGGCATTATGACTTTAACTCTGCCAGCGAAAATAAAACATTCTATTCTATTCTAAAAATACAACAAAGAAATGACAGAAGGTAATAACGATAAAATGATTTAAATAATAAAGAAGAGATGAAGAAACCACACAAATAAGCAGAAAGAAACACGGAAAAGAAATAAAAACAGGAAAACAAAATGTATGAAAGCAAGAAAGAAGGAAATAATTCTGTTAGATTTGCAGTAAGACCAACACGAACATCGAACATCTGCAGCATCTGCTTTGAGAGAGCTGCCTTACCGACGGGTCTCGCTCCACCAAACTATTCCGTCTACACGCTAGATGGCGTACAGGTACACACTCTCACCTGCGTATCAACATCATATAGCGCAGGTTTGCATCAGTGTCACCAACGTCAGATGTTTCCCACCAAATCTGACGGTTTTAGATCGTTAACTATGGTAGAAATATAATATACTACAACAGTAAGAGAGGAATTTGGAGATTCTTCAACATTAGCGTGACGATTCTAGAACAAAAACATGGCAGTTTTATATATCATCGTCTTTATGTTATTTTAAATTTAATTTGATAACATTTAAATCAATCTAATTTAATTCTACTGAGTTTTATTTAAAATTAGGCTATGTCAAATCATTGTTTATTAACTTTCGCTGCGTGGTATGCATCACATAATAACTATTATTTAGATGAGGTCATCAGTCTTCTTTGCCGGTCGATGACGTAAGCTACACAATGTAATTATGTGCAGCTCTCAAATAATCACGTGACTTACGTGATTACCCTTTTTGGGACTGCTTCGCAACACTTGCTCAACCAACGTGTTTAGTTCGAGAGGAGAAAGATCTCTGTCACTGCGTTTTATAAGTTCTAGTCTTTATTATTATTAGACAAAATGGAGAAAACAAAACCTCAGCATACACAAAAACTTTAGAACGGAGTGGCTAAAAAGTCGGAAATTAAAAGATTAGGTAATTGAAGTGCCTGACCATAATACCTCAATTAGATGTAGCTATTGTGTTTGTAATTTGAAAGCAAGATAAAGTGACCTTCTTGCTCATGTTAAAAGAAAAAGAATATATCCGTGGTGCGGAGTTTTCCATTCTGTGAGGCAACGTAACAAGACTTTCCTAACATGAGCATGAACTTAACAGCTGCACGTGCTGAAAAAGGGTTTGCTCTACTCACTATACGCCATTGCGCTGTTAAAAATATAGATCACTTGATCTCAGGGTGACCAGATGTCCTCTTTTGTCCGGACATGTCCTCCTTTTTAGGCCTTTGTCCGGGGTCCAGGGGGATATTTAAAAAATCAAGAAATGTCCTCCTTTTCGTAACTTGTATGTCTGATATTTTGGAATTACCCGATCTGACGTCTTTTTCAAGTAATTTTCCTGTAGGTGGCAGCTGCATCGACAGAATATACTCTTTGCTAACGATCATAACTCTCTTTGCTTAAAAAATAATGTTAAATTCACATTTTGTGCGCTCTTTTTATTTACTTTGATAATAATTATAGTGCGGATAGAGGAGACGGCCTCCAGATATGGAGGGTAGCTGCGAATATATTGAATAAGCAGTCGTGGACAGCCGATAAGGGGTGGTCCTCCAGCTTGGGGGTTGGGCGAAGGGCTAACAACCCATCACCGTAAAAAACAGCTTGTTACGTATCCCTATAATAAGCCTCGGAATAGGCGGGATGAAGTTACAGGAGAATGGAGAAAGTTACACAACACAGAACTGCACGCATTGTATTCTTCACCTGACATAATTAGGAACATTAAATCCAGACGTTTGAGATGGGCAGGGCATGTAGCACGTATGGGCGAATCCAGAAATGCATATAGAGTGTTAGTTGGGAGACCGGAGGGAAAAAGACCTTTAGGGAGGCCGAGACGTAGATGGGAGGATAATATTAAAATGAATTTGAGGGAGGTGGGATATGATGATAGAGACTGGATTAATCTTGCACAGGATAGGGACCGCTGGCGGGCTTATGTGAGGGCGGCAATGAACCTTCGGGTTCCTTAAAAGCCATTTGTAAGTAAGTAAGTAAATAATTATAGTTGCCTTGGCTTCCATGTAGTTAACTGTAAAATCATTATAGGCCTATATTACTAAGTTTTATCATAAGTATACTGCAATAAAATAGATATTGACATAATTTTAAGTATAGTATAGACATAAGCCTAAATCTAAATAAGGTACTCTTTCATCGTACGATGACGCAGAATATCTGCATGGAAACTTCATAGGCCTATGTACTTCGGTACATCAAAATAATATATACTAAATAAGGTAGATATTTTCTGTCCTTTTTAATAATTACAGTTCCCTTAATTTTCATATGTAGCTAACTGTAAAATCATTATTAATAAGTTTTATCATAATTATTTTTGTAATATTAAATACTTTTAAGTATTATATAGGCCTAAATCTGTCCTGTAAATATTTTGTAAGAAAATCGATATTGACGTAATTTATAGTATAATGTAGTCCTAAACCTAAATCTAAGTACATATTTTCTTTCCTCTTTTCGAACAATGTCCTCCTTTTTTAAGCTTTGTGTCCTCTTTTCTATCGATGTGAATCTGGTCACTCTAATCTCAGTGAATTAGAAAGCAGATACTTCCAAAGAAGTGGTGAAAAAGTAAAAAATACACCATACAAAGTGCAGTGCAATAATAAAAAGTATTTCTTTACTATCGGAAAGGCCTTAGAAAAAATATTGGAGAAAATCCATAAACTGCAGTTTGCTCACTGATGAGTCAGACAAATGTAACGAGTTTGGTATTTTTATAGTGTATTATTCTAAAGCTATGATGTTGTTCTTGTTTAGTCAACCGTCCGAAGACGGTTTGAACCTCAAAAGTAACACCAATAAGACGTCACTCATGAGGCAATAAACTAGGCGATAATGCGGTGGCCAGTTCCTTTCTCCATCCATTGCATACTCTCTGACAATTACAACGACATCCTCTATATCCGTGCTGTTTACGACGTTTAGGAAGGTGCTGCAATGACTGAGATTCCTGATGACGTGCTTACAAATCTTGAAACAATGATCAGAGCCGAATACAAAGTAATCATTGTATTTTTATTTTAGTAGGTTATTTTACGACGCTTTATCAACATCTTAGGTTATTTAGCGTCTGAATGAGATGAAGGTGATAATGTCGGTGAAATGAGTCCGGGGTCCAGCACCGAAAGTTACCCAGCATTTGCTCATATTGGGTTGAGGGAAAACCCTAGTAAAAACCTCAACCAGGTAACTTTCCCCGACCGGGAATCGAACCCGAGCCACATAGTTTCGCGGCTAGATACGCTAACCGTTATTCCGCAGGTGTGGACGTTATCATTGGAATCCGAGAAAAAGAAATAATAACGATTATGATGATAAAGATTAGAAAACAATGTTTTAAATCTATTTCATCTAGAACAAAAAGAGCGCGAATGTAATTTTATGCTCGACCATGTCGAAATGTAGTAATTATACACCTGGTAGCAGCTCTTTAATGGACCTCATTAAAGTACACCTATTCATTAAAGTTCAGGTGTTCCACCAATCAGAAAACACCATTGTAGCAATATGAAAGCGCAAGTATCGATTATTCTCGGATATGCAATCGAAAGACAACTAGCGAAACGTCACGGAGGCTGGAAATCCAATACTGTCGCAGAAGGTTATGTTCTGTTACTATAATAATTAGTGTTTATTGGAACTAATATTCAAATAAATTCAATTTGTTATCTCGTTTTTCAATGTCTAAATCAATTTCAACGTTATATCAAGATTACTGTTCATTTTACTCTTTAGATTATATCAAGGTCAATGACATTTCTTTCTAAAAAAAATCAATACTTTCGCGTCTGCGCACATCTCACAATTTACGAGATATTGCACAAGGTCAGTTCCGCTCCCCAGTCAGATAAGAATAACACGAATACTTATGAATAATTTCAAGGTAGAAATATGGTCGAGCATAAAAAGTCGTATGAAACTTGCCTATAATGGTAATTAAGACGCTCGTATGAAAATTATGAAACTCGCTTGCGCTCGTTTCATAAACAAACATATTCGCGTCTTAATTACTACCATTATAGGCTCGTTGCATAATGTACTATTATGCTACTTACTCCCAAATTGTTCTACTAACCCGTCACAAGAGTGCCTGTTAGTGCGCTTTCATGACTAACAAAATAATGACAGCAGGAATCTTCACTACCATGATTGATAATGTTACAATTTCTCACGTCGGCGTGGAACGCATTCGTTACTTTGCAGCCTCAGTATCGCTCTTCTGAAATGTTTCACTATCACCGTTATTGTCGACAATTTCGGATTAGGCCAATAAGGTTTCATCATAATATCCAGCATGGTCGAAATTATGAATGAGGTTAGTATGAACATGCCAACTGAGGGGACGGTTTTATTAATTCGTTAACACTTCATCTACCCACTTCTCTTGGTGTGCTTTCAACTCCATCATATTGTCCACTTATTGCAGGGCTGGCAATTGGCTTCCCGTATGAGCGTTTCACCCGTACGGGCAAATGAAATCATGTTTGTTCCCTCGCGGGCAGGAGTGCTACCCTTCTCTAAGCAGCGGAGAATGGAGAAGTAGGCAGTTTGTTCCGTGCCTATCTCCAATGGGTGTTGCAAAACGGAAACTTGGAACTGAGTTTAACAATGATTGGAAATTATTCTTTAGATGATCCTCAAAATAAATTTGTCCTTTTCACGACACTTTTTTTTAAGCCTGAGGATGAGCCACGTAATTTGCAATTTGAGTTTATAGATTTAGAGCATGACACAAGGTTGAGAGCTGGCTATAAAGAAATGGATATAGGATAATTCTACATATTTCCCTGGATTAGAAAATTTGCAGCCAATATTCTATGTGTGGCAGCACATATGAGTGTGAACAGCTTCTCCCGACAGTGACAAAAATGAAGCCAAGATTAAAAACATGATGGATAGTATGTTGAGAGCTGTAGTAAGTCTTGCTACATCGAAGTCCCTTAAATAATGCATCAGAAAAGTTTAATAATGAGAGGGGAAGTACACAAAACAAGCAAACATTCTCATGGGGGCAGATAAAAAAGTTTTTTTTCTTCCACCATGTTAATAATGGCAAAAGAAGTGCTTATACTAATTTTCGCACTCGAACGCAATTACGAGGGCCGTCCAGAAAGTAAGTTTCCCTGGGGCCGTTTAAAGAAAGAAAACACAATTTCATGGAAAGATTTATTGGAACAAATAGGCCTATGATAAACGTATCTCACTATGACACTGAAGAAGGAAGCATTCCAAAATGCACTAATTTCACCAAGGAAAATACAACGGGTCCATCAAAAAGCAAGGTAAACCATGACCCACACTGAAACTTAGAAGAAAATTGATAAATTTCTGTGGATCTCAGATCGCGATTTTATGTTTAGTCTAATGAAAGAACTTCGATATTCATGCTGCCATGAAAACATCAAGGGTGCTACGCATAGACATTTCGCTACGAGCGTGCTAAACTAGCCCCGGCTATCCACTGATTATTTGTACAGGATTCATATCATATCATATCGCTAACACTCGTTTATGAATATGAAAAACGTTAGTTCGCTGATCATTCACCGGAAGCCCGCGCTAAGAATGTCTATGAATATGATCCCAAATTATTAAATCCGAAGACTAATTTTATTGGGCGGATTTACATTCACGCTGTTAATTGTATAGGACATAGAGATGACGGAACAATTATATAATAGGAAAAAACTGAACTATGATATACATTAATTACATTTCTTTAAGCGCAGTATTTGAGACAAATGTAGGAGATATTACTTTTCACAACGGACATCGTATAATGCATTAACAGTATATCATCTTAAATCCAAATATGTAACAGTAACTTACTTAAACGTGCAGTTATAGTTTACACAGCCGTTACTAACCAATACAGACGGAACAATGGGCGGCGAGACATACATTGCAGTAGTCAGCAAATTCTGCTGCTGTTAAGTGCTCTCTTGGATTTTATTACCCAGATGGAACATTCATAAAATAGCGCCAGAATCAGCGTAAGCGAGAAAGTTTTATTACCATCCGACATGTACCAGAACTCGAAATAAACGAATTGCGTTGTATGTTTCGAATTACCTGCTTTCCTCTACACAATCACTGCGTCAATCTATTACATCTACATCTTCGTCGTCGTCATCGTCATCGTCATCATCATCATCATCATCATCATCATGAATACACTACATTCAAGTTAACGTTCCCTTCACTTATCATACTTTCATTCAGGTAAAAATCGTCACCATTACTATCAACTGTATTACCACCACCACTACCACAGCCATCATCATTACCACTAGGCGTACCATCTTCTTCGTTTTCCTCTAGGGAAAATGTTCTCAAAATGACTATTTCGTTTATATGACGTAATTCCATTTTCGGCCAATGAAGTGTAATTAAAATTTTGAATTCCAACCGATCACAGTCATACATCGCGATAATTTCTACAGCTCGATTTATCACTATCAATTTATCACATGGTCATTCTTTTGTTTAGTCAGTGTCGACAACTGTTTCCACGTAAATCGATGAGCATGAATCCACTGTACTAGATAAAGTGCGAAATCCTACATCTACATCTTAATCTTCTAATTCCATGTCCATTGTATCTAAAGAAAATGACACTTCTTCATAATAATTGTTCATTTAATTAGTGTATTAATCAGGTTATTTATAATTATACTACAAAAGGTTTAAATTAAATTATGATTTCAGCAAATAATGAAAACGTATTTCTGTTATAATAACCATAACATAATAACAAGAGAAAAGTGCAGTACCGGTACATGTAATTAACATTTTTAAACCTGTATTTCGCATTTCTCAATTGGCTTTACTGAAGAACATTCTATTTCTTCATTGTAGTAATCGTTATTCATCTATTTCGTCTTCACAATGTCTGAATAGTTAAGTATTCATAAATATACGACTATTAACATTTTGTGGGCGTATTTTAGGGATATATTATTTACATTTTTATTTTATTCACGAAATAGTTCTAATAAATGTCACGAGAGGTCTGAGATTTCCCAAATAAATGCACTCACTCTGCTCGTGGATTTATCGGCAAATCTCAGATCTCTTGTGACGTTACTATAGATAAATTCACAAACCCAGGAAGAGCGTGATATGAAATAAAACATGAATGAGGTGCAGAAATCCCTGATCGTATAGTTAAAATTACATGAAAAGAAGTAACCCTTCAGGTGATGATATTGGTAATAATAAATTATTATAATTTTCCACTCCACTGCCGTTAGTACGCTGGTATTAGCTCGGTGTACCACGTTTGAGTCAGAAAAACCTAAACATACAACGTTTGAAACAATTCGTTAATTACGTTTGGGACTCTTACCGCAAAATGCAGACTTGGGACTGCCAGCAGAAAGAATAATCCTGGTATGAATAAAAAAATGTTGCTATATTTACGCTTTAAGTACTTTAAAATGCCTTTCGTCATTCCGTCAGTTTCTTCCCTTCGTCAGATATCCTAGTAACCAACGTTTTTTAAATACTGTAATAGGAACAGTTTTCCTTCTCTCTATGCTTTATACTTTTCTAATAGTTGATTCTGTTTTTGTTCCTCAGTATTACGTGGTAACTGCGGAAAATTCTTTTCAATTGAATGGCTATAAAATTGTTCACTGAAATGTTTGTGAAAAGATTCTGAACAATGGAAGTACGGGGATTTTCACAAGGTTAACCTATCCACGTCTGGTGGAAATGACGAATCTTCGGCGATTTAGTTGTCAAATACGTAATCTAAAAATCGTAAGTCACTGGTTGCTGCTATTGATACCAGCATGTCCACACTTGTGGAGTAACTATTATCGCGTCTGGCCGCGAAACCAGGTGGCCCGGGTTCGATTCCTGGTTGAGGTTTTTTCCAGAGTTTTCCCTCAACCCAATATAAGCAAATGCTGGGTAACTATCGGCGCTGGACCCCGGACTCATTTCACCGACATTATCACCCTCACCTCATTCAGACGCTGATGTTGATAAAGCGTCGTAAAATAACCTACTAAAAAAAAAGATACCAGTATCACGGACTCCACATGAGGATAACAACGGCAGTGCAAAGTCACAATGAAGCCATTTCCCTGTGTCTGATTGGGAATTAGCATATTCCTTCCATCCCGAGAATGTTGACAGTTTTCGATACCAGGTCTGCATAAGGTGAAATTTACAAAGTGGTAACAACTTAGCAACAGCACAACACTACAGTTCCAAACGATATGTCTATAACCGACCAAAACGCGTTCTGTTTTCCAGGTAGCTCACTACTTGACCGTCCCAAACGTGTTACACCATATTAGATTGCTTTTAGGAACGTAAATGGATTTTACCGTAATAGTGTTGGTTGCTATTGACAACGGGACGTAAGTCACATTGCTTCTCTAGGGAACTAAGTGAAAATATGTTTCAGTGAACAGTAAAATAACGACAATTAAAAAAAATACTCAAAACTTGCCCTCCCAACAGATCTGATATCAAACCATGTAAAATGTGGAGTGGAAAAAACATTACATGCAATTCGTGAATTATGTAGAATTTACTAGTTTCGGACTAAGTAATTTCAACCCTCGATATCACTCGGGCCCAAATTCGTCCTCGACTAGTACACACTTGAAGAGTTCGCGGGAAAAACGATGAATGTCACAGTTTTGTTAAGGTTCATGTCATTATCTAATTAAATGGATCACTACGAAATTTAATGTTGTTCTTACGAAAAATGGTAAAAAGGAGAATTATCACCACGAATACAGTAATCCTTTCCTTTATTTTCTATAGAAACAGCACTACATCTTGTAGTTATAGACTCAATTAGATCATTACCTAATCCTTAACAGAAGTGTGATATTCATCGTTTTTCCCGCGAACTCTTCACTTGTTACCTCCGTTAATACATAAATATTTCAGAAAATTTAATTGTTGATAGGAAGAGCTCTTTCCCACAAAAAAATCACATGTACATAAAGTTAACATCCTTGAATATTTCCTTTCAAACGACTATATAGTAATAATAATAATAATAATAATAATAATAATAATAATAATAATAATAGTGTAATTTAAAGTTTTACTTCGTTTCATCTGATGAATACGAAATGAAGTATGTCTCAGCCGTGTTTCTTACTTCATTAGAGATTCTGAAGTTCCATGATGTGGTTGCCAGCAATGTTTTAGACTTCCTACCACACTTCGAGGCATCCGTTATCAGAGCTATAATTTTGAATTTCACGTTCCACATCCGCTCACTCGTTTTATTTTTTGTCACTTTGCTGACAGTCGTACGAATTAGAAGCATCAAGGTTATCAAAGTTCTTCTTCTGAAATATGAAATCTATACAAAGATTCTACATACGATACGATATAATACAATACAATACGATACAATACATACATACATGCATACAGTACATACATACATATATAACATACATACATACATACATACATATATAAAGTGTGATTGTCCATTATGTAGTTCCTGACATTTCCAGGCTTGCACTGACCCAGGATTACTTCTTAGACCATAAGTTCCTATTCTAAAATAGTTGCATTTCGACACCTCTATAAGCTCCTTAAGTTTGTGCGCAACCTTTTGAATCACCCTGTCTATCATGATTCCTTGTTAATTCAAAGTTTATCGTAATTTTGGCAATAAAGATAGAATACGTCTGCTATTTTCTTTTAGCTTCGTCTTTGGCGACGAATCACATTTTCAACTGAAATCCAATCGAAAATATTTGGAATATCATAAGCCTTCCTGTAGTTGTCCGGAAACCAAGGAGTGTCCAAGAAACTCGCGAGAAGATTTCGGAAGTCTGGAACGAAATTACTTCTCAGGAATACAGGAAATTGATCTTGAGCAGTGGAAAGATGTCCGAATGTGTCTAGGTAACAAAAGAGGCCACACTGAACATTAAAATGAGGGATTATGGGAAAATGTATTCTTTTTCATGTTATTACTGAAATTATGTTTTACGTAGAAACCAGTGGATATGCCCTTCAACTTAAAATTATGGAAAAAACATAAAGTAATATTAGATAATAAATTCATATAATATGTAATAAATATATTTTGTTACATTTCATTCCAGTGTTATATAGTGTGATGATTTTAATTTTTAAGTTTGTTTACTTTAAATTCTAAACTCAAATTACATGGGTTAGGTAAAAGTAAATGGATGTGCCCTTCAACGTTAAAGTCGTGGAAGAAACTTTCAGCAGTGATAAATAATAGTGTTACAAATTTTACCTCTGATTGAGGTTCTGGATGATATTATGTACAGCTAATATCAGGCAGTATATCTCACTTGACGATATGTGTCAGAGGAAGAACAAAATTAATTGTATATATCTGAAGTCTGATTAGTGTAACATGTAGCTAGTCGGCGACGTATGCAATGGAGGAGGAAAGGAACTGGTTCCTACTCATATCTCCTGGCTTGGTTCCCCATGAGTGGTGCCTTGTTGGTATCACTTGTGAGGTTCAGATCTGTCTTCGGGCAGTTGACTAAACAACAATTTAAACCAAAAGCCTGGTGCCATACGAAAATAAAAATTTATTAATGTTGGTGGCAGCGGATTGACTACTCAGCAGATGGCGAGAAGTGATGTGGGTCAAAAGATGCTGTACAAGTGGCACGGACGACACACTTCTGTAGTAACTCGGCAGGGCTGGCCCAATAGTTTGGATTAACTGTGCAGCTGACATTTGTGAAACGGTGTATCTGCTCCTTGTGTACTCATATTTCCTTATTTATTTACTCACCAAAGGATTTCAGTTCCCTTGAGAAGAGTATCTATAATACAATGCATATGCGAACATCGTGTTAGATTTGCCACATGTTACCATCATATAACCCTACTTCCAATAAAAAAAACCTCCTAATTGAAAAAAAAAAAAAAAACTTTTTATTAACGAAATAAGTGATCCGATATTACAATTTTAGTGGAATTCTTTTCACCATTTATTTCTCTAAGATGATTGTATTCATTTCATCTAATAATATATAATCCGTGGCCCTACAGCCCATGGAGGACGTAGACCGACAAGCCGGCCTCACGTTCACATGCCGAAGCAGTGGTGGACGATCATCCAACCCGAATGGAGGTATCGTGTGGTTAGCACGATGATCCCTCCAGCCATTATAGCTGGCATTCGCAACCGGACTTCGCTACCTATCGTAGCTCCCCAAGTGCATCACGATGCTGGGTGGGCACCGGTCCCATACGCTGGTCGAAATTTGATGAGAAAATTTCTTCCCCCATGAGGACCCGAACCAGCGCGCATTCCGTAACGCGAGTCCTAGGCAGGATGCCTTACACCACGACGCCACGGTGCGGGACCATTTTATCTAATAATCCGTCATTTTTTATACGTTTAAAATTGCCAGTTGTTTCTGGTTTTATTCATTTCATAGCCATTACCTAATTTTTATCTAAGCAAATCTAGCTTTCGGGTAAAGCTCCCTGTGAAGCAGACTTGATTAATTTCAAGTAAAAAATTATCCCGGGCCGGGTATCGGTCCGGGACCTTTGGCTGAACGCATCAACGCTCTTACCGACTGAGCTATCCAGGAACTTCACCCGACACCGTCTCAATTTTTTCCTTTATATCTACATATCTCCAGTGGGATGACAAGACGTCAGAAACCCATATCGAATCCGCACAAACTCTGTGTGACTTGGAATTTGTGGTTTTCTGTTAATGTACCTACAGTAACGTATATTATGTTATGCAAATCTAGCTTTCAGATAAAGCTCCTTGTCAAACAGACTTGAATAATTTCAAGGGAAAAATTGTTCCGGGGGGCGGATAATTTTTATCTAGTTAAGATCTAATGAACTCTATTTCTGCTATTTACACCCTTCTAATTGTTTATCTAGTGACCAGCATTCTGAACTGTACTGGATAGCAGAGACTGATGAAACCATATAAAATTTTAATACGATATCCATTATAACATTTCCCAAGTAGTGATCTCTCTTTCGTGCCATATATAGAGTCTTCCAAACTGAATAGGCCTATACATGTTTTATTTCTTCCACATCGAAAAAACAATTCTCCTAATGTATTCCTTATAAGCATAGTTTATGTTCTTTCCACGGAAAACAATTATTTTGCTTTCAGTGGTAAAATGTACAAATTGCACACGATATTAATAATACAATAATAAAAATAATAACGAATATGGAACGAAATAGTTGCATTTTTACTCTGTATAAATTATACATGAAGGGCAATCGCTTTGGTGTCATACTGACATAACACTAACATACATACATACATACATACATACATACATACATACATAAAGTGTTCTGCCCAAGAGCAGGTCTTTCACTGCAAACTCAGCATTATTCAATCTTTCCTATTTTCTGTCTTCCGCTTATCTTCACATATGATCCATATATATTAATGTCGTCTATCATCTGATATCTTCTTCTGTCCCGAACTCTTCTCCCGTTCACCATTCCTTCCAGTGCATCCTTCAGTATGCAGTATCTTCTCAACCAATTCTGTTTTCTATTTCTGATCAGTTTCAGCATCATTCACTTTTTCCGAAACAGTTTCATTTCTTATTCTGTCCATTTCACACGCTCCATTCTTCTCCATATCCACATTTCAAGTGCTTCTTTTATTTATTTTATTGGGTTATTTTACGACGCTGTATCAATATCTAGGTTATTTAGCGTCTGAATGAAATGAAGGTGATAATGCCGGTGAAATGAGTCCGGGGTCCAGCACCGAAAGTTACCCAGCATTTGCCCGTATTGGGTTGAGGGAAAACCCCGGAAAAAACCTCAACCAGGTAACTTGCCCCGACCGCGATTCGAACCCGGGCCACCTGATTTCGCGGCCAGACGCGCTGACCGTTACTCCACAGGTGTGGACTCAAATGCTTCTAGTCGCTTCTCTTCACTTCGTCGTAATGTCCTCTAATCTGATATTATGACTAACCGGACTTCTTGCAATGACCATGGTTTTAGTCTTCTCCTCATTAATGATCGTGCCTCTTACCACGCATTAATGTTATGCTGCAATTGCTGGCTGTATTCGCCAACAGAGCGGCATCACCTGCAAAAGCCAGTTCCAATATTTCAACTGGTGCTATTTTCCAGTATCCTGGGGTGAATCGTCTTGTGCGTCTCTTGCAATCTTTCATCACATCGTCCATGAGAATAACAGGAAAGGCGACACATGTCTCTTACCACACACAGCCATTGTTCTGAACTGTTTCGAGATTTTTGTTGAAGTATGCACTTGGTTCTTGCACATTATCTAGAAGCTTTAAATTGCCTCTATTAAGCCGCCTTCCACATTGCGCTTTTGCAAAACATGTCGGAGCTCCTCCCATAGGACTTATCAATGACTTTTTGTAGGTTTAGGCAGCAAATATGAGCTTATGCTCAGTGCTCAATTAGCTTTAAGGGAGTGGGTGGTGATACCTGTGCGATTAAAAATGTTGAGTACAAAAGTTTAGTTCAATATTTCTAGACTTTTAGTGTTCAGAGTGGAATAAAAATTCCCACGCTTATGCAATCAATCATTCTGAATTCAGTGGTATAAAAGACAGCTAATTAGTTTCGTATCCAAGTGCAAAAGAAAGACCCTAACTAATAACCTGTTTTCCCACTTTACTAACAAGGGAAGTACCCCAGCTCGAACGGCTAAAACTGAGTGTAAATGCGTTTAAAATATAGAGCTGTGCTTGTTCTACCACCCATCAAGGTTATTTATCTGTAAAACTCCGCAGTCGTGTGCAATCAATGATTGAAGAATAACGAATCTAATGACTAGAGAAGCACAAATCGCTGAAGAAACAACACCGTGTAACAGACAGTTATGACAAGGAGATCCACAAAATACATAAATGAGGTATTATGTGACAAGAAGCTACACGACATTTGCTTTAAATAATATACGAGTATAGGGTATTTCAAAAGTCAGTTCAAACATTAAACCGCTATAAATATAATATGAGATAGGGAAAAAACAAAAACATCACAGTGTTGGACAAACAGCGGGGTTCACAAAAGATTGGGAAGATGTTCGCCGTTCTCTTGTTCAACGTACAGCTTTCTTTCTGCGACACCATGTACAGCATTTGCAGATAATGTCTTTGAATATTGGCAATTTCTTGCGAGATGAAACAACATCACAGGATTAATTCACTTCAGCCTACTCATGTCTGCCGTTAGTACGTGCACTTCACTATTGAACACCGCAATGGTCTCGCTCGTACTCTCTGTACAGCTACGACGTAGTAAGGCTAGTACGCTAACTTTCAGATGGCGATAGCGGCCGCACACGTAGCTTTACAGATGAATGGCATTGATAGCTATTCGAACAGGTAAAACATATTTTAAACGCATTTCCAGTCGGTTTTAGCCGTTCGAGCTGGGGTACTTCCCTTGTAAGTGTACCTCATTCTTCAGGTGCACATTACTTGCTACAATCTTCACTCATATAACCTGTATTTTTTTAAGTTATCTAGTAATGTATATTGTAAATTATAAAGCAAAATTTAGTTAAATATTTGACCCGTAGTCAAACAAAACAAAATATTGAACTTTGTCTAACATTTTTTGCAATTATTTTCAATGCAAATTATATTTTTCCTCGTCTTATGTGTGTGGTAGTCATAAACCCGCAAGTCTACTATGTAGACCAAGCTGCAGAAAAAAAATGTAAAAATTTCATATAAATTGATTCAGTAGTTTCAGAGGAAAATGCACTTATGTTTGAAAAATGTCAACTTATGGAAAATTACATTTTATAAAAAGAAGGATGTATGAATTACCTTAACCGCCAAATTTGAAGAGGCCATTTAAAAGGCTAATCTGCAGAAATACCCTCTACAATATTTATATTTTTAAAGAGACTTTTTTTAAAACACAAAATAAAAAATTGTATTTTTGACCCGTAATCACTACCTTAACTGATTTGGTGTAATGTAAAAAATTAGGTCCTGTGCGCTGCGTCCTTGCCGGAGTCCACACTGGGTTTCTTCTAATTGACGTTCCAGGATACGAGGATACACCTTGCCTGATACGCTAAATATTTAAAAGATAAATGTGGGACACTTGTGTGAGATATCTACAAATGCGTTATTAAGAAAATCAGTCTCAATTGAAAATTTTTTCTTCCTATTTTCGGAACAAATATGTATTTATACGAGTGTATTTACCGTGACAATTTTGCTTTCCAGCAATAATTTCCCCTTTGGTCGTAATACCAAAATAGTGGAAGAAAATCCGTAATAATTACGGAGTCAAGTGCTCGCCATTGGAAAGAAAGTAATGACCAAACATCACAACCTGACTATGATCACAGTTACAATTTCCAACAATGAAGGTAGCGTTTTGGTCTGTCCTTGACTATCCTTCAAAGCATCGCCGAATATGAGTAAATTATTTTAAAATTACAAATAATTTGTCGGTGCATTATCTCTGTGCTCCGTGCCGCCATCACTTTCTGCTATGTAGGACATGACATGCAACGTCTGCCATTACGACTCCCCTACCACACGAAGTTAATGTATGAGTCCTTGGAGGCCCCGCGTCTAAATATGGGCGATATCCACTCGTACTCGGCCCTACTACTATGAATTTTGCGCTAGTTCGTCGCTACGTCCACAGTATCCCGAATGATTCAATTTGCTTGCATGCATTGCCTCATAATGACAATGTTACGACACTAGTGTTACAAATTTTAATCAACGCTTTGTTGAAATTAACTTGTTTTATTTTGTGAATAATGTATTCTCATTTTATGTTAAAAAGAAAGCACTGTTGTGTCAGGAGAGTAGGCTACTGGTATATACTAAAATTGTTCCAATAATCAATGTCATAGATATATAATAATTTAATGAGCCACACATGCGCACGCGTATTCTACTGAAATTGACATTCTTCTAATTAACTTGGTACAAACATAATACAATGTTACTATAAATGATCTTTCCGATTACAAACTATCGTTAGGAGACACTTATAAACATGATATTGGTATCAATGGAAAGAGAAACTCAAATATTTTTTGTTATCCTTTCGGTTAAATCACATGTGCTACTCTTAAATCAGGAAAAATGAGAAAACATGAAATTGGTATCAACAGAAACAGAAACTCCAACAATTTTAAACATTTTTCACTGGAAAGCATGAAACATTTGGTTCACAACCGTAAGTAAGTCACATGTGCTCAATGTGAGCTCCTTGTGTCACACGACACACATCAAGTCTGTATTCAATTTCCTGCCATACACGTTGTAGCATCGGACCATCCACCAGTGCAATGGCCTCTGTGATGCGGACACGAAAATCCTCAATGGTAGGTGGTAATGGTGACTGATACACTTGTTGTTTTATAAAACCCCACAGAAAAAAAATCACAAGGAGTGAGGTCGGGGGAACGTGGAGGCCAATGAAAACATTCTAAATCTTCACAGCCAGCACGTCCATCCATCTCCTTGGAAGTCGTGTATTCAGCGC
Source organism: Periplaneta americana (assembly GCF_040183065.1). Lineage (NCBI taxonomy): Eukaryota > Metazoa > Arthropoda > Insecta > Blattodea > Blattidae > Periplaneta > Periplaneta americana. The sequence continues at coordinate 182,630,076 of NC_091117.1, read as the reverse complement.
GTTTCTGACATCTAAGTGGTAATGGGGTGGTGCCCCATCCTGCTGAAAAATGAGACCTTCGATGTCCTGTTCCAGTTGTAGAAAAAGCCATAACTGTAACATGTCTAGATACGAATTACCTGTGACTGTCGCCTAGACAAAAAAAAGGGGGCCATGCACCTTTTCACAGCTTATAGCACAGACTGGGATATGTGAAAATCTAGCACACAAAATGCCTTCCTGTCTTCGTTTGCAGCCATTTTTCTGTTATATCGTCTACTAGCAACGAAATTAATAAATATGCGACAGGTTCACCAACATAACAAAAAATATTTGAGTTTCTCTTTCCATTGATACCAATATCATGTTTCTAAGTGTCTCCTAAAGATTGTTATTCAAGTTTGTAATAGGAAAGATCATTTATAGTAACACTGTATATTAAGTGATAATCAATTCGGTTTTCGAAAAAAAATTCAGTACAGATAATGCAATATATCAAAATACTAAAAAAAAAATTGTTAGAGAATTTGATCAAGCTAACAAATATATTAGTTTATCTGTTTATTACAGAAGAAAATAATTAAAGTATGTCTTCATAAACCTATTTATTGATTTTCCATCTCAAAAATTGTTTTTAGACTTTAATGTTCTTAAAATAAGACAGATTTATTATATTATATTTATTAAAATTTATACATAAAAATTGAAATAATTTTGAATTGTATTCTCATAGTTATGAAACAAAAGGTATGAATTCTTTAAGATTGTTTGAACCAAAATGCAACATTGCTACAGTATTTAATCATAGTAGTAACACAGGCCCAAGAATATATAACAAATTTATATTTAAATATCCTAATCTTGTCAATTCTAGTAGTTCTTGTATTAAATTTAAAAAGTTATGTATGGATTTTATAAATAATGAAAAATTGTAAATTTAAATTTACATATTCTTATTATGTAGTAGACATAAGATAAATTGTATTATATACTTCTTAATTTCAATTCAGGAATCCGCCCCTGAGCACGAGTTCTACTCTTTCAGAGGTGAGCTACAGTTTTATGTTTATATTATATTTTATGTTACAATTATTAGCAAAATAAAAATTAATACTGTTACGAACACATTACCATGATTCAAGTCCTTAACGGTGAGATTAATTTTATAATCCACATCATCACTTTGTTAACTCAATTTCTGTATCTCTACCGATGCTCCTATCATGTAATAAAGAATAAGACATGGTTATGTCATTTTGAAAGCCCGGAGTGCTACTGACAAAAGAATTTTGTCTACTTAGGAGTTCAACACCTTCCCCATGATTCTTTCTTATTTCTTTCTTTCTTTTCTACATTTTTGTTTGGTTATTTAGCAACGCTGCATCAACTATACGTTAATTAGTGTATATGGGACGAGGCGATAGCGATATGGTATTTAGCGAGATGCCGAGAATTCGACATAGATTACCTGACATTCGCCTTGCGGTTGGGGAAAACCTCGGAAAAAATCCAAACAGATAATCAGCCCAAGCGGGAATCGAATCAACACCCGAGCGCAACTCCGGATCGGCAGCCAAATGCCTCAGCCGACTGAACTACGCCGGTAACAACTATGATTCTAGTTATAATATAGAATTATGCGAGCTACGCTATCCAAAGTACATGGCTATGCAATTTATTTATAGTTATAATATTTGATAATTTAAGTTTTTGTCGTAACATATCTCCTGTCTCATTCAGTCAAGTGGATTCTTATCTGCCATTTCTATAAATTCTCTTCGGCGAAAACGTAATACGGCGAACGCCAGTAGGGGAAGTTATCCCCACCCACATGAAATGTGCATTCGACACAACACTAGCCTATCACGTAGAGTGTCTGATGAGCTAGGAGGGGAAAAGTGGAAAGGGGTCGTGGGCGGAGCTTAGCGTTCGCCGTATTACGTTTTTACCTTCTCTTTTGCCAGTTTCTATTCTATTCTTTTCTATTTCCTTTGCATATAAGTAACATTAACACTACATATACTTGTACTATTTAGAATAAACGAGAACCCGGTGGTTAAAATTTACCAATTACTGTTAAAAACTGATTTATTTTTATAAAAATATTCAGCAACCAATTTTCTGAGCAGTAATTTCACTAGAGGTTTTAATTTATCTAGAGAAAATAAAAACTCGAGTAGGATTTAATTGACTATACACGATTAGAAGAATTTATATAAAGATTAGAAGAAATAAAGTACTCTAATACAATAAAATATCAATTGACTTACTAAAGTTCTACTTCACTAATATTAGCTTCACCAAAACGTTTGAACGGAGGCGCCATTTTTATTTGACTATTTATATGCGATAAACAAATGACGATCGCAAAGCCTGTTTTGTAGTACCGTAAAGAATTTTCAGTCTGAAATGTTGGAAAATAAAGAAACAAATGGTAGGGAAGTGATAAAAACAGAAGATAGTATACAAAGATTAGAAGAAATAAAGTACTCTAATACAATAAAATATTGACTTACTAAAATTATATTTCCTTAATGTTATCGTCACCAAAACGTTTGAACAGAGCCGGCATTTTCAGTCGACTATCTATGCGGAAAACAAACGACGATCACAATAATATGTTTTATAGTACCGTAAATAATTTGCAGTTTGAAATGTTTGCAAACAATGAAAGAAATGCTAGGAAAGTGATAAAAACAAACAAATGCAAGGGAAGTGATAAAATTATTGCGATAAACATCCATGATTGGTTGAAACACGTCCTTTCATACCGTTTTATTGGTCAAAACTAGTGTGACGTAGTAAAAGTGTAATAGTCATCATAAATCTCGCTGATTCAGTTGAAGTTCCAGTTTATCTGGCTATACGTCATCGCAAAACTGTTCAAGACACATAGTGCTAACTTTCTTTATTGCAGCAGACTTTAATCATGATCACCATGATCATGATATATTTTATTCAATATTCCGTTCCAGACCATGTATTGTGGGTCCCTATCACCACGGCATGGCACGTCCTCAGGTTGCGGATAGAGGAGACGGCCTCCAGATATGGAGGGTAGCTGCGAATATATTGAATAAGCAGTCGTGGACAGCCGATAAGGGGTGGTCCTCCAGCTTGGGGGTTGGGCGAAGGGCTAACAACCCATCACCGTAAAAAACAGCTTGTTACGTATCCCTATAATAAGCCTCGGAATAGGACTGATTCTCTGGCACGACCACAGCAAAGGAATAAGGATTTGAGATTTGGCACTTGGAACGTAACTAGTCTTTATAGAACAGGAGGGGTAACATTAGTAGCAAAAGAACTAGCTAGATATAGAATAGACTTCGTAGGAGTACAAGAGGTTAGGTTAGATGGGAATGGCATATCACAAATAGGAGATTACTTGTTGTATTATGGGGAAGGAAACAATAATCACCAATTAGGAACAGGATTCTTTGTTCATAAAAGAATAAAATCAGCAGTAAATAAGGTCGAATTTATCAGTGACAGGTTATCATATTTAGTACTTAAGGGTAGATGGTGCGACATCATAGTTATAAATGCTCACGCCCCTACAGAAGAGAAAGACGACCATATAAAGAATAGCTTCTATTAGGAATTGGAACATACTTTTGATCAGTTCCCTAGATATCACATGAAAATTTTATTGGGGGATTTCAATGCTAAAGTAGGACGGGAGGATATTTTTAGACCAACTATTGGAAAAGAGAGCCTACACGCAATGAGTAGTGACAATGGAGTTAGATTAGTCAACTTTGCCACATCGAAAAATTTAATTGTCAAAAGTACAACATTCCCCCATAAGGATATACATAAATATACTTGGACTTCTCCAGATGGATTGACACACAACCAAATAGATCACATCTTGATAGATAAACGGAGACATACTAGTATAGTAGATATTCGAACTTTCAGGGGTGCAGACTGTAATTCTGACCATTATTTGGTGATTGGAGAATTAAGAGAAAGATTATCAGTAGCCAAGCGAGTAGAGCAACAAGTTAATATTACCAAATTCAATATTTTGAAATTAAAGGACGAGGAAGCTAAGCAAAATTATCAGGTCGAAATTTCGAATAGGTTTGCCACTTTAGAAAGTTCCGACGAAGTTGAGAAAGAATTAAGATGTTAATAGCGTGTGGGAAAATATCAGAGATAATATCAAAATTGCAGCTGAGCAGAGCATAGGTTATTATGAAACTAAGAAAAAGAAACCGTGGTTTGATGAAGATTGTTGCATGGTAGTAGAAAGAAGGAAACAGGCAAAATTGAAATTCTTACAGGATCCAGTTGAGGAGAAGAGAGATAATTATTTCAATGAAAGACGGGAAGCAAGTCGTACACTTAGGAATAAAAAGAGAGGTTACTTGAAGGAAAAACTGAATGAGGTAGAAACAAATAGTAAGAATAAAAACATTCGAGATTTATATAAGGGTATAAAGGAATTTAAGAACGGTAAACGTGATCAAGGATGAGAATGGTGACTTGCTTGCAGACTCTCCATCAATCCTAAACAGATGGAAAAACTATTTTGCGCAACTACTAAATGTACATAGGCCAAATAGAAATGATCGGGACGAAATTGAAATACAAACTGCTGAGCCATTTATACCCGAACCCACGCTTTCAGAAGTCGAAATTGGGATAGAAAATCTGAAAAAGTACAAGTCTCCAGGTATCGATCAAATTCCAGCAGAATTAATACAAGAGGGTGGGAGTGCATTATATAGCGAAATTTATAAACTTGTACTTGCAATTTGGGAAAAGGAAATTGTACCACAACAATGGAAGGAGTCCATATATGTACCTATTTTTAAAAAGGGGGACAAAACCAACTGTGGTAACTTTCGAGGAATATCACTTTTGTTGACGTCGTACAAAATTTTGTCCAATATTCTTTTGAGAAGATTAACTCCGTACGTAGATGAAATTATTGGGAATCATCAGTGCGGTTTTCGGCGTAATAGATCGTTTATTGATCAGATTTTTTGTATTCGACAGATAATGGAGAAAAAATGGGAGTATAAGGGTACAGTACATCAGTTATTCATAGATTTCAAAAAGGCTTATGACTCGGTTAAGAGGGAAGTATTATATGATATTCTAATTGAATTTGGTATTCCCAAGAAATTAGTTCGATTAATTAAAATGTGTCTCAGTGAAACATACAGCAGAGTCCGTATAGGTCAGTTTCTGATGCTTTTCCAATTCACTGCGGGCTAAAGCAGGGAGATGCACTATCACCTTTACTTTTTAACTTCGCTCTAGAATATGCCATTAGGAAAGTTCAGGATAACAGGGAGGGTTTGGAATTGAATGGGTTACATCAGCTTCTTGTCTATGCGGATGACGTGAATATGTTAGGAGAAAATACACAAACGATTAGGAAAAACACGGAAATTTTACTTGAAGCAAGTAGAGCGATCGGTTTGGAAGTAAATCCCGAAAAGACAAAGTATATGATTATGTCTCGTGACCAGAATATTGTACGAAATGGAAATATAAAAATTGGAGATTTATCCTTCGAAGAGGTGGAAAAATTCAAATATCTTGGAGCAACAGTAACAAATATAAATGACACTCGGGAGGAAATTAAACGCAGAATAAATATGGGAAATGCGTGTTATTATTCGGTTGAGAAGCTCTTCTCATCCAGTCTGCTGTCGAAAAATCTGAAAGTTAGAATTTATAAAACAGTTATATTACCGGTTCTTCTCTATGGTTGTGAAACTTGGACTCTCACTCTGAGAGAGGAACATAGGTTAAGGGTATTTGAGAATAAGGTGCTAAGGAAAATATTTGGGGCTAAGCGGGATGAAGTTACAGGAGAATGGAGAAAGTTACACAACACAGAACTGTACGCATTGTATTCTTCACCTGACATAATTAGGAACATTAAATCCAGACGTTTGAGATGGGCAGGGCATGTAGCACGTATGGGCGAATCCAGAAATGCATATAGAGTGTTAGTTGGGAGACCGGAGGGAAAAAGACCTTTAGGGAGGCCGAGACGTAGATGGGAGGATAATATTAAAATGGATTTGAGGGAGGTGGGGTATGATGATAGAGACTGGATTAATCTTGCACAGGATAGGGACCGCTGGCGGGCTTATGTGAGGGCGGCAATGAACCTTCGGGTTCCTTAAAAGCCATTTGTAAGTAAGTAAGTAAGTAAGTTTTTCCATTCCAGTGCCCTGATCTGGACGAATTCGGCGTAAATATCTTGCGAAACGAAAATTTAAAGGTGACTAATGGACATAGGATGTTTAGGAAAATGCCTATTTAATTTGAATGTTCGTACGCGTATTTAAAGGTTTTTAGTAAATGTGCACATATCAGGAGAAATGAAGCATTCTGATGAAGTTTGATATTGCCTTTTTTTGCCGTCAACGCCTTTTTTTTTTCTTCTTTTTTTTTTTTTTTTGCTTTAATATGTACTTTTTTGCCCTTTTTTTCCTTTTATATGTACCTTTTTGTCTTTTTCTTTATATGACTACTCACTCAACAATATTGCATTTATTTCTGCGTTGGAAACTAAGGAAATTGCTATTCTTATAGTAGCCATAGATATGGGACACCCTGTTACAATGCAGCATCGTTGTTTTGCCTACTCCGGAATCGACCTTGTCCTTCTGACTCCAGCACTGTGTTGATAACACGAAGTACGTAGTCAGTCTAGGATTGTCTTTATGAAGGTACTGTTGTGTGGTGAAAAATACCAAAATTGAAAACATCAAAAAAAAATATGGATTACCCAACAAATTTAATTTATACAGATTTTAAAGTATTAACTATTGAAGAAATTTATAAATATAGTTCACTAACTTACTACCACAGAAATCAAATAAAACAGAAATCTAATCGACATGAATATCGGACTCGAAGACAAAAGTCTACTTTCCCATTAATTGAGCCTAAATGTCATACAAGTGCAGCTCTTAAACATGGTGCTAGTTTCGGCCCAAGACTTTATAGTAAAATTACAAACCATTTTCCAAATTTGAAATATTTTAAAATTGAATTAAGTTACTTACTGCATTTAGTAAACTGTCCTTGTAAATTTTATGTTAGCCTATATTATTGGCTGAGATCACACCGTACACGAGCCTGGCTCTTACGGTAGTGGCTAGAAACATATTTGGTTTATAATTTTAATTTGTACTAGCTAGCTAGCTAGCTAGTTGAATAAATTAATATGTCGTCAGTGGGTAGCAGAATTTCCTGCTTTCACTACTAATGGAAAGATTATGTAGCCAGGATGATACTGTTTAAGTATGCTCCAGTCACATCAGTATACCTTTTTCAGCATATAAACTGATTTTGTTCAATAAACGTGGCAGAAGTTTGTGTGTTAATCTTGAAAAGTTGCTTATTGTAACTCAAATTATGGACGTGAAGTTGTGGATTCATAAGTAGGCCTGCAAGTGAAACGAGTCCATAGAAAAGAGAAACTACTTTTCCAGTGCACTTTAAGTTACTGATGATCTTATGGATGTTTACTTTACGAATTATGAGTGATTTAATATAATTTCAATGCCTTTTATTGTCCTATTTTTGTTGTTTTAGAGGTTTTTAGGCGCCCAAATACCACTTTTTAGTGCCTTAAGGGGAGAGGATGGTATTTTTAAAACTTTTTTCCTATTTGGTGTAAAATATTAATTTTTATATTTAGAGAGCTCATAGCTGTGGCAACTCAACGAAATAAAAATAATTTGAAAAAAAAAAATATTTGGGGGCCCAAATTTGAAAAAAAAAAATACCCAATGCAGGATTGTACTAAAATCGATATATCTAAACCGTTTTTAAAGATAGATTGAAACAGTTTTTTGCAATGTATTTGCAAAAGCATGTTCTACAAACTGTCTGTAACAGAATTTTGATATTAGTCCCTACGTTTGTAAAATAAACAATTAAAATTTAATAACAATTTTCTGATTTTCTTTCTTGCAAACAAACGGACGTATTTTTAAACTGAAATCAATTAACAAAATTCTGTTTCAGAGAAAAGTTTCCTAATAGTCTAAAGAATGTGTGTTCTAAATTTCATTCAGGTATCTTTAATAGTTCAGAAATTATATCCATTTTTGTCTGGCAATGTAGCAAAAAAATGAAGTTACTGGAAACCGATAAAAGCGGGCGTGTGATTTAAAAATCCATAGCGCAGGAAGTTTAAAAATGACGTCTCAACATTCACTAAAGGCATAAATACCCACAAAATGTTATGCAATGCATTCCACACATATCAAAGAGTATTTTAAAGAAAAAAATTTTTTTGAAAATTTAATTTACCGGAAACAACAATAAAAGTGGGCGAGTGATTTAAAAATCCATAAAGCAGGAAGTTTAAAAATGGCGACTCAACATCCGATAAGGGCACAAATACCCACAAAATGTTATGCTATGCATTCCACACATATCATAGAGTATTGTAAAGAATTTTTTTTTTTTGAAAATTTACTCATTTTTCACCAAAAAATACCATCCTCTCCCCTTAACTTCCGATGTCTAGTGATTGAACACTCAACAGTCGCAACTTAACACTTGTTTCTGAACTGTCTGTTTAATCCTTGTGGCCAACTGACTGTACCAAGAAAAATTTCTATGTTGTATTACCTAACAGAATTTCAGAACTTCGCATGTGTTGCAGAAACATACAATAGAACAGATAGCAAGTTCACTACGCCACTTCATATGAAGGACATTTGGTGTAAAAGAATAAAAAAGGAGCTTAGAAACTTTACTGTCTATGTGATTAATGTCACAATTTCGTAGCGATTGCCTTGAAGGGAGAGTTAGTACGTGAATAGAGAAAGGTATCACGAAAAGGGGTGTGGTGTTACAATACAACGTTACGCAAGTGCCAAGCTTAGTAGTGACAATGCATTGTGCAGTGAGTGATAGTACTATCAAATCCAGCTGTGATGCGTCACAGAGTTGATAACAATTATTATCTCCATGAATTCTGAAGTTGCAGTACACATTGGGAAATTCCTTCAATTACCAGTAAATAGGCATATGCTCTGCAATGTAACGAACACGACAAGTCTGTGCTTAGTTTTCGAATGAAATATTTCAGGCAATTCACATTTGGTCAAGTTGCTCTTATAGTGCCACACGATTGGAGAGAAAGCTCTACTACGTTTTATAACTATTTTGAAATTTTCAGTCATTATTGTAAAGAATTAAAAAGGCATGTGTTAGTTTCGTTTCCTCAGTTATTTCCAGGCAAATGCCGGGATTGTACCTCTTGAAAGTCCGGCCATGGACGGCGATCCTTCCCTTAATCCTTTCATATGTGTGAGTGAATGCTGTGTAATGTCTTAAATGTTTGTGTTGTATCGGAGGTGGCCTTGGCATTGAGCTGATCCCTCAACCGGGGAGGCCCTCCATGTCCTTGTGTGGTCAAAAAAATATGTATGTGATCCAATAGATTAATTCCTCTCCCGACAGGTCGGGGCCTTGTAAGGCCCATGTGGCATGCGTCGTGTAAATGAACCTACAAGAAAGAGGTTAAACTAAGGGAAAGATAGAAAGAAAGAAAGAAAGAAAGAAAGAAAGAAAGAAAGAAAGTGTTAGTTTCTTTGTTCTCATGGGAGTATTGAGTTATTCGGACAGATTATTGCTGAAATTAACACGCATAAATAAAAAGTCTGTAACACTGCTTGTAGCTTTCTTATTTTTAATTTTATGAGGAACATCTATATGAGAATTAGTGTATTATTGTATATCTATGTGTAAAATTATAAAGTGTATAAATGTAAGTTTTTTTCAGTGATTATATTGTATGTACTTTTTTTCTGTGAACCATAAATAATAAACATAAAAAAAAAACAAATACGAGAATTAGGAATAAAATACAACAGATTAACACTAGGATTAAGGATTTACCCTTCAGAAGAATTTTTTTAATACACTAACACATCAATTTAGCGATGGATACCGTTTGTCTCTACACCATGGACCTCTCGAACACAATGAAGCCTTTCTCTCTTAGAATGCCAGCAATCTCTGATGGAATGCGATGATGTCTGACATTTCGCAGTAGCTGACCATACGGGCAAGATACAAGGACATGAACGGAAGTTTCAGTCTCTCTGCGGCATCGTCGACAGAGGTTACCGTCCAAAAATCTGCCTCGTATAGATCGCAAGCAGAGGCGTTCGCAGACATTTTCATAGCTTCTTTCCATTCACTCACAGAAAGGCATTTATGGTTTTTCTTTCAGCAAATTGCTGTTACTTTTTGAGGATTCATGAAAAGGTATATTTTCTTTGAACGTTTAAAGGTATTCCTTATTTATGGTTTGCAAGGCCAATATTTTCTACTAAATTATTTTTATTTTTATAAGCTTTCTCAAATTTCGAAGTTGCCCGTAGACAAAGCATACCATGCCTATATGCAAATAATTAATATACTACATTAAATACAATGTTAAGTTCAGTAGGTCCTGATAAGTTATATGATTAATATAGGTAATAATAACGGTTTTTATATATTTGTAGAGAACACCTGATAATGCAATAGTTATTTCTAGACAGTGCATGCGGGATGAATTAAGGAAAAGTGAAGTTGTATCGTATCAGACTATATGGCACGTGTCGCGCCGTCCGTCTTTTGTGTACCTGGCGAGTACAGCAGCGTACAAAACGAAGGAACCCCGGTCCGTTCATAGTAACATTGCAACGCAATGTGTGCAATTGTGTTATCCTGCTCAAGTATTTAGTACGCGTAGAATAGTGTTGTGCTGATCCATTCATAATGGAAAAACGCTAAATTCGCTCAGAAATACGAAATGCAATTAAGAAGTATGAGAGTGACATTTTATGTTTAACGAAGACAATATCGTGTGTAATGTAAGTAAAATTGAAATAAAAACGAGAACAACTCAGGCTATAGAGAAACTTTGCAACAGTACATCGCACAGGAAATGCGTTGAAATGAAATCTGAGGAACCATCATCATCATCATCATCACCATCATTTAGTTGTGCGGGTCTAACGACACGTGCAACATGATGCTCAGTACAAATATACCTCTAAAGAAATTGAGTGATCCTCATTTTAGAGGTTTTCTTCAGAAATTCTATCGATACAAAAACTGTTTAAGCGATAGGCGAAGACGATTCAGCTTTGACAACTTACGAGAATATATCGTCGTTTACTGCAACGCTGGTAATTGCATCAATGATGACGAGGACTGAACCTTGCAAGGTATGTACTACAGTACGTTATTTTTCTTTTCCTTCTGACTGTACGGAGATACAGTAGCATGTTGATGTCGTCTGTTTACGTTTAAAACCTGTTGAGCCAATGGTCTGAATGAAAAAAAGTAACATATAGTAAATGTGCATCTACATTCAACGATAAGTCATCCCGCATCCACTATCTAATTCCCATTTCAGTTTGGTTGATAGGCTTTCCCCTCTATTCACACTCTTTACCATCCGTGAAGGGGAAGATGATACTGTCTATCTTACTAACGTTCGACTAATTGACTTTGAACATAGTGAAAATTCTTATTATTGAAAATGTTTACCGGTAATCTATATTTCGAAAATCTACACTAAGCGTTTGTATTTCATTTTATTGTTGTTTATATCAACTGGCGCATTAAAAAGCTACCGACAGCAGAAGATAAATGTTTTCTTCACCGCTAGTTGCTACTCTACAGCATACACAGTGGGACAATCTGCACTGTGTCACTCCCCCCTGACTTCATAATACAAACTAGCATCCCTTTATTTAATTAATTGTTAGTTGAAAATATTGTAATAACGACACTAAAATATACTGAAACATGTAACTGTCAAACATCTGTGTCACTGTATTTTATATCCACTTATGTACTTTATTTAATATTTTATTTTCTTGTGTGTACAGCTTGGGGGGTGCAGGTATAAGAGGTAACAGCTACCGCTCTGTCACTGACGGACTCAGGGCAAGTAGAAGGGGAAAGAAATGCCTTCGCATCCTGTCAACTTGTATGAAATGTCGTTTAGCTATTTCTTTTAAAATAGATGTTGGCGTGGAAAGAGATTTCCAAAATTTCGCTAGAAAACCTGAATTGATTTGTATGTACAAGGGGCGTATACCTCTATAAGCTCTTTTTAAGTATAACGCATTTTCTTGTTCCCCATACTCATGTTGCCCATCTTGCAAAATTTTGTTTCAGTATCTTTAATATAGCGATCGATTGTTTATCTGCATATCATGATACACGACGAGATAAACTTTGTAAAGAACACGCCAGCGTTAATTGTCACTCGAGTTTCCAGGCTACCAGCGTGCATTACTTGTGGTAATTCATTCGAGCTCTTCATATTAATCTTCATTTATTCTCTCTTTTAAAATATGTGCCGACACATATCTGCTTCCGCCTGCTTCTTCTGACAATGACTCAACACTGCACGAAAACAAAGAGCAATGTACAGTATCTACCTTTCTATTGCATCGACAGAAAGAGTCAATGGCATACCTTCCGATAGCAATTTTCGCCATGCTCTGATGGGTTTGGTTATAAAGTCGCAAAAGAGAATTACAAAACAGGTAAGTAAACAACAAATGGCTATTTTACGACAAATCATTGATAGTGCTAATTCCTAACGATTAAAGAGGCAGACAAAGATAGGGAGAATATAAGTTCAACCATTCTTGGGAGCAAAAAAAAATGCACAAAATATACGGTACGTCCCCCAATATTCATCCTACTCCTCCTTATCATTATCGTCATCACTACAACAATCACAATCTACTTTATCCTCATCATCAGAGCCCGGATGTTTAGGCATTTATTTTAATTAAAATAGGCTGGCATATGGGCAGACAAACGATTAGGGAAAATACGGGAATTTTATTTGAAGCAAGTAAAGAGATAGGTTTGGAAGTAAATCCCGAAAAGACAAAGTATATGATTATATTTCGTCACGGGAATATTGTACGAAATGAAAATATAAAAATTGGAAATTTATTCTTTGAAGAGGTAGAAAAATTCAAATACTTGGGAGCAACAGTAGCAAATATAAATGATACTCGGGAGGAAATTAAACACAGAATAAATATGGGAAATGCCTGTTATTATTCGGTTAAGAAGCTTTTATCATCCAGTCTGCTGTCAAAAAATCTGAGAGAATTTATAAAACAGTTATATTACCGGTTGTTCTTTATGGTTGTGAAACTTTGAATCTCACTTTGAGAGAGTAACATAGGTTAAGGGTGTTTGAGAAAAAGGTGCTTAGAAAAATATTTGGGGCTAAGAGGGATGAAATTACAGGAGAATGGAGAAAGTTACACAACACAGAATTCCACGCATTGTATTCCTCACCTGACATAATTAGGAACATTAAATCCAGACGTTTGAGATGGGCAGGGCATGTAGCACGTACGGGCGAATCCAGAAATGCATATAGAGTGTTAGTTGGGAGGCCGGAGGGAAAAAGACTTTTGGGGAGACCGAGACGTAGATGGGTAGATAATATTAAAATGGATTTGAGGGAGGTGGGATATGATGGTAGAGATTGGATTAATCTTGCTCAGGATAGGGACCAAAGGCGGGCTTATGTGAGGGCGGCAATGAACCTTCGGGTCCTTAAAAGTCAGCAAGTAAGTAAGTAAGTAAGGCATATAAGCAGTAAAATAATAAAAATAGACAGTGAAATAGGCATTTATTATTCATGGAAACAGACAAAAAAATAGACAAAATACTTTATTTAAAGAGGCCTGAATTAAATAAATCGAAATATTTCGCTTATTATTGCTTTTTGTGAAAAATGTTACATAACAAAAGTTTCTTTAAAAATGATTTCCGATAAGTTTTATTATATGCAAAATTTTGATAGGACTGATATTAAAAGGATAGACAAGACTTAAAATAACAATACAACACATTTTCACCGCCGCCTCAGATTATAGCGTTGTTGTTCCTGCAATAACTCCTATGTGCAAAATATATAATTTTTGAGTAGGAAGAAAAACTGCATTTATTCATTCCATGACAATGGTGCATAGGAGATCGTGAATTCTTACATTTTCGAAAGAAAGAAATATAATTACATATCACTATATATGCTGTATCACTATTTCAGTTATTTGAAGGGTTCAGAACCATAGTGGGCCAAGCGCCATTTACTGAAGACGTAGAAAACAAGGGTTAAAATTAAGTTATTACCATAATTCAATGGAAACATGTAGCAAGTAAAATAAAGTATACACATTAAAACTAAATGACATGTCAATATTCATTAAACTATGGTTGCATGTAATAACAATTAAGAAACATGTTAAAAGAATTGCACCAAATGAGTGCTCTCTGGACCAAAATGATCGTATCTTAATTTTTTTAATACAATTTAAATTAAGTGAAATATTAAACGATTTATTCTTCAATCAAACACGAATGTTGACTGGATCAAATGTCCTATTTTAATTATGTAATTACTTTATATTTATTTCTAACGGGTGTAGCGGATCGCACGGGTACGGCTAGTAGTACAGGGACATCATTTTATTTTTACTAACATTTTTAATATTAACCTGGCTATACTTTGGATTAATGACTGAGACTCGGAAACACCGTTTGCTACCTCCTTCCACAACTGTAGTTCGATGATACTGACGTAATATACAAATAAATCACTTTACTAGGTATAGGAGGGAAGAAAAGTAGTTCATCCATTTACGCAAAGTAGGAAATATCGCGATTTTGAGTGTGATAATTTTCATTAGGTTTTTGTTTAATCAAAATACAGTACTGTATTAACAATGAGTGTTTTACTCACGAACTGAGTTATCCATGCGAACGTATTCATTATGCAGTGTATATTATACTGTCTACAGCACATTAGCGTACGATATAGAGGATGAAGTTAAAATGAAAAATAATCATAATATGGATATTTAAACACATTTTTGAAAATGGTGGCCGTTCATTTCGATACAGGCTTCAGTTCTTTTGTGCCTATTATCGCACTATAGACTATTGCATCTAATTCCAATTACCAGTTTCGTACTTCATACTTAGTAATTCATGTTGAAATAATTCTGTACCTACTCTATAAAAGAGTACCTTACGTACTGTAAATTCAGTCTTCACTTCTGCCCGACCCGCACAGATAAAATTACTCAGACATGCTATCTACTGTCCGTCCATGTGGTTATGTCGCAGGATCGCAGAAAGGGGGGGGTGGAATCACGTGATTGTTAATTACTTAACGAGGCTCTTTTATTTAAGTTATTTTAAACAGTTGCATAATATTACGTAGACGTCCAATTAATTCCTAACAGAAATTAATGTTTTGAGAAAAGAACTAAGAAAGCCCAGCCACTAGTTTTTACAGTGGAGCGAGCAGAAGCAGGTGGGGGAAATCGGGATGCGACGTAGGCAAACGGACGACAGTACCTGTGCGAAAATATGATTCAACATTGGAAGTTTTCGTCACTGGTGAACGTGAACATATTTCTGAAACGTACTATAATCACTAACTCAGTACTGAGGCCTTAGTTCTGTGTGGACAGTTGGAACTTCGTTAGTAGAAGGGGTGGGAGTGAAGTAGTTCAAAAACTCAGGTACAATAAAAGTTAAAGTAAAAATAAAATGATGTCTCTGTATAATAATACAGTACGAACAATGGTGGCGGCAGAATAGTGTAGTAATAGTGTAATGCTACAGTAGCAATAATAACCATAACAGTAATATAGAAGAATAAGTACGATTGTATCAGAAATTTATTTATTTATTTTGCTAATAATTGTAACATAAAATATAATATATACAGAAAAACTTTAGCTCGTCCCTGAAAGATTAGAACTCGTGCTCAGGGGCGGATTCCTGAATTGAAATTAATAATTATACAATAAAATTTGTCTTATGTATACTATGCAATTATAATATATAAATTTAAATTTACAATTTTTAAATTTTTATAAAATCCATACATAACTTTTTAAATTTAATACTAGAACTCTTAGAATTGACAAGATTAGGATATTTAAATATAAATTTGGTATATATTCTTGGGCCTAAATTACTACTATGATTAAATACTGTAACGGTGTTGCATATTAGTTCAAAAAATCTTAAAGAATTCATACCTTTTGTTTCATAACTATGAGAATACAATTCAAAATTATTTCGATTTTTATGTATGAATTTTATTAATACAACATAATAAATTTGTCTTACGTTAAGTACATTAAAGTCTAAAAACAAATTTTGAGATGGAAAATCAATAGATTTATGAAGACATATTCAATTATTTTCTTCTGTAATAAATAAAGTGGATTAAAATTGGATTTAAATGAGCTACCCCATCCTATAATTCCATACATAAATAGTGGCATATATACAAATGCGTGTGTATATGTGTGCGCGCGCACGCGTGCTTGCGGAAATCGAACTTGGATTCCAGGACTATAATATGTTGCGACAGTTTAAATGTTTCCACATTGCACATTTACTGTTGCCGTGGCGGCGAAGGCCTTCAAGTTCAATTGTCTCTGTGCGGGGAGGCGTCACAGGCATGACGTGCGCTGGGAGATGTATCAGTCCCCGCGAATTCTACCGAGATCGGGGCAAGTCCCTTGGCTCATCGCAATCATAGTGACTCTTGACAGCTTCACTGCGCAACAGTGAGTTCCCAGCTCGATGACTACGCAGGGCTCTGATACTACGGTCAATAAAAACATATCTGCATTACAGTCAAAGTTGGCCGCGTAAAATACATCATACGTATTTTACGTTAATAACAAGGAATTTACGTCGTCCAGAAGAACTAACTTTACACGATTGTCTACACGACGTACTAAATTTTCATGGAATTAAATTAATAAGTTACGTACTTTTCTATGCGCTTGAAGACGCTGTGTTGCTGTGTTTTTATTATCGAGCCAAAAATATACACTTTACGGAGGTATTTTCAATTTTTGTGGGAGTAAAATCAACTTCGTCATATTTGCAATGCAAAGGTTGTTGTTAGTATCAGTTGAATAAACAACATGGAATACAAAATCGATTCATGAACGGTTATCTCTTAGTGTATTAGACTTTTATTATTATTATTATTATTATTATTATTATTATTATTATCATCATCATCATCATCATCATCATCATCATCATCACCATCTCCTACACTGGGTCCAACTAACACGCTACAGTCCACACCTGTGGAGTAACGGTCAGCGCGTCTGGCTGCGAAACCAGGTGGCCCGGGTTCGAATCTCGGTCGGGGCAAGTTACCGGGTTGAGGTTTTTTCCGGGATTTTCCCTCAACCCAATACGAGCAAACGCTGGGTAACTTTCGGTGCTAGACCCCGGACTCATTTCACCGGCATTATCACCTTCATATCATTCAGACGCTAAATAACCTAGATGTTGATACAGCGTCGTAAAATAACCCAATAAAAATATAAAAAAAAATAAAAAAAAAAACACGCTACACCATGAAGGGGTGAGATGAACGAAACTTTACAGGTACAGTTGTGGCAAAAAACCGGACCGACCCATGTAGCTGATTTCAGAACCTTGTTCACTCCAGAGCACGATAGACTGGTAACTAAGACTTTCGTGGTTAGAATCCTGCCTGGGAAGGGAACTTTTTTTTTTTTTGTTCCTTATTCAAATTTATTCCCAATACTTTTCGATAGCTGGTAAAATTCATGTTCTGGGAATAATAAGTTAATTAAGTAGTAAAATATCGCTGCAATCGAAACGTAATTGGGAAAAAATTTGAATAAGGAACAAAAAAAGTTTCCTTCCCAGGCAGGATTCGAACCACGAAAGTCTTAGTTACCAGTCTATCATGCTCTGGAGTGAACAAGGCTCTGAAATCAGCTACAAGGGTCAGTCCGTTTTTTTTTTGCCACTACTGTACATATTCAGCTCTGAAATATCAGAAAAAAGGTACGTGCCATTCCATCCAAGTCCAGGCATCGAACACGAGTTCCGAAAAGAAAGTCTCTCAGTATGTCACTTCTAAAGACTGAATTCAGGCTGGACATCAATACTATTATTATGATGTACCGAAGTACATATTACATTCCAGTGTAGGAATTATGCGTTACCATATGATGAAGGATGGATAGAACAGAGAAAAATTCTCTCCGGCACCGGGACTCGAACCCGGGTTTTCAGTTCTACGTGCTGACGCTTTATCCACTAAGCCATATCGGATTCCAGTTCCGATGCCGGATCGAATCCCCTCAGTTTAAGTTTAAGTTCTATGGATTCTATTCTATTCTCATCCCGTCGGAACCCGGGCACTTAGTCACTCGTAATGAGTGCACCTCTGTACATAGTGCGTTGGACATTGTGCCACTATCATATATTCTGTGACACAGTACATGAGGGTAGGCCACCGAAGGGAAATCTGAGAGACAGAACTTAAACTGAAGGGATTCGATCCGGCATCGGAACTGGAATCCGGTGTGGCTTAGTGGATAAAGCGTCGGCATGTAGAGCTGAAAACCCGGGTTCGAGTCTCGGTACCGGAGAAAATTTTCTCTATTCTATCTAACCTTCATGACTAGCTAACTAGCTATGCCTATGGCTATTTGTTAGTTAATAGTCAGAGGAACCCAACAGAGTTTACCTCACATTCGCAAAATATGGAAAAGAGAACTTAACTGAATTCCAGAAGGGTCACTACGATCCAGGACTGTGACCTAGAAGATATTATTGCGCTTAAACTCGAGCGAAGCACTTTCCCAAACTACACTGGCTGACTACACTAGGGTTCGTTTTGTATCCAGGTTTCGAGCAGGCAACTTCATTTGTCCCTAGGCCAGCCCCTTCCGTGCGTGGAACGATAACGGAATGGAGAGCGGGAGAAATGATTTTGATGCCTAATATTGGGAAACGGGAGTACCCAGAGAAAAACCCCGAACTTCGACCTTGTCCGCCAGAAGTGTTAAGGCTGGTTCACAATAAACCGGGAAAGGAAACAACGAGAACGAGAACGGAAATAATGTTAAAATAAATGTATTTAAATGTGAGCATTCACTAGAGTTAATTGTGAATGCTTACATTTAAATACATTTCTTTTAACAATATTTCTGTTCTTCTCGTTGTCGTTTCCGTTCCCGGTCTATTGTGGACCAGCCTTTACTATGGGTTTTGAAATTAAAAATCCTAAGTCAGACCTGGACTCGAACTCGGACCGCATGCGTGACAGGTCGGGGGTTAGAGTTCTCAGCAACGGAAGGTGTTATGGATAAAAGATAGAGTGGAGCAGAACAAACACAATTACTTCGACAGATCATGATACAGCAAAGACTTTCTCTACAACAAACTCAATTTACCTCCTATGTAGAGCAAAACGGATAACGAAAATGCGTTCAAATATCAGTAGTGCTCGGGAAAAGTGTCACAAGTCAGTTTCCACAAACCTTTTTTGATAATTTATTGACAACTTACGGAACATCTGTTCGCTCGGAAAAAAAAAAAAATATATAGGTATTCCTCCCATTACAATAATTCATACAGAAACAAATCAAATCCACATAAACCAGTGTAAGTTGTCAATAAATTATCAAAAAAGGTTTGTGAAAACTGACTTATGTCACTTTTCCCAAGCACTGCAAATATAATAATAGAAACACAAATATGTGTAGGTAACTGTCAGCCATTTTTTTTATTTGTTCTGGAGATCTGGCTTGGGACCTTGCAGAGTGAGAATGATCGTGGATTATTGGTGGAATGACGTTGACGAGGAACGGAAAAACCCCGAGAAAAAACCCTCCCGCTCGCTTTGCCCATCACAAATAGACTTTATAACAGACGGAAACGAACCCGGGTCGCCACGATGGAAGGCCGCTTGGCAAGCGTTCAAATTACTCCCTCGATCCCATGTCCTCAGAGTTCCATGACACGAACTTCACTCCTAACCCTCAGTATGCTCGTATGCTGCTATTCGTTGTTTCAACTTGTTTCCAACAGTAATCCACCAATCTCTCCGGCCTACACAGGATACAGAAGAAAAATAGAAACACTAACACCTGCTTCCTCATTACATGTGGTAAGCAAATTCAACAGCGTTTGTGTAACTGCAAGTGAGTCACACGCTACTCATCGAATATGGATTTCGCTTCACTTTCCATATGCAGAACTAGTTACAGTCACCTATTCAAGGTCATAAGGCCTACTTTTTTTTCTCAACGCTGAATTAATATTTATTAAAAAAAATACATTTCATGCAAAAATCCACAATGTTCCAGCTACTCCATAGAGATGGAGAATATGATGAAAAACAGTAGTAAATACGAATGCTGACCGAAGACCACAAAGTGCAATATAAGCAGCACATCACTTGTATACCTTATTTTATTTCATGGAGTGCAGTTTCACAGAAAGGACTTTGCCGACAGACCTTCTACTGCCCCCTACTAATTGGTTGTCATAAATAAATGTCTTCCTTACTGTGACGGAAATCTTGTCTCCTCCTGTCAGTAACCAATCACAACCTTCGTTCAGAAGAATTGACAGTCTCCCGTCAAATCCACGTGGAGGCAGAGTTGTCGCATCTTTTCCGAATTCCAAGAATCCCGTCAGTTTCACTGCATAATTTTCGAGGATCATCAGGATTGTGGCAACTGTGCAATGTTGGGATGAAGGGACAGAATGCAACTGTCAGAATTGTTTGTGTAGGATGTCATAAATCTGTAAGTGAGTGTTCAAAGGAGCCACCGAACTGCACTCCTTGAAATAAAATAAGGTATACCGGTATGACGGGACGAATTAGGACTATTTCTGTCCAACATCGTTACTGTGCCGAGAAATGGGTCCATTACTCCGAAACCAAACCCGAATGATAATCAAAGAAATGACAACATAAATCACCAAAGAAGCAACAATTCAAAAGTATGCGATCGGAAGGAAAGCTCACAATCTGTATTTTTGAACGAGGAAAACATGATTCTAGTGGATTTCTTGAAGATGTGTTATTTCTGCGCTATAACGCTAGGTCACACGTAAGTGCACGAGCTAGGGACAGAATTTCAAAGATTGCATGGGAAATCTTCACAAATCCAGCCTAGAAGCCCATCTTGTGCCACCAAACTTCATTTTTCTGGTCCCTAAAAGGAGGATGTCGCTGACATTTTGAGAACAATGCTGTTCTGAAAACTGCAGTGCTCCTGTGGCTAAAGAGAAGCATTCCAAATTTGCCGCATCGGCATACACTCTCTTATTCCAAGATAGGAAGAAGCTATAAAAATAAAAGGATGGCGGCTACAATTAAATGTGACGCTGATAAAAGGGGTTTTATGTATTTTTCCTGTATAATGTTCTTCCTGGTAAATAAGCATGAACAAACACATTGCATACATTATTTTCTGGTTGTTCGCCGTACCTTGTTCCAACTAACAGTATCCTGTGAAGTCGGAATCAAAACAATATTCAACAAGAGTCTTTGAATTGAGCCTGACGCGTTTAGAATTACCCAGATCCGAAGGAATAAAAAAAAAAAACACGCCTGGATATGAATACAATTCGGTGTCAAGTATGATGACTAGGGACCGTACTTTATCCCAGGGGGTTACAAGATTAAGTATTACTGGAGTTTTTAAGTAGATGACGAGCATGCATATGCAAGCGAAATACTTGACTTACGGCTCACGCGAATATCGTTTGGTAAAATGGGGCAGATTTAGGAACATTAAATCCAGACGTTTGAGATGGGCAGGGCATGTAGCACGTATGGGCGAATCCAGAAATACATACAGAGTGTTAGTTGGGTGGCCGGAAGGAAAAAGACCTTTGGAGAGGCCGAGACGTAGATGGGAGGATAATATAAAATGGATTTGAGGGAGATGGGATATGATGGTAGAGACTGGGTTAATCTTGCACAGGATAGAGACCGATGGCGGGCGGCAATGAACCTCCGGTTTCCTTAAAAGCCAATTGTAAGTAAGTAAGTAAAATGGGGCAGAACAAGACATGGACCACATTAATAATTACACTAATAGTTACAATTTAAATTATTCACACTATGTACACTAGAATACGCTAATATGCTATGTTTATTATTTACGCTATAATAAAGAATGTAGGCATGTATTGATCTAACATTATTTACAATATTTAGCTTATGTACAGTGTTATGTATTGTAATGCAAGGTATTTTATTTCATAATATTTTAGTCTACTTATTTTGTAAATTTTGTACAATGATATAAATACATTAATGTTTTATTTAGGCAAGTCTTCATTCTTTATGACAACAGTGAAAATAGCATAATTTAGTGTGCATAATGTAAAGGACTGTCAGACATTTACTACTTTCAAGCCGATTCTCAGAAAGAGTGCTTTTCGTCTCCAGAATATTATCTTTCTTCAAATATTACTTTTGTATAATATTTATTTTCAATATTACTTCATTATGTTAATCATTCCTTCGATCCAAATTGTCTTATTTAACATTAAATTGTACTTGCTTAACTTTTAGAATTACATGTAACTAAACACATCTACATTTTGTTATTATTATTATTATTATTATTATTATTATTATTATTATTACTTTTTCCTGTATTGATGCTATTTATATTTGCTATGTATTTTTATACTTGTTGAGTGAAAGAAGTCCTTATAGTAGTCTTAACAGTGTCAGAACAATAATAATAATAATAATAATAATAATAATAATAATAATAATAATAATAATAATAATCCGTGGCGCTACAGCCCACGAAGGGCCAAGAGCGACAGCCGGCTGCTGGCCTCACGGCCACATGCCGAAGCAGAGGTGAACGATCATCCAACCAGAATGGAGGTATCGTGTGGTTAGCACGAATGCTTACATTTAAATATATTTATTTTAACATTATTTCTGTTTTCGTTCTCGTTTCCGTTCCCGGTTTATAGTGAATCAGCCTTTAGATTCATTATCAGCCAACATCAAAAGATCAAGCCTGGCTGGCCCCATTTAAAGAATCGAATCTTTAGCGCAGTAATTTCATGTTTTAAAATGTGTGTCTAATGCAACAAGTTTTGTAGATCCCAGGAGCACATTCGCTGGCACCATACTGTATGTGGCGCGACAACCGACCCTGGGTGCACCAAGGCGTAACGACAGCACTACCGGCCCGAAGGAGCTGCAGCAGCAGAAAGAAAGTAACGACTTGGTGAGTAATTTGACGAGGCCACCGAATGCCAGCAATCTAACAATTATTCCGTCCGGCGAGATGAGTTCACTTCGTCTCTCTTTTGCGACAATAACATTATTTTCCCCATATTTCCTCAGTTTTTACATCCAATAATAGATGTGATGTAAAAACACCATACAGCTATTTTCTACTTTTATATTATGCTAAGAAAATCTTGTGATGAAAAATATACATTTCGAGGTTCTTGTGGAATATAGTTTTCAGAATCCCTAACACCGATAAGTGGTTTTCCACATGACGTCTCCTTGTCTGCTGATTATCTGTCATGAGTAGGCCTACTGATGTCTCCTGAACTATGGACAAATTTATTCAGACTCAATATATCCAAGAATGTTGCCCACACACATTTTAGAGCTTAAAGATAACGAATTACGTTGAAAAATCAACATACCGTAACTAAAAAAAGTTAGACAGGACATAAAGTGGCTCAAGCTCTGCCAGAGCAGTTGAACTATATTGTGTAATTATTGACAATTAATATTTGAGGAAAAAAATTCGCTCCGGCGCCGGGCATCGAACCCGGGTCCTTGGTTTTACGTACCAAGCGCTCTGACCACTGAGCTACGCCGGATTCAGTCCACAGCACCATGTTATATATTAATTGTCAATATTAATATTACAGAGATTATTCTGTAGGACAAATTAATAAAATCTTTAATATTCTCATAGCTAGCAGTGCATATTCTGTACGGATTACTGTGCACTTAACTGCGGAATCCCGGCCAAATAAGTCACTCAGCTGAGTGCGCCCCTTGCATAATGGCAGTTGACTTGGACATAAAACGTCAACATATATGCCTAGCTTGGAGTCAGGCCAAAAGGGGAACACTGAAGGAGGAGGATTCGATCCGGTGCTGTGGATTGAATTTGGCGTAGCTCAGTGGTCAGAGCGCTTAGTACGTAGGACCAAGGACCCGGGTTCGATCCCCGGCGCCGGAGCGAATTTTTCTCCTCAAATATTAATTGTCAATTAATATTACAGAGATTATTCTGTAGGACAAATTAATAAAATCTTTAATATATTGTGTAAATTGTAGAGTTATTTCTTTGCAGATTCATGCTCCATGGTTCTTAAAGTTTTGGTTAGCCTACTGGTAGCCTCAAGCAAGTTTACATTCGGGTTAGTGTTTGCGATTGGGTTTACTATGATTTCAGTTGCAATTTGTAGCTCACTAAATACGAATTGAGGCGCTGAGATCAAAACCGGGACTTGTCATTAATTTTGAGTTATCCGAGTTAAGATTGCTCCCATGTTATATGAGCGACCCTTAATGTAAAAATAAGAGCTGTCACTTGCTTGGAACATAGTGAAATTCTAGCGTTAAGTTGAGAATTAGGACATCATGATTTCACGATTAGCTGTATGGCAGAAGAAGTAGTAGTAATAGCAGAAGAAGCAGCAGTAGTAGTAGTATTAGTAGTACAGGGACATCATTTTATTTTTACTTCAATTTTTATTGTACCTGAGTTTTTGAATGTACTTCACTCCCACCCCTTCTACTAATGAAGTTCAACCGTCCTCCACAC
The DNA here is from genome assembly GCF_040183065.1 of Periplaneta americana. Classification (NCBI taxonomy): domain Eukaryota; kingdom Metazoa; phylum Arthropoda; class Insecta; order Blattodea; family Blattidae; genus Periplaneta; species Periplaneta americana. The sequence goes on along the minus strand of NC_091117.1, from coordinate 182,605,405 downwards.
AGATCCACGACCGCATATACAGTCATAGTAATCTTACGGTCATAGCAAATAGTACGTTCCAAAAATATGTTCGCGTTTTCCAGTGACGAAAGAGATTTCAATATTGAATCATTTTCGCACAGGTACTGTCGTCCATTTGCCTACGTCGTATCCCGGTTTCCCCCACCAGCTTTTATTCGCCAGCTAGTGGCTGGGTTGTCTTAGCTCTTTTCTGTTAGGAATTGGACGTCTACGTAATATTATACCCATACAATTGTTTAAAATAACTTAAATAAAAGGGCCTCGTTAAGTAATTAGCTGTCATGTGATTTCCTCCCTTTCTACGACATAACCATTTGGACGGACAGTAGATAGCATTCTGAGTAATTTTATCTTTTCGGATCGGGCAGAAGTGAAGATTGAATTTACAGTGCGTAAGGTACTCTTTTATAGAGTAGATACAGAATTATTTCAACATGAGTTACTAGTACGAAGAACGAAACTGGTAATTGGGATTAGGTACAATAGTCTATAGTGCGATAATATGCACATTAGAACTGAAGCCTGTATCGAAATGAACGGCCACCATTTAAAAAAAAATGCGTTTAAATATCCATATTATGATTATTTTTCAATTTAACTTCATTCTCTATATTGTAAGCTAATGTGCTGTAGACAGTATAATATACACTGCATAATAAATACGTCAATATGGACAGCTTAGTTCGTGAGTAAAAACACTCATTGTTAATAATGTACTGTATTTTGATTAAACAAAAACCTAATGAAAATGATCAAACTCAAAAGCGCAATATTTCCTAGTTTACGTAAATGGATGGACTACTTTTCTTCCCTCCTATACCTAGTAAAGTGATTTGTTTGTATATTATGCCAGTATCATCGAACTCCAGTCGTGGAAGGGGGTAGCAAACGGCGTTGATCCAGAGGTATAGGCAAGTTAATATTAAAAATGTTAGTAAAAATAAAATGATGTCCCTGTATTATAATGTAGGCTTACATATATTTATGGGACACACTGTATGTACTTCACACACACATAAACACACACAGACACAAAGTATCCTAATTATTATAATGCAGTTCCGTCCATATACTTCAGAATTGATTTTATTTCATCAATATTATGTATGTAGGGACTGAATGGATAGAACTATATTTTTCATCAAAACTTTCCTTACTGCTATCTTTTCATTGTAGAAATGTATACTTAATAAATGTCTTGTTCAGTATCAAACATTATGAGATGCTTTTTTTGCCATTTCATAAGCCAAAGTCTTATTTCGGGCAATTTAACGTTAACGTTCTGACTTAATATTACGTGACTATTACGTTGTCACTTATCCACATGGGATTACGCGGTATGAACAGCAATTGACAGGCAGCTGTGGCCGAGAATCACAGAGGAAGCGATAAATCCCTGTCTCGAATCGATCTCAAGGGCAATCGAGATCCGCGTCTTGTGAATTGGTGCAGTTTGGGATTAGCGCATTATCCGCATTGCACAAATGTCCAGACTCTCCGCCTGTCCAGATGTCTGCCGGCACTGACGTCTCAAATCCCACTGGAAGGGAAATGTATGGACACATTTGTTCTGCTGTTTGTGAACCGCAGAGTTCTATGTAATATCGAAAAGCTTCTGATCACGGTCAAAGCAAACACAGCACACATCAAAACACCTGCTACTGGCTTCCTTTCCGGAGACGACGTATTTGTCGCTCCTCCAGAAGCTCTGTCGAAATTATTACTCGGCATATTCGTGTTCGATTCCTGATGTCGGCTGGAATGATACATAGCCTATCGTTTCAGCAAAACATATGGCACAAGTCGATTACGAGTTACTAGGTGGAATCATGGAGATGTCAACCAGATATACAACTTCTCTGTATAAAGCTCACGAATATGGATCGGTGCCGATTATGGAGGAAGTATTTTGAAAGACTCAACAGTAAGAACGTCTAACTGGTGAGACCAGCTGGTACATTATCATTTAAATCTAGTCTTGTAGACAGACATAGTTATCGTACTGCCTGAGCTGTTAGTTTTGCAGTGAAATTTGTATCGGGAAGATAGATAAAACAAAGCTGTAGTATATTCTTGAATATTAAAGATAAGACCTTACAAGTAACCCAGCTAATTACAACTAAACAATTTAAGGACGGTAAGTACGAAGAAATCTTCCATGACAATCAGTCATAGTTATCGTACTGCCTGAGTCATTTCTGTGACATCTCAGGCTTAAAACCCCAGACCTGTCCAATGGAATGAACCAAAAACTAAACCCAAAACGTCAGAGATCTTCAATTACACGCTCGAAATATCAGACAGCACTATACGTGACTTTCCATGTATAAGGTAAAAAAAAGTAAATCCATGGCGCTACAGCTCATGAAGGGCCAAGACCGATCAGCCGGCTGCTGGCCTGACGTCCACATGCCGAAGCAGAGGTGGACGATCATCCAACCAGAATGGAGGTATCGTGTGGTTAGCACGATGATCCCCCCAGCCGTTATAGCTGGCATTCGCAACCGCACTTCGCTACCTATCGTAGGTCCCCAAGTGCATCACGATGCTGGGTGGGCACAGGTCCCATACACTGGCCGAAATTTCATGAGAAAATTTCTTCCCCCATGAGGACTGGAACCAGCGGGCATTCCGTAACGCGAGTCCCAGGCAGGATGCCTTAGACCACGACGATATGATACGGGACATGTATAAGGTAAACGTTGGTAATATTTGGTATGAGTAATATTGTGATAGTTCTTTTTGAGAATTTATTACAATTTTATTGAGCGACAGTAAGATCGATTTTTTGCGCCAACGTATTAAGTGAATGTTCGTGGACAAGTTTCTGCACAAAACCGGTCCTTCTCTCGCTCAGTAAAATTGTAATAAATTCTCAAAAAGAACTATCACAATATTACTAGTATCACAATATTACCAACCTTTACCCTATATGTATGTATGTATATAGGCTATGTATATATGTATTTTTTTTATTTTAGTAGGTTATTTTACGACGCTTTATCAACATCTTAGGTTATTTAGCGTCTGAATGAGATGAAGGTAATAATGCCAGTGAAATGGGTCCGGGGTCCAGCACCGAAAGTTACCCAGTATTTGTTCATATTGGGTTGAGGGAAAACCCCGGAAAAAACCTCAACCAAGTAACTTGCCCCGACCGGGAATCGAACCCGGGGCACCTGGTTTCGCGGCCAGACGCGCTGTTACTCCACAGGTGTGGAATATATGTATGTATGTATGTATGTATGTATGTATGTATGTATGTATGTATGTATGGTAGCCTATGTATGTTTCTGCATGCATCCTTACATCGTAACTGAACAGGTATAACTCCAAACCTTTACGTAGACTTCTCCATTAAAGTCTGGCCCGGTTATTTGTCCGGTTCTGCCACCAATCAGGTCCAAATACGAGCTTACCTGAAAAAATAAATGAAATGAAATGTTACTTAATGTTCATTTAATTTAACCTTTATTTTCATTATGATAATTTCACTTTTGCAGAAATAACTGATAATATGGAATGATTAGGAAATGGCGAGTAATAAGGCAGCCAGAAGGAGAAATATTAATCATCATCGGCAGCAACAACAACATCGTCATCATCACCATCGCCATTACCTGCTTACAATACAATTTGATAGCAAATACCTGTTTTCAGATTCCTGGAATCACATTTTATTTATCGTCCTCTCGTTTCAGATATACATATACAGTATATTTGCCTTTCTATCATCTGACACTTGTTGCACATGCTTCTTCCTTCCTTCTTGATATCAGGGTTGCGGAGACGGTACATACAATTTCCAACTACCGACTCTAGCTACAGCTCCGACTCTTTCATAAACGCTCAAGACGTTTTAATAATGGTAACTATACAGGGGTATACGTGCAAATATTTTTAGAGGTAATCGGGGATAGTATAATGAACCACATTATGTAACAAATTTCTTAATCTTCCAAGTTATTTTTTTAGACATGAAGAAATACCATGTTTTTGGGTTAGTTAATACTTCCAGGCGATTTGTTTTCCTTACGAACGCCTCACTACATACATATGTAGTCTAGTAGTAGCTTATATTTTGTATTCTACAAGTCAGAATAATGCCACAAGGTTAATTTAATATCCTGTCTATAGATGACACTTCAAGGAGTTTGGACAATGATGTTAAAATGCCAGACACTGAGTTCTGAACTCCTCATTTCCCGAGAACAATGTTTTTTGACTTGTGGCAGTCTTCTTACAGGGGTGCGATTTGTTCTAGGGCTCATCTCGACATTTGTATTTGAGCTTTAAAAAAACTACAGAAAAGGCAGGACGAATCGACTACAGTACTTAACAAAAGTTTAAGACCATGAGCAAATTTCATATAATTATTTTCTGGTCCTATATTTTTGTTTCTATTTCCCTCATGAATATTTTGTCAATTATTTGGACTGTGAGATATCTATCGACTCAAAGAAAGTAAAATTATGACATTTAGTTTTCGAGTTATGATTTTAATGAAATATTTTGTTACTGTAAAAAATGTTACATTTATAATTACGGTATAATTTTTGATGCTAAACCAACATGTTTATTGTAGTCATGATTTTTTTCAAGCAATTTGAGAAGTGTGAGAACACATTGGCACCAGAAAGAAAAATTTAAAAAATTTTATTTTCGTTTTATAATTTTTTGCATATTTTTCCAAAATAAGGAAAATAATAGTAGAGATAACGTTAAGTAAAGGCATTCATAGCTTCACTGTGGAATAAGCTAACGTAACCGGACCTACGCCAATCGAAAGTACGAAATCACGTACTTTCGATTGGTGTAGGTCAGGTTACGTTAGCTTATTCCACAGTGAAGCTATGAATGCCTTTACTTAACGTTATCTCTACTATTATTTTCCTTATTTTGGAAAAATATGCAAAAAATTATAAAACGAAAATAAAATTTTTTAAATTTTTCTTTCTGGTGCCAATGTGTTCTCACACTTCTCAAATTGCTTGAAAAAAATCATGACTACAATAAACATGTTGGTTTAGCATCAATAAATTATTCCGTAATTATAAATGTAGCATTTTTTACAGTAACAAAATATTTCATTAAAATCATAACTCGAAAACTAAATGTCATAATTTTACTTTCTTTGCGTCGATAGATGTCTCACAGTCCAAATAATTGACAAAATATTCATGAGGGAAATAGAAACAAAAATATAGGACCAGGAAATAATTATATGAAATTTGCTCATGGTCTTAAACTTTTGTTAAGTACTGTATTTTCGTTATATCTGCTTACGTTGGTTTACTTTAACTAAATCTTGAGACAAAAATGCTATGGATGGTGATGATGATTAGGCTTCGAGACTTCGGACCCAATACAGCTGTTCAGTGGGAAATCCGCATAACTGCGTACTGAGTATATTGGTAAAGCGTACAGTGGGCGGGGGTACTGTAGAATGAATGCCAACAAATACGCAAAGAAAAACGCTCTGGATTTGAAGGTTCTGACGAATAATCTGGTTTTCATACAAACTTATTTTCAAACTGTGTCTGAAACTATTACACGGTTAGAAAAGTCAGAGCAAGAGGTGCAGGAAGCCCTCAAATTAATTGAGGAAATGACACAGAGAATTAATGAGACACCAAGTACACCGGTTACTGAACGTGTAAAACACAAGTGAAAATCAATGTTATGTAAAAATAACGGATATGGAACATTGTGTAATATAAACAGCAAACTAGTGGACATAGAGTCACCCGAGAATAGAGGACTGTGTCTTAGAGACTGCAATGATGTTAGGCTCTTTCGTTTTGCTCCTATCACGTCATGCGACGTAGAGCGCAGCTTTTCACAGTGCAAACCGTATTTGGCAGATAACAGAAAAAGATTTACATTTGAGAAACTGAAAATGTATCTTGTAGTACATTGCAATTCGGTACTGTAACCGCACTTCCTAAATACGACCAATAGGATAAATGAAGAAATTAAAATTGCTACATGTTTATTTCTACCATGAACATTGTGTATAATTAAATACAAATGCTTATAAAAGACAGGAGGATAAATGCTTTTCATATTCTATTGACATTGTCATTGTGTAATATATATTTACTTTCAGAATGTACATATGTGTGTGTTTCCCCATACTACCGTATACTACACTAAATAGCAACATTGTTACCTCAACACATCTCTACCTTACACTACCTGCAGCGAGTCAACAACCTATAGTATATGCACAGTAACCTTATTGTATCGAGTCCAAAGTCTCAAAGCATGATGATGATGATGATGATGATGATGATGATTCTATTCGCCAAGCCCAAGGCAATCAACAGAAATAACAGCAACGATCGTTTTAAAAGATTGGTGGTGCCTATATAAAGTAAATCCAATCGCAATAGTTCGTATGCTGCTAATCAAGATTTTCAACGACTTCAACTACGAGAAGCTGTAATTATTTTGGTTTATCTGACCTTCTTCACCTCTTCGCTACAGACATAAAGCCACTCTCCGAATATGTATAAGAATTACATGAAGTCCTATTCGTTGACCGATCCTAACTGTGGTGCTAACGACCTGAACTGTATGTGCTTAGGGAATTACATACGAGTGAAAGCAATGCTCCAAGAAACTTGTTATACTTAAAAATGCTACTAGACCAGACTTAATCCCCACGCGCGGATAATGGATATAATGAGTCATATTTGCAGCCAATGTCTGAATATCATAACCAGGTGTTCGTTGCATATTTCGCTCTCCCAGTAAAAGTGTCGTAACTCGAAAAATATGATTAGTAAAGATATATTTCATAGCAAAATACGGGCGTAAAATATTTTAATAGACAATAATAGGTACTTTTAACCTGTGATAATTTACTATTTTATTATTAGAATTTCATACCTCCAACCATTAAAACAGTGTTGGAAATTATTTACGAAAGTAACAGGCCTATGTGATTTTCGACATACGATAGTATTTTACTGGGGGTGCGATTTCTAGACATTATAGGCCTATAGGGCTTCCATTTCAAAACTAGCGAATCTCAACAACTATTTACAGTAAATTTGATTTTAAAAAGTCGATTTAGATATAGGGGGGAAACTTTAAAAATTAATATGTGCTAACAATTGAATCCTACAACGTAAATCAATCTTGCCAACACCGATAGCCCCCTCCCTCAAAAACGGCTCGGTATCGTAATGTTACTCAAAATAAATTATTTGTGGCTTTACCTTAAAATCATTTACTCTACACATGAACGGATCGATGAAGTCCACCTGTTTGGTGTAGGTAGATGAGGACTTATTCCACCTTTAAAATGAAACATCAGAAGGTAGGGGGTATTATTTTAAATTTCAAAGTGAAGGTGGCTGGAAGTGATGAGGGAAACCTAATATAGGGCCAATGTAATCAATATTGGTTTCATACTTCCTCTTTCATATCTAAAGATACGTGTTCTTTTGCTAAATCAAATTTAATTTAAATAGATAGTTGTTAGCACTAGCTATAGTCGCGACGCTGTTATTCCCGGCGTGACTCCGTCTCTTTGCTTACGTCTTAGGAAGTGAAGGCTCTATAAAGTCTAGATAGGTAGTATCGTTCGCCATGTTTGTTCTTTCGTTGCCGAGCTACCATACGAGGAATCTATTTGCCACACCGTTAAACATTATCATGTCGTAGCTCCTATGATAATAAATCAAACGCACTGTAATTGAGCAAATAATTGAGCGGCAAATAACGTCCTCGTGTGCTTTCTGCGAACGCCAACGAAAGAGTCAAAATGGCGGGCGATTATATTAAGCATTTATCGAGTCTTAAGAAATGAATAACGTCTTCATAAGCGAATCACAAGACGCACACGTTTAAATGTAGCCGACCTGCAATGCGATTGGCTGCCGGAAATTAGAGCGATGGGACTATAGTTGAGAGATGAAAGCCCTCCTGTATGTTCTCGCACATCTATAAGGAGAGAGAAATTTAGTCAGAATACATTTCCTCACAGTTTACATTTCACAAATATGACTCTAGTCAGTGATGGGCAAACTTTTATGGAAGAGGGCTAAAAGAAAGAAGAAATACATGAGCCAGGTCAACGTATGAGTACTTTATTGAAAAATTGCAATGATACAGATACGGAAATAAAATTTCGAGCTCCCTTATTGTATAAATTTAGCTTACAACACACTGCGCATGTGCAGTAAACAAAATACAAAATACTCTATATGCACTCCCGATCAGACGAAATTGGTGCAACTACTGGCAAACTTAATCATGACTTGTATCAAGTTTCTTCATGGGCGAGTAAGTTCGGACTTAGGTTAAATGCTAGTAAGTCACAAGCCGTAAAGATATGACATAAGAGACTACTGAACACAATGAACAACAGACATATCCCAATCATTACAGTAAATAATGTCACTATTCCATAGCAATCTGTCATCAGAAACCTTGGCATTTACCTACGGTAGATGAACATTTAAATTGGGAGTGCCAAATAAAGGAAATATCCAAGAGAGTATGCTATATAATGCATTCTCTTAACCCGTTCAGAAACTTCCTCCCGACAAAATTAAAACAGACTTTAGTGCAAACCCTCGTATTGCCACTGTTTGACTATTGCGACGTAATACTTAAGGCTGGTTCACAATAAACTAGGAACGGAAACGACGAGAACGGAAATAATGTTAAAATAAATGTATTTAAATGTGAGCGTTCACAATAGTTAATTGTGAATGCTCACATTTAAATACATTTATTTTAACAATATTTCCGTTCTCATTCTCGTTGTCGTTTCCGTTCCCGGTTTATTGTGACCCAGCCTTTACAGATTTGACAACTGAACTTTCGAACAAGCTGTAGCGTGTGCACAATGTGTGTGTCAGATTCATCAGTAATGCTCGCAAATTTGACCATATTATATCCTCGTTCAAATATTTATCCTGACTGCGACTCAATAACCGTAGAACACTTCATTCGGTGTCTCTTCTGATTCGAGTTCTCCACACTTCTACTCCAAATTATCTTCGTTCCCGGTTTAACTACTTATCCTCCAATCACAATCTAAACACTGGGCCACAGGAGAGTCAAATTCTAACAATTTCTCCCCATAAAACATCCCACTATACATCCTCTTTTACTATCTCAGTCCCCCGTGAATGGAATTCTCTACCTCAGAAGATTAGGGGCTGCCAGACAATAGAAAAGGCTGAACGATTTCTTACGGACGCAGTCAAATTGAAGTTATAATTACGGTATAATCATGATCGAGTTTAATAATTTAATTATATTTAGGTATGATTATTATTTTATTAATGTGTTGGGAAGATTAAAATAATTGTTATTGTATTACTGTATTATGAGACCTAAGTTGAAATATACAATGAATACCATGTGCAAATTTTCAAATGAAAATGAGTGTCTATTGACAACTACCAAAGCTTTGTAGCAGATCTATAGAGAAAAGCTTTTTCTACTTCACTTTTTTCTCTTCTGGTTGTCATTCTAGGTATAGTTTATACCTCCAAAGTAAACTTTAAACAATGTTTAAATTTGTTGTGGCATACTGTATCTTTTATATTATAGAGCATATTTCTGGAATTTTTAGATAAAGTGCATATTTTATACCGCATATTTTGACGACTTTTAGGGCATAGCCCTAATAATGATCAATATTTTACGATATATTCCGCTGTGCCTTAAAGTAGTAGTACGTCTGGATACAAATCCAATGACGAAGGGTTCGATTTCAGACAATAAAGTTTATATTTATTTCCATACCAAAAGATTGAGTGTATCCTCGCCTTCTCATTGTATAGTGATGACTGAAAACCGCCATAAATGAGAGGTAGAATTTGAAAAAAAGTTCGAAACCTTGCCTCATTAGCGCCACAGAAACACTCCATTATTTTTAATGAGTTTATCTAAAAGTATTTACAGGCGACGTTAAATTTTAATGAACTGCACTGGGTTACTACAGATGACTCCCGTACGTTACAGATAGATTGCAGACAGACTAATCAGTATACTGTTTCAAAGTGGGTAATAACTAGTGTGGCAAGCTAAATAATTAATGATTTGCTAAGAAGGAATTAACTCACATCACAGAATATTCTACTCTAAGGGTTGTCACGTTTTTCCGTACTCTGCTTCTTTGAAAACAAACAACCCTTAATCTAATGGCTGTTCGGGTGATGAGTAATTTCTCCTGATTCTCAAACTGAGTCTATGCCATATAATTGCACATCCATGAGAAAATTACGATAACAGTTAAATTTTGCAGTAAGCTCACTTCGTCCATATTTCGTAACAGTTATTAAATCAACTACAGAGCGCTTCCTAGTTTGCTCGTGAGTAATGTATTTACGGATCAATTTCCTACTTACTTACAATGGTTTTTATGGAACCCGCAGGTTCATTGCCGCCCTCACACAAGCCCGCCATCAGCCCCTATCCTGTGCAAGATCAATCCAGTCTCTATCATCATATCCCACCTCCCGCAAATCCATTTTAATCAATTTCTAGCCATAATAAATTATCTTTCTAGAGGAGAATTCGTAAATTGGTGAGAGATTTTTGGTTTTTGCATCGCATCATTCATGCAGAAACGTCCCACTTATCGACTCCGTCATCACTATACTTCAATAATGAAAAGCGAACCAATCTGTTGGATCCGTTACCAAAGGTTATTCTTCACGACTGAACTCTTCGTATCGAATCCAACAGATAGATTGTCCTTTTATTACCTACCCATAACGGTGGGGCTCACAGATAAGTAGGGCTGCGACATGCTGGATATTTCTGTATCAGTCACAAGGTACAAAAACCCAAAAAAATACTGCACAAAACTGAATACTGTGAAATTCTTCAACCCATATCTGACAATCGTTATATTCATTCAGACGAATAAGTTTTATTTTTATTTCTTTTTTTAATGACGGGGTTCTTAACTTGAATTGGTTTTTAAGGGCGTAAGACATGAAAAGTATTTTTTAGTTGGTTGTTTGATGACGCTGTATCAACTACGAGGTTATTTAGCGTCGATGAGATTGGTGATAGCGAGATGATATTTGGCGAGACGAGGCCGAGGATTCGCTATAGTTTGCCTGACATTCGCCTTACGGTTGGGGAAAACCTCGGAAAAAACCCAACCAGGTAATCAGCCCAAGCGGAGATCGAACCCGCGCCCGGGCACAACTTCAGACAGGCAGGCAAGCGCCTTAACCGACTGAGCCACGCCGGTGGCTAAAAGTAAATCTGTGGGAAATTGAAAAACTATGTTAGAGGAAAACTATTTAGAAATATATAATTCTGGACATGTGGGCTGATAGTCTAGGTTACAGTTGTTGGTTTTTAAAGTAATTATACGGATTATGCGAATGTTTAATTTTTTTATTGAAATTTAAAAACATGAAAAAAAAAAAAAAGCCGCCCTTAAAAAATCAATTTTATAACAAGTAAAATCTCATAAGATACAGATATTTTCGTGTTATTCTTGAATTACTTTACTGGAAATCATACACAATCAACAAACAGAATGTATAAAAATTATAAATGAAAAAAAGGAAAATATCATGAATGACGAAGAGAAATCAGTCTTTTCACTTGGGATGTACTGCTTTCTAGTCTCGTACCTTATATTAATTTCTGTAGGCGAGCTGACAACTTCTTCATACGTAAAATGCCGTATGCGACGTAGGACCTACTATTTCAGCTTTTCCAAGTCTTGCATTTCTTTATGTTTTATTAGCATTTTTCCTGCTGTCTATGGGCTTGATGGTTGAGGAATAGATTCTCGCAGAGGTACCATGAAGAATGCGTGTCTTACTAATTCATTGATACTACTAGATACTTTGATGTATCCAACTCTGTCGTGTGCATACTCAAAGTGGAATAGGGTAGGCCCATACTTTGCAAAATTGATTACCTCACTTCTTTGTTTGTTCCTTCTTTCTTCAGAAACAACAGTCTTTTTGTAATATTTTTCTGTTTTCAGCTGTTCGCACTCAGTCATTACTGCCAATTGAAGAGTTTTAAAACGATGCATGTCACTGACTACTAACCAATAGAAACAAATTGTGAATTTAACTTCCCTCTAACAAACCAACGAACAATGTTATTGGCGTCCTTTCAAGCAAAAACGATGGTTTATCAATGTACTTTCGAAAGTACTATAAAAATTAAAACGTCAAAAATGATGACTTACGCCCTTTAAAAAAAAACTCAATTCACTTGCAGTTATTCGCTCCGACTCTATGAGCGCAGCGTTTCTATATTATTCTGATGATGATGATGATGATGATGATGATGATGACGACGATGACGACGACGACGACGGACAACTGTCTGAATGTTATAGAGGTACAACAGTATCTGAAAAAAACTTTGTATTGCTTGGACGATGGATTTGCCCAACTTAAGTTATAAATTCAGCGTGGATCAACCGGGATTAGAAACGAATAATAAGGTAAAACAGGTACCCGCCTAGATAATCTGAAGCCAGTATTCCGATAGAAAATAATTTTCATTTTCCAAGAACAAATTAGTTACAATAAATTCCGTCTAGGCCTACTATACTTTCGAGGATTCAGCCCTTTCGCATATCTCTTTCTCACTGGCTGTGAGAAGTACTAACTAACAAGTGACATTTAGAAATAGTAGGAATAAAGGTCCTAGCCAGGTGATTATGTATGGCGCAAGTTCACCTGTTGAGATGGTAGACGGCGAACATAAAACGAGAGACACAGACTCAATTGCGGTGGGACGTACTGTGATCAGAGCTTCTCAACCTGTTGATATTCACGTACCGGCAAAATATAAAGAAAAAGCTCGCGAACTGGGCAATCAGATAAAATCAAGCTGCTCTTGAGCTTTTATTTTTAGAATTCATTAGTAAAATTTGCAGTCACGTCTGGAATCAGTATGTTCATCCTTCTTCTCTCAAACGTAATTGGCAATGAATGACTGCCATATTTGCTTTCGTTTATTTGCCAAAATCTTTTAGATTCGTAGATCCACCAGAGTGCGGTAACAATGTCTATTCGGTTACTGTATTTTGTCTTAAATGTAGCAAAAGTCGAAAAAGTTGCTTATCTTATAGGCCGACATGTAGTTGAAGTTACCAATAATTTTTTTAGATTTTCTGCTGAGATCTGGGTATTCTTCATTCACACATAACCAAAAATGATGACTTAGTTTTGAATCTGAAGTTCAGGGTTGCATCAAGTTACGACAGCTACATTTACATGAGCCTATCAATTCACTCTTCTGTGAAAGGACGAACTACATCAAAGATCCCTTTGTGGAGAATTCTCAAGCTTTCAAACAACGCGCAGAGATGTTGGCATATAATAGTTAATAATTATGTACTTTTGGTTTATGTCCGCAAGTTAGAAATTCGTGAAGGAGAAAACAATTTCAAATCTCTTCTCTGCAATCGTTGCTTCCAAAGAGTATATATATTTTTCCTGAATACATTAGCTTTCCTTCCATTCTTCATAAAGAAAGAACTCTGCCAGGACTAAGTTTTGATCTTGAAGGAGTAATGTATCTCTTCCTGTCTTTCAGCATCTCCAATTGAAGTCTGATGAAGGTTTTTCACTAGGTCTACTAGCTGCTCTCTGTGACTAATGCAGTGTGTGTACAATACGAGTATATCTATATGAGCGACACCTTTTACCTTCGATAGCACACCTGAGTGGTTTCCAGTCATGCACGCGACACCATCCATACATACACCAACACATTTGATGCAATCCAAGGCATGTGTCTTCGTAGGAATAGCATAGTTCATGATATCAGCAACTTCTTCACTTTTTTCTATCAATCGCTCTTCAACATGTGCAGCTATGTCGACAATTCTTCGTTGCACGGTGTTATCCACTGCAGGAATTATCTTTAGTTTCTGAGCAGTCACTCAGCAAGTGCCAAAATTCCACTCACGACGTATAGGCTAATGAAGACTGTATTAACTTCTCACCAACTGTGAACTGTTATTTCGTTATGACTATTCCAAGCCATAATAGTTACTTCAGAAGGTAATTTTCTGTAGCTGAACATTTTTCCATACAACTTCCCTCAGCATTTCGGTACGTAATCTTTTTAAAATGCCTGAAAATGTAGAGCAATTTTATACGGTTTGATAACACCATACAGAAGGTCATAATGGCCGTGGTAATAGTTCACCCACCGGGACCATAATGAACCCAAAATTTTAAATAATTACTGTCATAATATCTACCAAATTGTTCTTTTTTTTCTTCTTATAATTTTCACATACGTCACCAGATATCGTCCTCTGCAACGAAAAGTAGCGTAAGCGCAATTTTTACCGAAAATGAGTTATGATGCTTAGAATAAATATTGCCCAGCACTGCGTATTGACTATAAAAACTTCATGAGACCCAACAATTATTTTCCCTCTGATAAGTTGGTTTAAACTTTGACTATCGTATTCACAACCATGTTGGATAAGTTACGCAACTATTTCTCTCGTAAAGTTAGCAAAATGCTCCGTACGATACTCTGCTTTGCAGAGGACGATATGCGTTTTTCCACTAATTGTGAACTTCATGCATTTTAACTTCCTTCTATTGTTTTCTCTTTCCGCTATTTCTACTTGGAAAAGAAAATAGCTTTTCTGGCATTCATTATCTGTGACCGGTATGCAGAAGAACAAGTCTTCACTAGTGTTACAGAACGGAACTTACCATCTTTTTAGACTGAAGCACCAGGATACGAAAGCGCTAATCGTCCATCGAATCCACTTTTCTGCGATCTTACACTAGTCAGTTACTAGCTAGGACACATGTAAAGGCCTACATTTGAGCCGTTCAGAGCAAAAGTGGTGTAAGTCAAAATTGGATATTTAGGTTGAAAGTAAAAATTCTGTAAAATACAGCACAAAGCAGCAATTAATATGTCCTTCTTGCTGTCCACTGACTACTAATAGTTTAAAATAAATTGAATATTAATTGCTACTGTGCGCTATATTTTACAGAATGTTAACTTTAACCCTCATTACCCATTTTTTACTTACACCACTTCTGCTCTGAACGGCTCATTTATATTCGATACAGAAAATGTCGGACCTTTCAGAGAGATAACAGTCGATTAGTGGATTGTTTGCAATCTGGCCAAGAAACGGTAGCATGAAATGATACTAGGTATGCAGTTTCTTTACAGTTCTGGCAGAGAGATAGCAGGATGAGGTTAAATACTGGTATATTAAAAGACTGTTGAGCTATTTTTCATCATTATCTGTTTACATAAAATAAGTAGTATATATACGTAGTATACTGTATAACCAAACTAAAACCCTAGCATATCGCTTGGTAAATTAGGGTTCTTTTGCACGGATATTTAATAATAATAATAATAATAATAATAATAATAATAATAATAATAATAATAATAAATAATAATAAATAATAATAATAATAATAATAATAATAATAATAAATACTGGTATACAATCACAGCAAGGCAAGATCGGAGTTTGCAGAAAGTTATTATAACCAACTTGTACAAAAATAGAAACGTTGTACTATATCTATTCTTTTTTTCTTTCTGCTTCATCAAAACCTACAAAACTCAGTTAATACTAAAATGAATAAATCTACGAATTTTCTGTGCGCCGGTAAAATACTTTTCAGGGCCGGAGCTTGAAGAATACTTCTGTAGATGACTTTCCATTTTTTTTTTTAAGGGAAATGCTTCCAGGTCCGCTAATTTGTAGCAAGACCACTTAAGCTACACGAGGTCCAATTAATCGTAATAAAAAAAATCAGATGTGCCAAAAATGTGTTAAATAGAGGCACACAATCCAATTTTCTTAACATGGGTTGTTTTTTTTATTCCAGTGACCATACTGATCGCACAAAGGGACCTCTATGTTAAAATAATAACACTAATATTCAACCCAGCCTTCATGTGGAATTAAGATTTCTCCGTAGCTAATCCACTGTAATTAGAGTCGCTGTTCGAAAGAAACTGGTTTTGTGGATTGAAAAATTCAATTCCTTCAGGCAGCACAATTTGTCAACCAGTAAGAACAAATTGTCTGCTATTTGCTTACGGTTTAACATTGTCTATGGCTGCACACCAAAGTTTGCTCCTGCACTTCTGTTCTCTTGATATCGAAGTAGAGATAGTACAGATCGTAGCAGGGAAGTACGAAATAATAGAATGATGCGCATAGACTCATCAACCATCTCTTGGATACTGAAGATAGACATGATCGATTGTTCACGTCAATGAGATTAAGATAGAGAGTGACAGTGCAGACGAATAATAAAACTAGAGACGTAGTTTAAATTTTCGCCAAAAACAAAGAGAATGAAATAGTTAATCACAATTTCAACATGCAACTTTGATTAAAATTATAATAAAGAATGTACATAAATTAATAATTAAAAAAATACTTTTATATGAGAGTCCCCCAGTATACGACAACGAATTAATGGAATTCTTGCCTTCCATATTTTTTGTTATCTTTTGATAGGAAATTACCGAAATTCTATTTTCTGTAATTTTAATTAGCTGCTAAACGATAATAATTAAGCAGCCCGTTCTTAGCAAAGATGATCACAGTTATAGTATCTCTGGATGTACTGTCATCCTCTGAGGAGTTTAGTGCTGAGAGGAATGCGATTCCGACTAGTCTAGCGCGGTACTGGAGTGGGAGGGAACAGTGACAGCGGCAGTCTGGAAGAAAGTATAATCATACTGAAAACATTCGCCCAATTTACGAGACCAGTATGCCTATTACTTTTCTAACGTATTTTTTTGCGAGATAGAGATACAACCATTCGTACTTACGTGTTCAGAGAAGGAAAGTATTGTAGACAATTTTATTTATTTATTTATTTATTCTGGTGAAGTTAAGGCCATCACACCACCAGAAATACAAATACAATAAAATAAATAAAAAGAAAAATCATAATAAAACTACAATAATATGAATGAAAAGAAGAATCATACTATAAAATTTAGTGATTAGTAGAATTGAATTAAATGTGTAAAGTAATCAATTTAAATATACTGTACTGCTGAACTCACTTGAGAAGTAAAACTACTTGGTTTGTATTTTAAGATATCACCAACAAATGATTTTCGCATGACATTATAGGAATCTGTTTTTCCCGATACCAATCACACATATTCTAAAATTCCAATAGAATAAAACCAAAAACGCTTCCACAGCATGTTTCCTTAAAAATGACTTGTAACGGTGAAATATTTAAATGAGTAATCCATATAATATTAATATAGCTAGCATCAGGGAGATGTTTGAGCAAAAATTGCAACAATATATTTAATATATTAATAACAAAACCATATAGGCCTAAGTAAACAATATGTATATGAAATATTCACACACTACTACAAACTGAAGACTGTATATTTTTGGACGATTAATACTTCCCACTCCGTTCGGCTCGGCTTGTCTGTAGCAACAAAAGAATCTACCTGCAACCCCCCCCGCACCGATGGCAAGAATACCTCAGGTCCCAGCGCTAAACTCGTCGGAGGAAGACAGTAGTACAAAATGATCCGAAAAAGCGTTCCAACATCATCCTCTTCTGTTTCAATCCTATAGCAGATACTCAACCAGCACATGCGCATAAGATGATTCATAGTTCGCACATGAACTGATACATGAACTGCTTGTTGGAACGAACCTCATAGGTAATCTGGAATCTTCACAAACGGTTGATTAAGGGCAGTTGCTGTTGCTGTAACAAGTGACACGTGCAATGAAGCGACTTGTCGTGGAATCCTGGCCACACTGAGTATTGATCCCTAGTCTACATAATGAGACGACCGTGCGCTGCCATAGACCAACTGACTATGAAATCCCTAACCTCTGCTACGGCTTTTTGTATTATTCAACGTCTCGTACGCCTGGCGCAAGGGTCGTTACAGCGGTCGTAGTGAATTGCGAATCAGTTCCTAACATAGAAGCGGTCGCACTACAATACTTCTTCGAGACACTGTCGGCACCAGCTAATACCAAAATAAAGATTCCAGTTGGTATCACGTATATACCAGGGCTTCGACTTCGATTCTGTACAGCGCATTTCTCACGCACCAAAGGCTCACGCTAACGAAAATTTATAGCACATCATATGATTTACATAAATTAACAACAGCATCAGCACGAACAGCAGCAGCAGCAGCAGTAGTAGTAACAGTAGTAGGCCTAATAATAATAATAATAATAATAATAATAATAATAATAATAATAATAATAATAACAACCATGTATTGTGGGCCCCTATCACCACGGCATGGCGCGTCCTCAGGTTGCGGATAGAGGAGACGGCCTCCAGATATGCAGCGTAGCTGCGAATATATTGCATAAGCAGTCGTGGACAGCCGATAAGGGGTGGTCCTCCAGCTTGGGGGTTGTGCGAAGGGCTAACAACCCATCACCGTAAAAAAACAGCTTGTTACGAAATCTAATCTTGCTCAGGAAAGGGACCAATGGCGGGCTTATGTGAGGGCGGCAATGAACCTCCGGGTTCTTTAAAAGCCAGTAAGTTTAAGTTTAAATAATAACAATAACAAATAATAATCAATCATAACTTTATAAAATAAAGGCATAAAGATTAGTCGAATCAGGTATTTGCTGCAGTAAATAAGAAACCATAACATGACAGTCCTGAATATCCCAACAAAACCTCCGAAATAATAACAAACTGTTGCTGAAAATGGCCATAAAGTCATGTACAAGTCAGTCGTAAATATGCGCTCCTGCATACATGGCTTGAATGTCTTCAATGCAGGTAGTAGGCTATTGATAGTACAACACAATGAGAGGAATTCGGCCGGCACCGTGAATTGTGTCCCGGTATAACTCAGATGGAAAGAGCGCTCAGTGCGCACAGCTGAGAGGTCCCGGGTTCGATTCCCGGTGCCGGAACGAATTTTCTCAAATTAATAGATGTTTACACTATGGCTACTTATAGTCACTGATTATTCAATAAGGATGGCGAGAGCTCATATAAGAATATATATGTATGAATCATATTACTTGAAACAGAGCTGAGTCCTTTAGAATTTCTCTAAGGATTTTCTCAACATTGTAAAATGTGAATCCTTTTGATTTCAAACGGTTACAGGTGTATTTGGAGATGGTATCACGAACTCCAAAAAGAAGTCGTGTACTGACCAACGATTAGCCATGATGTTATATTGTTTGCTGAAATAAGGAATGCAAGGTTCATAGATGATTCTCTTTTCATCATCAGTAAGTTTTGGCTGTTGTGAATCTCTTTCAAACCTGGTAGTCGGGTCTAGTATTGTTCCTGTGTTCTTTTTTTCTTAGATTCTAAGAAAATTTGGGATAATCAGAAAGCAGCTGCAGCAGCAGTAGTAGTGGTAGTGGTAGTGGTGGTGGTGGTGGTGGTGGTCGTAGTAGTAGTAAGAAAATGGTCAAAGGAAGGCAGAGATATCGCTTTATTCATGGTGCTAACCCGATGCTGGTCCTCATCTTACCTGAATTATTGAGATGAGATAGTATACAACATCAATATTGTCAATGACGCTGCAATGACGACCGTCCTTCCATGGTAACGAACGACATTCTGCACGAGATAACTTTGCTAGCACGAAAGACGGCAGATCCAGACTTGGCCAATCGATAAAACGCCCCAACACAAATCGGCCCACAACGCCAGGAATAGCGAACAAAGTAGAAATTTAACTGACCTAACTGACATGAGACTATTTCGCTGAAGCGTGTTCGCACAGGTAAAAGTTAGCAGCCTCAACAGCAAATTTACTCAATGACAGAAAATAAATCAAATTCATATCTTATAAAGGAAATGTCGAACAGATAGCAGCCTACGTTGATCTATTAAGTAATGGCAACATCAGTATTTCTACATAGTCGCGAAACGGGACTTTCGATAAAGTACACAGAAAAGGAAATTAAGATGTGATGTTCTTGGAATATGCTGCAAGATAAACGAATTCAGAATGTTGAGAAGTAGCTTTCAACCATACAGTATTGGATTGAACACATCTATTTTAATAGCATTTTCTGCAAGTTTGTATTGCAACTCTGATATGTTTTTGAATTTTGCATTTTCATATCCTTATATCTGCATTTTAGGTTGCCCTCCGTTCAGCAGAAAGAAAAATAAATTGAATATGTCATTGGATCCAAATTAGAGCTTAGAATGTTTACATTAATGAAGAGAAATTGTTCATTCCTTGGATAAATAATCCCTAACAAATGAGCAGCTCCATAGCCAATTTTAAATATCATAGTTATTTCGCTAACAGTAGGCAGATTGTAACGTCTTCTGTCTGCATTTCTGTTTCTTGTAAACACCATTTTGCATTAGAAAGAGACTGGCCGAGCTATTTAAGAGAGATATATAGGCCTACTGTATATGAATAGTACAAGGGAAAAACAAAGTCACAATTCTCATAAATGTGATGCCATCATCTAATTCAGTATATTACTGCAAACTTCAGTGTTTTTCTTAACAAAACTGGTAAAAGAGAATTATCACCACATATACAGCAATTCTTTCCTACTTTTTCATTAGGAACAGCAATACATTTTTGCAGTAACACACTGAATTAGAAGATGATATCACCCTTAAGAGCACTGTGACTTTTGTTGTTTTTCCTCTGTACTCTTCATATACTCGTATACAGTGTGTTTAAAAAAAGCGCAATTTCAGGTCTGTATTCCACATATGTAGACAATATAAAAAGTTCATTACAACATGTATCCGGAAATGCTTGGTTTCCGAGTTATGGCCTTCAAAACAGTGATGTTCACCGGGAAGGTTTTCTTTCCTCAGGTAGGTTCCTTTACAACAGATGTTCAAAATTTCCATCTCCTGCTCGAATACAAGCTTCACATCGACGTCTCATGGTCCTGCGAACACGATCCCAAATTCCAGTAGTATTGCGTATTTCCTCACAACCTGCCACAATTCGATTCCGAAGGGATTCCATGTCACGCACCGGAGACGAATACACCAATGATTTTAAATGGCCCCACAAGTAGAAATCGATAGGATTCAAATCAGGTGAGCGTGGAGGCCAAGCAATTGGGTCACCTCTATCTATCCATCGATCAGGATACCTCTCGTGGTACGAACCATGAGCCAGCGCAGCATTGCCGTACATGAAGTGCACTTCTACAAGCTCTTGATTTGAGTACATGTCGCACAGTACAACGTCAAACACAACACTCATTGTACCCTTCGCCTCGGAATTAACTGTCAGAGTGTCCTCTGTTAATATCTTCTGTCACGGCACCTACCTGCGGGAAGAAAAACGTTCCGGTGAATATCACTGTATTGAAGGCCATAACTCGGAAACCAAGCATTTCCGGACACAAGTTGTAATGCACTTTTTGTACTGTCTACATATGGGGAATACATATACCTGAAATTATGCCCTCTATTTTTGAAACACCCTGTATACTTGCAATAATCAAGCATCAAAGTCAGAAACGTAGAAACGAAAAAATGTAACTAATATCGAAATTAAAAAAACTAAACTGAGTGCACATGAAAGAAATTAAGATCACACATCATGTTCATTCATTCTTAGTTTTCTGTCCAAGAGTAGATCTTTCACTGCAAACCCAGCTTCTTCAACCTTTCCTATTATCTACCTTCCTCTTGGTATCCGCATACGAATCATGTACCTTAATGTTTTCACGCCTTCCCCAGTATACCTCTCCCGGATATCCGAATGGGATATCATTACAAAAATCGATCTTAAATAACCCTCAACCATTTTGCTGCTATGACGCTACGACCCAAATTGAGCTTGGCCTCCTCTGTACTTCGCCTACGATACTCTCTATTTCTAGCTTTTGTTTTCCTTCTCTGTATCCGCCGTAGTTTCAAGGCATCCTGTCTGATTTCATCCTCCTATCTCTTCCTGGGTTTTCCTAACATTCCAAGTTTCAATATTCATGTCCGTTTGTCTTGAACACAGTCATTTCCGGTTTGTCCTCCCTATTATCAGAAGCTTAGTTTGAGGTTTCGAGACAATGGCTTTTTGACGGTGTGAGGTTGTTAACCTTCACGCTCAACCCCAACCTGGAGGACCAGATCTCCACATTTAAGCCACTTGGAGACAGGGTGGCCTGGTTTTATCTCCAGACACTGGGTACCCATTTTTGTCGCCTTTTATGGCATGCTTAGGCTACATTGGGACTATTATTCAACCCGGTCACCACACTGAGGTTTATTCAGAATAATTTATTCCAAAATCTTGAAAACGTTAAGTTGCAGAATGTTGGTCAAAATGGAAGCTGTCATCACCATTGAGGGATGCATTTCTATATAGCTGCTTTTTGACTTCATGTACTTAACCTCAAAACTGTTCATAGCACATGTAGCTAGTTTGCTTCTTTTGTTGACTGTCGGACTCACATGATGCCGTATTCGTGACGTATTTGTAGCATTCACCCATGGATTATATGTTACCGTAAATGTACGAAGACAATTAAATTTTATAGAATGAGACTTCGTACATGGTGCAGCCAGTGTTTTCCGTAGCAACTAAAACATCAAAATCATGTATTTCGGAAAAATAGTTTAGAATTTCACATCACATTAAAAACCCACTGAACAAAGATTGTTAGGAGTATATAATAAAAATGAATTTAAATGAAGATAGGTTTCTATCAATGCATGTCAGGACAAAAATGTGAACCAAAATATCGATTGTTTTACGAAAAGATGACACATTTTTACCGTATCTTCTAGACAGCCATATTTATGTTAATTTTAAACCCTTAATCCTGATATTCAATGTGTACAGATTTCCACAGCAAAAGTCACATACAAAAAGACAGACTGAAGCCATACCGAAAATGCATCTACTGTATCCAGAATGCTGCAAATGTGTATTGCAGTCCAAATACCCAAAATGGAATTTAAAAATAATACTTTCCACATTCCATATAGTAAACACGACTAATATACAGTAGAGCGTCTCGTTTAGGCACAGTGAGAACGTAAACAAAGTGCGGGTAACGTGCGGGGGGGGGGGAGGGACGAGCCGTACGATAAACACGAGGGATGCACAAGGCTTTAGTTACAACATTTATGGCGGAGAATTATGTTTTTCAAAAACACACAAAACAAAAGAACACAAATTGCATAACGTTATCATATACATACTTTAACAAACAATCAATTGTAACATTGAAATAATTCAATATAACAAACCAAATTTTGCTACTTATATGATGTTGCTTTCAAGCAGCATTTTTTTACGGTCATGAATTTCATTCTCTGTATGACTAACATAATATCACAATCTTCTGTGGCCGAATTAACAAAACTACAGTATGTTGGGCTGAAGTGGCAAAATTATTTCCTAAACATAATTTTCACTTCTCAAAGTTCAATTTATTCAGGTAATTATATTTAGGAAATAGTGTTGTCACTTCAGACCAATATACTGTAATTTTGTTAATTCGGCCACAGAAGACGGTGATAATATTGTGAGTTTTATTAGTAACAACAATGTAATTTATTCGTCACCACAATAATTCCTTTCTACAATTCACCTTAAACGCTCTCGTCAACAATTGGATCTTCACTCAACACAGTATTCGTTATAGCACTCCACCTACGACAATGACAATTTACTTGGACTATTACGCACAACAATGAACTGTTAATCTTAACTAATATTTACAAAGCACTATTTACAAATCAGAACTACCAGTTCTCAGTTCACAGTTCTTCTATCTCAGTCACTCGAGTTCACGGTATCTCGAACCACAGACCTTCAGAGACAGTTCACTGTACTCGAACTCGGGTCCCTCCAACTGCGGTCCACTGCACTCGAACTCAGGCCTTCCAACTGCGGTCCACTGCACTCGAACTCAGGCCTTCGGATGCTGACGCAGATGCGGACGCACACTCGAGTCGAACTCCGGCTGGCTTGCTTGCTCTGGCTTTCTCACTGACTGAATAACTGAAAACTCTGAAACTCTAGTTCGCTGGCGCCTGCTCTTTTATAGCAAAATCATAGTTGCGAGAACCTTCTACAGTTGTGTAGAGAATTATCTCGATATCTCTACATCGACAGACTCCTGGAATAGTCGAGAAGGTCGTTCCACATTCACTGCGTTAAGTAGCAGCTGCGTGCAGACTCGTTGCGTTGACGTATACACCCTCTCTCTTCTCTCCACCGCGCGACGTCACTCAATGTTCCGTGGAGCCTGTGCGATCTGCTTTCTTGCGGGACGCTGGTCGTGAGTTCGATTCTCACGTCGCTGTCACAATATATTAGTCATACAGAGGCTGAAATCCATAACCGTAAAAAATGCTACTTGAAAGCAACATCATATAAGTAGCAAAATTTGATTTGTTATATTGAATTATTTCAATGTTACAATTGTATTGCTTGTTTGTTAAAATGTGTATATGATAACGTTATGCAATTTGTGTTCTTTTATTTTGTGTGTTTTTGGAAAACATAATTTCAATTAATGCTCCACCATAAATGTTGCAACTAAAACCTTGTGCATCCCTCGTGTTTATCGTACAGCTCGTCCTCCCCCCACACGTTACCTGCACTTTACTTACGTTTTCACTATGCCTAAACGAGACGCTCTATCGTAACGAAGTCAAGTCGTTATTAGTGAGACTATATGTCGCTTTTCTTGAGAGAATATCCCTGAAGACCGAACCCACGAGTGTGTGATGATACATTAATGAATTAAGACACCGCCTCCTCTAATAGAAAATTTTGCTGCATGGGCAAGCCTGTTCTTAAGCACTCCCCACACATCATCACCGAGCAAGGAGGCAAATACGCGACGTTTTAAAATGCCACGTTATGACTGATAAAAAAATTAAGTAACTTGCACTGCAATACTATACCACTTCTTCAATATATCACTTGGAGCAATTACCTCCATTACATTATTCAGCCACATATTCCTCTAATTCATCATTCCAATAATCCAAAATTAATTCCATACAATCGGTTGTGAGGAAAAAGAAACAAAACAAATAATTTAAATAACACAAGAAATGATCATTCATATGCGTTTTACGCATTTCATGTCAACAAAGTTCCTTCATCTTGATGCGAATGAAATTGCTGTTTATAGTTTACTTTCTTAATCTGTCAGTTAAAAGGAATTATTTTAAATGGCAAAGATATTCGGCTTATTTTATCTAAATCTGTGTAAAATTAATTACATGTGTAATAACAAGTGAATATACATTATAATCATTTCTAATATTATTTCTAAAAGCCTTTGATAAAGTAGGCAGATCAAGGTTATTACAAATTTTAGTAGACGACAATGTTCCACAACAGTTTATTCACAATATTCATAACATATATAACCAAAATACTGTAAAATAGCAATTAAACAAGATGGTAAGCTATCATCTTGGACACCCATCAATACTGATGTAAGACAAGGATGTGGATTATCACCCATTCTCTTTATTATTTATATGAACCGAATAATTAAAGAGGGGAAGCAAACTCGCCATGGATATACACAAATTAACAGACACCTTAAATTGGATTCAATTCTCTTTGCAGATGATTTGGTATTATTAGCACTTTCAGAAGACGACCTCCAAAGGTCAATATAATATATAATTTGCAGCAAGTAGCAGCCACATACAATATAGAAATTTCAACAGATAAAACAAAAATTATGGCATTCTGTGGGAAATACCCAATACAAAGTAAAATTTGCCTCGATAATAAAATATTACAAAGATGTAATAGTTTCCCATATTTAGGTTACAATCTTTCCATTTTTGAACAATTGGACATATCACAGAAAATTAATAAATACACAAGCGCTAAGGGGATTATAAATAGTGTGATGAAACCATCCTTGGTTCAGAAACACACCCGCATATGTCTCTACAACATATTGTACACGACCGATACTCAGCTATGGCAGCGAAGCATGGACACTGAGGAAAGCAGAATAACGGCTTGTGAAATGTGATTCATGCGAAGAACAGCGGGCTATACTAATCTGAAAAGAAATTGTGAAATTTTAAAGGAACTAAAAACTCAACCAGATTTAGATTACATTGTTCAATATCAGTCTAATCCCAAAGGGAAATTTATAATTATGTACCACATGGCCAAAGATCTGTGGGTCGCCCTGCTAAGAGATGGCGTGAAAATTTTATGTGAGACCGTAACAGGCCTTGCGGCCTAACACTTGTCAGGCAGAAGAAGAAGAAGAAGAAGAAGAAGAAGAAGAAGAATATTCTTTCTATTCAGTACAATCAGCATTCACCGGTGCGTTTGCCTGCTGTTCCAAAGTTGTGCTTGGACTGATTACCTAGTTGGATTTTCTGAAGTTACCCCTGATTGTTGGGTAAATGTGGAGGTAATTCATAAGAAATCCTCGGCCCCATTCCGCCATCACCATTTAAAACAATAAATAACCAAGTGTTGACAGTATCGTTAAATGGCCGATTAAAAATCATTTCAATGCTAGAATATTGTATATTACTTCATAACAAGGCCTCCTTCCTTCTTAATAATTTGTTCTAGAGGTTCACTAACCGCAGCTGTAATTCCTCAACAATAAGGAGACAAGAGTCAGTTCTCCTCTTGACTGCTTATTAGTACGGACTTAGATAAATTTGAAACCAGAAGTAATAATTTATCTTAAAAGCAGTTTCTTAGTTATGTTACCTGTCACATAATGACAGAATACAAAAAAATAACATTGGAAAACGTATTATATGTCTTTCACGTGTTAAATTTTATGTTACCTTGTTAACATGTTTCGACCTGCTATTGGCCATCATCAGAACTGGTTGTTGCTGGTCTTGGCGCCTTTTGTTTTGTTTCCTGTGGAGGTGTGTTTGTGTAGTGTAATGTGGAGTCAAAGAGTGTGTGTGTTCTGAAATTGAGTTGTGTTGAAAATTTCATTTGGATGTGTTTTTGTGTGTTTGTATATTTCATATTGTTCTAGTGTGTTTAGTTTCTGGCTTTTTGGTTGGATGTGTAGAATTTCCATATCTGTGTTGATGTCTCTGTATGTGTGGTTAGCATTTGTGATGTGTTCTACATATGTGGAAGTGTTTTGTAATTTTGTTAATGCTAACCACACATACAGAGACATCAACACAGACATGGAATTTCTACACATCCAACCAAAAAGCCAGAAACTAAACACACTAGAACAATACGAAATATACAAACACACAAAAACACATCCAAATGAAGTTCTCAACACACAACTCAATTTCAGAACACACACACTCTTTGACTCCACATTACACTACACAAACACACCCCCACAGGAAACAAAACAAACGGCGCCAAGACCAGCAGCAACCAATTTTGATGATGGCCAATAGCAGGCCGAAATATGTTAACAAGGTAACATAAAATTACGTTAAAGACATATAATACGTTTTCCAAAGTGATATAGTGTTAAAAGTTGTGTAATCAAGATGTATAAAAAAATAACAAAGACAATCGTCCGACTATTCTTGAAGCTAAGCGCCAGTATATGTTTTATTTTGAAATAAAGGCCCACTACCTTTTTTTTTTTTTTTAACTGAAATTTATATATTTCATGTGTATCGTCCCGGCTAAATTGACTCATAAATACTGAAAATGAACTAAATCGAATCCAAGTAAAGAAGTGTAATCAAGTAGAAACAAATGAAATAAGGTAAAGGAAACTGATCTAACGTACAAGCCTAAAATAGTAGAACAAATACAGGAACCTGAATGTTTAGCAATGTAAGATGGAAAGTAAAATAAAATAATTAATATAAAATAAATTTGTGTAACCTTAAATAAATTAGGCCTACAATACACAGAACACAGAAAAATACAAACAAAAGGAGGGTAAATTTAATAGAAAGTGAGGTGAAAGAAAAGTGTGAAGCGAAGTCAAATAAAAATAAAAATTGAGTTACAATAAAATTAAAGACGGCAAAGTAGTTTAAAGAGAGTATGTGAGAATGGAATGTAAAGCAAAATACATAAAATAATGGGATTTAAAGTATTAAGTAAGGCTTATTAATTGAAATCCAGGGCTTCTGATATTCAACTAACAGTTATTAACCAAAGGTCCACGCTAGAGAAATTAATGAAGGGCCTACGAGGCCCTGTCTTGACGGATCGATGTGATGAGGTGGGATCAGGTCATGGTGCGTGGGTGGTGTGGGCGGCCAGCTCATGTCACGAAACGCTTTTACAGCGTAATCCAAGCTGTGTAACGAGTTTGTACCAAATGCGGAAACTTCGCAGCGTGAAATAATACACAGGGGATGATAATCAAGTTTCATACAACAGTTACTGGACCTACAAGCCTCAAACAAAACTTTGCTCATTTAACGATGCTGTATTAGGCACGGCAGTTATTTAGCAGATGACAGTCATAAATATTGAACAGGAAGTTATGCGACTGCAATTGTAGACTTACTTATGAAATAGCCTGACATTTATCTCAAAACTGTGGTGCTGAGAGGGAAAACCAAAGAAAACAGCTGTAAATGATCAATCGTCTGTATATGTGCGTAAGAATGAATACCAAAGGTCAGTGGCGGATCGTGATAAAATATTATGTGTGTTCACAATTTTGTGTTCCAAAATCGAAGAGAATTTGAAATTGTACGTTTTTAGCCTAATATGAAATGTCATGATTCCAATGTTTCACTGTCGAAAAAACCGTATATAAATTCAAAACAACATATAATAATAATAATAATAATAATAATAATAATAATAATAATAATAATAATAATGAAACCTAGTCTTTTTATTTCCAATTTTTCCTGGTAAGCCAGTTTACCCAGTTCTTTACTCTTCAAAATTACTCGAACAGAATTCATTGTTTACGTTTGTTAAAAATTAATACATAACACAATTTACAAAAGCGTGTGTTCAGTAATATATTTTGATTCACAACACACTGATACAGTATAGCCTATACCAGTACTATAATCCCATTCGCATAGATTTATTACTATAAATACATGCCAGTAAATATTATTCTTAAATAACATACACCACCATACAGATATTTAAATTCATACCACTATCACATTCAGCCAGCACGTCTTTGAAAGCCAAACCATGGATGAATATTATATATTTATCCATGGCCAAACTATGCAATATGCCGACACTGAAGTATAGGCCTAGAAATTCACAAACTACACTCTCTTAGCAGCACTGTACACACATCCACATAAAGTAAACGTTCCGACAGTGAGATGCTAACACCTGCAGGCTAAAACACAGACTAATTAAATTTCCTCCTCGAGATATAGCACGTAAACGATAGGCATAGATGCACCTGACATCTGTAAGATAGATTCACTGTTCACTTAATGCTTTGTGCTCTTAACGTGTCATAAGTGGCCAGCGAAAGACAATTTTCTCCCGCGCATGCGTGAAATTTCTGTAACCTTCTTGAAAACAGCACGGCTTGTACGTGAACGGATGTTGCCAAGTTTACATAAGAAGTTTATGCAAGATGCGGGAAGTTTAAAATACTCGATCCTGATATTATACATCCTCACTACGCCAATACGGTATTAAATAATAAAACTAGTCGTGCATTAAGGGAAACAAGGTCTTCACGTGCTGTTGTGCTCTTATTGACGCACCGCCACTGCCAAAGATTGACTAATTGAATATGAATTAATGATAATATTGACCTTAACATATTTGGCTTAGCATTGTTATCATAGAAACAGAAGTTCGTTTATTCAATCTTCAACTGATACTACGCAGAATTTTACAAGTTTATCTCTAGTAGTTCAGGAGGTTTTTGAAGCATAAAGAAGTGACTATGTGTGACGTTGTGGAGAATTAGAGAATAATCAACTTCATGCAGAATAGAAATAGAAATACCTCCAGGGCCACCAACGTAGCTCAACCAACAGCGCGTTTGCCTGCTGATCCGGGTTCGATTCTCGCTTGGGCTGATTATCTGGTTGGATTTTTTCCGAGGTTTTCCCCAATCGTAAGGCGAATGTCAGGTAATCCATGGCGAATCCTCGGCCTCATCTCGCCAAATATCATCTTGCTTTTACGAATTCCATCGATGCTAAATAACCCAGTAGTTGATACAGCGTCGTTAAATAATAAAGTAAAAAAATGCCTCCAAAAGGAAAGTGAAAGTCTATCCAGCGAAATCAATCAAGTGTTGGCAGAATATGTTTCTTCATGTCCAGTCAGGCGGGGAAGACGACACGCGAACATGCAAAGGTTGCTGATCGATCACAGACTATGTGTACCCAAGAAATTGTGACCGTGTGAATCATTTAATCATGGGAGATCGTCCGATAATCATAGGACTTTTTTTTCTTGTTAGGAGGGAGGGAAGGAGGGAGGGAGGGAACATCTCACGCACTACGACCTGAAGTCTATATGGGATGAGTTGCGTGCCCACCGATCCTCTACGCGCACCGACCTAACCACTTGACCCCCTTAACGACTGGTCCCGACAGCCAACAGAACTCCTGCTTCGGCAACTCCCTCTAGGCTCCCTTAACGGTTCGAGGCGGAAGTCCTCCACCGAGAAGGTCTGCCCAGGGTTCCGTTGCAGACGCTATCCATCATCACTTGAATACAATCCACGGAGGCCGGTCGAGAGAGCCAGCATCTTCGGAGGCCCGCCTGTAGAGCGATCTGAAAATCAGAAGAAGTAACGGGATGATGAATGAAAGGATGATAGAGAAAGAAAGGAAATGGCGAAGATGAGTGGGATTCCAATCGTCTGATAAAGTTACCTGATATTCATGCATAGGAGTGAGGAAAAAAAAAACGAAAAAACCTCACCCAGGCAACTCGTCCCGACCGTGGATCGAACCCGGTCCCGCTGGGTTCGAAGTTATACACGCTAACCCCTCAGCCCACAGTGGACTATGGGACGTATTACTCTAATAAGAGGTTTCTCAAACGGCACAACAGAAACTATTCTAAATTATTATGTGTCTCCATAAAATGTGTCAGGTGGATGGCAATAATGATGACTCCGGAAGAAAAGCGCGCAAGAGTGCTTTGCTCTGAAGTCAATTTGGCTCTATTTACGCAGGATACAGAATGATGAAGGATGGGTGGAGCAGCGGAGAAAAATTCTCTCCGGCACCGGGACTCGAACCCGGGTTTTCAGCTCTACGTGCTGACGCTTTATCCACTAAGTCGCACCGGATTCCAGTTCCGATGCCGGATTGAAACCTCTCAGTTTAAGTTCCACCTCTTAGTTTCCCTTTAGTGGCCAACCCTCATGCACTGTGTCACAGATGTGTGACAGTTGCACAATGTCCAACACACTATGTGCAAAGGTGCACTTATTACGAGAGACTAGGTGGCCGGGATCCGACGGAATGAGCGACGTCTTAAATCACTAAGTGGAGCTCCACCCATTCTTCACCATATGGTAATGCAGAATTCCTGCACGAAAATATCATATGTACATCGGTCATCACAACAATGTATGCGTAAGTAATTACTTAGTGAAGTCTAATCAATGTCAATAATAATAATAATAATAATAATAATAATAATAATAATAA
Source organism: Periplaneta americana (assembly GCF_040183065.1). Lineage (NCBI taxonomy): Eukaryota > Metazoa > Arthropoda > Insecta > Blattodea > Blattidae > Periplaneta > Periplaneta americana. The sequence goes on along the minus strand of NC_091117.1, from coordinate 182,573,852 downwards.
TCATCATCATCATCTTCATCGCCATCATCATTAATTACTGTCCATCGAAGGTTTCCATGTATCCGGAAGTACAATGGTATCTTGACAAGTACGATTAATAATATAGAGCCTATGCGTAATGAATTAATTATACTTAATTTCATGCACTGATGGAAACATAACATAGCTCTGTTCAGCGGCGCACCCACTGGAGGGGCTCAGGGGGCAAAGACGATTGTAGTCTACGACACACGCAAAATATTGTGCCTAACGAGAAAGACAGGCACGACGTCACATTCTTAGTCATAACATGGCCAAAATTGAACAAATTTATATATAAATGCACCCATGTTGAATCTTTCGTACATTACTTTTAACACTTGAAGTGTTAAAAGTAGTGTTCGAAAGATTCAACATGGATTATCAAGACAACTCTACAAGTCAACTAGTACACAAACACAAAAGGCTCTGAGGATGGTGTCAAGTAGCACCGAAACAGCTGTAAGCCGCACATGCTTACGTAATTAACACGAGTAAGATCGCCATTTAATCAATTATTTATAAATGTACGTTTAAGATGAGTTTAATATAGCAATCCCTTTGATTTTTAGGACTTTGAACATGTATTAATATTAGGCAATTGTCAAGATGGCCATGACTAGACCATGATAAACACATGACTCCGAATCGTGCAGCCTGTCTTTCTCGTTAGCAAAATATTCAGTAGCCTATTTATATATTTCATTGTTGAGTCTTTGTTCATTGGTATTTAAATTAATGAAACATTAAATAATACTTAAAACTGATTTTAGTATCAAAACACTGCTTTTTCTAAATTATTCTAGAACAGAATGTGTCATTATGGCTGTCTTTCAATTGTAAAATTTGTTAGTCATGACAAATTAGTAAAACAGTGTTATATAACAGAAATTATTAGGACTTGTCATCTGTCATCTATATATTGGTAAATTATCATTTATCAATAATATATTTTATCCAATAGGCCCCTGGTCGAATCTGAATTGCAGGGACATCAAACACTACATCACTGAGGACAAGATGATTGAAATTGTAATACATATAAAACATTTTAGTATACATATACAGATGGTGGGTATCTTGATGTATGATTTTCATTCTGCTGTAACTAAAAAAAAAACTGGTAGGCTGCAAGCGAATTCTAACTTTCAGTGAAATGCAAAATAAGCGAGATACGCAAATTTGTATTTCAATTTGGCATACAAATGGTATTCAAAATATCAATATCCATTTTGCTATTTCCCTCACTTCTTTCTTCCTTCAACTGCTACACCACACGCCTCTGTATTTCTGGCTGTCAATCATTGTTTTCAGCATTAGAGTTCCTATCCGACTGTCAAGACATCATTCTGAACGTATCCCCTCCCATTCCGGCGATCGAACATGCTTCCTGCTATGAATATGAGTCGCGCACGTCCACATTTCCTTTCATCGTTGCCTCTACAAAGTGTTTGTACCTGCTATATGTCAGAATAGGATAGAGAAGCATTCCAATATGGTTCTTCCTTTCATTGACCCACTTCGAGTTAATATGCAAATTATGTACTGAAATTAATAATGAAGCTTTATATTATTCTAGCTTACATCACATTCTTCTTCGTTTTAAAAATTTAGGTTAAGTGACGAGAAGTAGAAGTTTTATTTCTTGAGAAAATAGCAATAACTTACTTCGCAGAGGTAGTTTTCTTTCTACAAAAAAATAATAATGATAATACGATTTTTTTATCAACAGTAATCTCACTAGAGTTTTGATTTATCTAGAGAAAATCAAAACTCGAGTGGGATTTAATTGACTATTACACGATTAGAAGAAAGTATATAAAGATTAGAAGTAACGAAGTACTCCAATACAATAAAATATTAATTGACTTACGAAAATACAACTGTCTTCAAAAGTATTATTGTACCATCTCAACATTACAAATATTACGCTAGATGCATGCTAGATGGCAGTAGTGTCTTTATACAGACACTGTAATGATTACTATTCAATAAATCTTAATATTAAACAATCTCTGATACGTGACTATCCATAATATCATATAGAAGAAGTTCTTTTTATCCTCTGAGAGCAGAAGCTATAACATAACCTAACTAATATACACAAATGTTAGAAAAGTTTTAATTAACGACGATGACATAAAAAATAAACATGAATAATTTTAAAAGGAATAATTATTGAATGTACAATTTTCAAATTTGAATGTGGTTGGTGGTTCAATTGATCTTATATTGGACGTGTGCGTAATAGAAGTGGAACTCGTTGATTTAGGCCTACATGGTGTATTCAACTTATTCAGGATTTCCGAATGAATAATTTTAAAAGGAATAATTATTGAATGTACAATTTTCAAATTTGAATGTGGTTGGAGGTTCAATTGATGTTATATTGGACGTGTGCGTAATAGAAGTGGAACTCGTTGATTTAGGCCTACATGGTGTATTCAACTTATTCAGGATTTCCGAATGAATAATTTTAAAAGGAATAATTATTGAATGTAATTTTCAAATTTGAATGTGGTTGGTGGTTCAATTGATGTTATATTGGACGTGTGCATAATAGAAGTTGAACTCGTTGATTTAGGCCTACATGGTGTATTCAACTTATTCAGGATTTCCTCTTCATTTATTTGTAAATCGGATTTCTGAAGATGCATAGGTATGATCAGTGATTTTTATTAATTCTTGTTCTTGAATGCCAATGCGAGTCATATTTGAAACTGCTGTGCATCGACTGGAGTGGTTTGTAATTTTATATATATTTTTGACGTCCAGACCAGCGCAGTTTCAAATGTTGGCAAACAAAGAAACAAATGCTAGGGACGCGGTAAAATTAAACAAATGCCAGGGACGCGATAAAATTGTGCGATAAGCAACCATGATTGGTTGAAATACGTCCTTTCGTAACGTTCTATTGGTCAAAAGTAGTATGACGTAATAAGAGTGTAATAGTCAACAGTAATCTCACTAGAGATTTTGATTTATTTAGATAAAATCAAAACTCGAGTGGGATTTAATTGACTATTACACGATTAAAGAAAGCACACAAAAATTAGAAGAAATTAAGTACTCTAATACAATAAAATATTAATTGACTTACTAAAATTCTATTTCACCAATGTCAGCTTCATCAAAATATTTGAACGGAGCCGCCATTTTCAGTTGACTGTCTCTGCGGTAAACAAATGACGATCGCATAGTACCATAAAGAATTTTCAGTTTGAAATGTTGGCGAACAAAGAAACAAATGGTAGGGAGGTATAAAAACAGAAGAAGGTATATAAAGATTATAAGAAATAGAGTACTCTAATACAATAAAATACGTATTAATTGACTTACTAAAATTCTATTTCACTAATGTTAGCTTCACCAAAATGTTTGAACGCAGCCGCCATTTTCAGTTGACTGTCTCTGCGGCAAACAAATTACGATCGAAAAGCATGTTTATAGTACTGCAAAGAATTTGTAGTTCGAAATGTTGCCAAACAAAGAAACAAATGGCAGGAAGGTGATAAAAACAGAAGGAAGTCTATAAAGATTAGAAGAAATAAAATATTCTAACACAATAAAATAGGTATTAATTGACGTAATAAAATTCTGTTTCACTAATGTTAGCTTCATTAAAACGTTTGAACGGAGCCGCCATTCTCAGTTGACTATCTATGTGCGGAACAAATCACGATCGCAAAGCATGTTTTACAGTACCGTAAAGAATTTGTAGTTTGAAATGTTGGCAAATAAAGAAACAAATGCTAGGGAAGTAATAAAAACAAATGCTAGGGAAGTGATAAAAATAAACAAATGTTAGTGAAGTGATAAAATTGTAGCGATAAACAGTCATGATTGGTTGAAATACGTCCTTTCGTACCGATTTATTGATCAAAAGTAGTAGGCCCATGACGTAGTGAAAGTGTAATAGTCTATATAAATTATTATTGTCTTTTGGCAACCCTTACTGAAGGGTTGCTGTCCTTGTGGGATATACTGGAGAATGGACAGTGGACTTGAATGCAATTCATTACAATTCCGAAAGCGATCAAGGATATGCGGCACGAAGCCAACTGCAGATATGCAGTAATAGCACAGTCTAGTACAGACCTGCACAAACAGCGCTCAACGAGCGTGCGAGCTCCTTCGGAGCGAAAAAGCGGTGTTTACCTCTCGCCGAAACGGAGAGGAAGATAAGTCAGAATGACATAGACTTGCTATAGGTAGAGGAGAGGGAAACGACCACTCAGCTATCTATTGGAGTGCAGTGTGTAGGCCTATTCTCAGTAACTGTTTCACGTTGCTTACCTACTGCTGCAGTACAGTATGGAGGAATCTAAAAGACGGAACGTAACATTTAACATTTAACGATTTACAGCTCGAATTTATTGATCTTCAATGTGACCTAAGGGCTAAAGACCGTTTGAATAATACTACTAGCCTGGTTGAGTTTTACTAGACTAAACCTCAGCAATAATATCCACAACTACACAGGCTGGCTGTGAAAATGATTGCTATGTTTGGCTCAACGTTTATATTTGCGAGCAACTGTTTTCTATAATCAACTTTAATAAAGGCAGACATCGAACATCTGTAACTGATGTTTCATTACAATCAGTAGGATACTGTTCCTTTCAGCTGCCGACAGCATAAAATCTCGTTTTGATTTACTGATAAATAAAAATATAACAAAATGATATTGTACATTTAAGTAGCTATAGAATTTCTATTATTTCTGTAAAATAAATATTTCTTTAATAATTAATAATAGTCCAAGATAGTTTTGCAAACACTGAACGGGAATTCACTTCATAAACACTCGTAATAGTACTTCCTTTTGTGTTTATTTTGTACGAGATCCACTCCTTCTTCCAGTCCACCCTTATACAGAGCGCAGTTAATATCTGCATTCCGCTCATGAGCTGTGAGCCGGCTCGGAGAGCGCAAACCTTGTGCAGACCTGGTAGTATATACACGGTCTTACTAATAAAAACTCTATATACAGACGTTTAACAGTATTATACTTACACAATGAGTAGCTCGTTTATAAGCCGTGTGTAAATTCCTTACTAATAATCACTACATACGCCGTGTATAACAGTACAGCTGTTACACAGCTACGTCACAGTTTCGTCATTACTTCGTTACGAAAGGTAATAGAATATCTGAGGTTCTCTATTGCATCCGGCAGAGCGCTCTAGTGTGGCGTGTTAAATATCGATAGTAAAACTGGTTCTAATCGATTACCACACTACATTTTGGTCAAAGAGTACAATCTACAGCAATGTTATTCTAATAATTCTATGATGTTTGGTTTGTTCTTCTGTGGTTACAAGGTAACCATCATCATAAAATGACAGTCGATACGAACAGCTGTTAGAGGGGCGGCCATTTTTTCCCTATATACAACGCTTAAACAAGGGGTTTCGTGTATATAACTACTCCAAAGCAATTCTCATTGTATAGTTACAGCTTGTTTATACGTCCATAGCTTATTCACGGTTTATTAGTAACGTTTTCTGTCTCAACTCTGCATAAGTCCCGTATAAAAACTATACACGGTTTATTAGTAAGACTGACAGTTACGAAGCTTGAGTTGTGAGGGTACTAGGAACAATAGACTGTGCAGGTACTATTTCGCATTATCTGTAATGAGGCGATAATAGCGATCCTAGTGGTTAGCAACTATCGGATGACATTTACTACGTATTGAGCTTCGTGACTGTATATACTAGATTGTGGTAATAGTGTGATTACCGACAGAGTTGAGCACCGCGTTATCAGGGGAGTACAAGGAGGCGGAAACAAGAATCGCAAATTAACAGGTTGGCCGCGAGACTAATCCCCTCCGTGGGACAGTAACAAGGTGCGGGCGATGGATCATACAGGCACCGCAAGGGTAATGGGAGACATAACTGAGGGGCGAAAGAGAGTGAGAAAACCACAATTCTCAATCAGGATAACGGCTCCGTTCCCCGACCGGATCTCCCGATTAAGAGGTGAACGATGCGCCGCGCCGTGAGAACCGGGCTGCATTCACAGACGTGATTCAGCTATCGCACTCCAAAATGTGTTAGCTCAATGGAATAAGGGAACAAATGCCGATACAAAATGTCTGCACTTCATTAATTTGCCTCTCTTGTATCTGCTTGTCTACCTACCTGCTCGTTCCTACATACTTGTTTGTCTGTTTGCATATCTGTCAGCCTGCCTGTTTATCAACAACACAGCACCTGTCAAATGGAGACTTCACTCCAGGATCAAAGTTTGATCCTGTTACTTTGTAGAAAAAGTGGTTAACAGACAATTTTTTCTGAGCACTTCGAGTCACCTAAAATTCAGATTTCATTTTTACTCTGTTTTCGACATACGACCATGTAATTTGAGTTGAAGACAGCCAATACACATACAGCCTTACTAATAAACCGTGTATAGTTTTTATACGAGACTTATGCAGAGTTGGGACAGAAATAGTTATTTATGGTACTTGTGAGGTAAGTGCATCTCTATTGCGTGAGTGGAAAGATTTAAGCACGAGGCGTCAGCCGAGTGCTTAAGTTATACGAGCGCAATAAAGATCACACTCACAAGTACCATACATAATTTTATCCATGACCATAACGAAAAATTATGTTTTATAAAAGAAAATACTATGTTGAAAATAAGTCCCCATATAATCACATATCATGGCATGGGTTTTAGAATCGATACGTGTACTAGGTAAGTCATGATGTAGGAGGCCATGATTAGTGAAGAATGGTATCTAAGGCGTTGGATAAATAACAAATTATAATTAATTATATCATTTTAATACCGGTATATATTTTTTCAACAGTAATCTCACTAGACGTTTTGATTTATCTAGAGAAAATCAAAACTCGAGTGGGATTTAATTGACTATTACACGATTAGAAGAAAGTATATAAAGATTAGAAGTAACGAAGTACTCCAATACAATAAAATATTAAGTGACTTACGAAAATACAACTGTCTTCAAATGTATTAATGTACCATCTTAACATTACAAATATTACGCTAGATGCATGCTAGATGGCAGTAGTGAGCAATGCCTTCTCGTCGAGAAGTTCTCGATCTATTATATACGATGGCAATGTTACTAGTCAAGAAGGCTTTGTTGATTCAGTTTCATTTTTATTAAAATGCAACATTCCACTTCAATTATCCGAATCCCAGTAATCAACGTCACTTGACAGATGATTTTCAATAAATCTTAATATTAAACAATCTCTGATACGTGACTATCCATAATATCATAATATACCAGAAGCTCTAACATAACCTAACTAATATACACAATTGTTAGGAAAGTTTTAATTAACGACGGTGACATAAAAAATAAACATGAATAATTTTAAAAGAAATAATTATTGAATGTACAATTTTCAAATTTGAATGTGGTTGGTGGTTCAATTGATGTTATATTGGACGTGTGCGTAATAGAAGTGGAACTCGTTGATTTAGGCCTACATGGTGTATTCAACTTATTCAGGATCTCCGAATGGTGCTCTTCATTTATTTGTAAATAGGATTTCAGAAGATGCATAGGTATGATCAGTGATTTTGATTAATTCTTGTTCTTGAATGCCAATGCGAGTCATATTTGAAACTGCTGTGCATCGACTGGAGTGGTTTGTAATTATATATATATATATATATATATATATATATATTTTGACGTCCAGATCAGCGCAGTTTCAAATGTTGGAAAACAAAGAAACAAATGCTAGGGACGCGATAAAATTAAACAAATGCTAGGGGCGCGATAAAATTGTGCGATAAGCAGCCATGATTGGTTGAAATACGCCCTTTCGTACCGTTTTATTGGTCAAAAGTAGTATGACGTATTAAGAGTGTAATAGTCATTTTAAACGTGTATTGTCATCTTTTTGAAGTTTCAGGAATTATTTAGAAGTGTTCGCGGGACTAATGTGATTAAAATAATTTCAGATTTTACTTTGTAAACTTAAGAGGAATATTAAAACGTAATTAATCATCGTGTCTGTTTAGTTCAGTTGACTAACGCGTGTTGTTATAAAATTCTATAAACCCAATAAACCCAACTTCGCAGGTTCAAGTCTCTTCGCCTCCCAAAAGGTAAATCATTACAAATTAAAAAAAAAAAATACATATTAGATATGGATGCAATGCACAAATTACAACGTGGTAGATAGTGAAAAAAAATATGAGATGGAGTGTATGTACATTTTAAGAAATGGTAATAAAGAAGTAGAGGTAGTGACATCTAGTAACTAATACAATAACTTCTTGAGTAACTGTTCAAAGGAAAAGTATACGTGCGTGCCCGGGTACTAGGAAAATACTAATGAACTGTGAGACAAAGTTCAAACTGTGTGGTGAAGTCTTTATCTCACTAATGTTGAATAAAAGCCTACTTTACAAACGCAAAAGTATTTAGTAAAGGCATGTTTTTCGTTATGGTCATGGATAAACATTATTAATAAACCATGCATAAGCGATGGATGTATAAACAATCTGTAACTGTACATGGCAATTGCTTTGGAGTAGTTATTACTTATAAACATGAAAACCCTTTTTTAAGCGTTATATAAGTATAGAGAAAAAATGGCTGCACCTCTAACAGCTGTTCGTATCGACTGTCATTTTATGATGATGGTTGCCATGCAACCACAGAAGAACAAACCAAAGAGCACAGAATAATTAGAATAATATTGCTGTAGCTTGTACTCTTTGACCAAAATATAGTGCGGTAATCGATTAGAGCCAGTTGTACTATCGATACTTAACACGGCACACTAGAGCACTCTACTGGAAACAATAAAGAACCTAGTTATTCTATTACCTTTCGTAATGAAGTAATGACGAAACTATGATGTAGCTGTGTAACAGTTACTGTTATGCACGACGTATGTAGTGATTATTAGTAAGGAATTTACACACGACTTATAAACGAGCTATTCATTGTGTAATTATGACAGTTATACGTCTGTATATAGAGTTTTTATTAGTAAGACCGATACTGTATAGCAGACACCAGCAAAATAGACAAGATTCACGCCCGTAACTGCCTACCGGCAGGCTTGGGTCCGGTAGAACTACAGAGCAAATTAAAAGTTAGGACTGGCCCATTCACCCCGGGTTTTATATCCCAGACAAACTTAGGACTGACAGCATTGATTTTGCTGGTAACGTATGGCTAAAAATGTTGGCCAAAATTATTTTGCTGGTATGGTTAAAAATGTTGATCAAAATTATTTTGCTGGTAAGGTTAAATATGTTGATCAAAATTAAAATCATGTACGGGAGACTAATGTACCTTTAAACACTTTTCACATTTTATTTTTTTTAATTTTGGGAACTGAAATTTTTAAAATGAAAAAATGTTTGAAATAATTATTGAAGATTCCTTTACAACTTCCTGTATGTATTTTCCTGTTTCACATATCTATTAAGGATGGAAAAAATAAAATGAAGGGATATGTAATGTGTTCAAAGGTACAACAGGTTCATGTACCTTGGAACATACCCTCTTGTAAGTTGGAACACATGGAATATAGGTGGGAATATAGCTGTAAAAACTGACAATCATATTTAAAATGTATTTGCCGTCATAAACCGGAGCAGGTTCTCTGATTCAGGTTTTATTTCCTGAAGGAGCAATAACTGCTTCAACAGCTTTCTTCAAGGCATCCGTCTCAATTGGGAACCTCTTAACTCCAGACTTACTTCGTGACATCTTAAAATAAAAGAAAGACAAAACCGAAAGTATCGTGTACCTTGGAACATGTTTCATGGTACAAGATGTTTTGTGTTCAAAGATACAAGACGGTGCATGATTAAACAAATATGGCTCCCAAAACTATAGATTCGATTAAATCATCTTGGTTTTATCTTAGAAAACATATATCAGTGAACGAAATGTTTACTTTTGGTACCAAAAAATATTCTTTTGTCCACAGAACTACACTTCGCAATAAATGAAACTGAAACTAAGACCAGAGCTACCTAGCAGCTTTCTCTACAATCTACTTCAGTTTGAGTCCTCTAAGTAGCAGCAAAAAAAAAAAATGTTCAAAGGTTGGAGGTTTTAAGAGAACTCTTAAAACCTCCAACACATCAACACCAGTACACACAAATTTATAGAACTTCTTCATTTATACTTCAATAAACCTGAGAACACGTAATAGGATGTCATCACATCAGAGTAACCATTTCAAAGTCAATGACCTCTAAGTGAAACAATTACAAAACACACAACATCAACTATGAAAACTATCTTGAACTTACGACAATTCCTAGCCATGATTACTCTAAATATTTTATTATCTTCATTATAAAATTAAATTTTAACATTGACTAATTTAATCACTGTATATCAATTGTAAAGTAGTCATCAGCGTCAAACAACATTCATTCAAATGCCAACGGCCTCTCTAAGCGAAATAATTACAAAACACAAGAACATTAACTACGCATACTATCTTTTAACTTACGACAACTTTCAGCCATGATTACTTTAAATATTTTATTATCATCATTTTAAATTTTAAATTAACATCATTGACAAATTTTAAACATTGTATATTAATTGTAACATGAGCTATATGTATAAAATAAAATATTCGTCCAGTCTAAGTTCAAATTCAAAGATTATCTCAATATTTATCCTGTTTCATGTTATATCTACATAAAACTCATGAATTTCATGTACCACATATATTGTTCTCTATTTTCCTTGTTATTTGCATAATATGTTATCATAGGTCCAGATAATATGTTTTGTTATATCTGAAGATGCCCTAAATGGCGAAAACGTTCATATATTGTTATTAAATAGCAAATAAACATTTGCAAGTTTATATGCCTTAAGATTGAAATTCATTAAATACTTATTAATAATTTACCAGGCATATTGATATATTAAAATGAATTGTAAATTAAAGGTACAACAGTCTCCCCTAACTGTTTTAATTAAAAAGATTTGCAGTGAGAGGCTGCTCGTTTTACTGTACATAATCTAAACGAGAAATTACTCCTGTCTTATATTTTAATAATACATCTGTCAAAATATCTCGGTTTTTATGTTAATCGAGCGGATTTCATTTGGCGATTGCATCTTCTTATGTTATTATATGCCTCTGTCTGTATTCCTTTTAGAACCAAAATGAAAAAGATGCATATATGTTTGCATGTGGGCTGGTAAAATTATTACTGAATTTAGAATGAAATGCACTCTACGCCTGCGGAATGGGGGAATGTAGGCACTCTATGCATTTGTGCTCTTCTCGTAGAATCGTTTCTACTGTTCTTTGTGCTCAACTAGAATGACATCGATGCAAGCGAAAATAATTGTTTTTGACCATTGTGTTCAATACGTATCAACCCATATAGCATACTGCAACGAGTTTCTATAGTTTTAACTTGCGCAAAAAGCGGAAGAAATTACCCGCGAAATCATTTCGAACATTTCGCAAGAAAAGATCAGTGGAGTATTTCAGAACAATCTCCTGAGATGTCAAACATGTATTGCAGCAGGAGGAGGACACTTTCAACATCTCTCATGACCAGTCTTCGGCCTAGAGACACAGAGTAACTCTACTGTACTCCAACCACGAGAAAGTCGTGGGGTACTCTTATCTCTATTGGCTAGCTCTCGCAGCACAAACCATAACATTGATCACACATATTGATACTACCCTAGTTACAAAATTAGATCACTGTTAATCTCTTGGTCTTTTAATCTCTCCATACAGGAAATAACATATGGAGGAGAGCGCATGGTTTTTAAACTGACGTTATAACGGTAATATCGTATATCTACTTCGTTCCAATAGATGACGCAATAGTAAGCACATTCCTTTCACGGTTGACCTCCTGGTTGGAGAACAGTATGAGGTTTAGAGTACACGGAGTATAAATGACGTCATGACTATTGTGGAGGAGTAACTGCAACAGCACAGGTGGGTCCGTAATGTCATTAACGTTGTGTGTATTGCTGCTTGGCTGCGGTACGTGTAACAGACTTCGGTGTAGGGACACCTGATTGAAGGTTACAACTCACGTTAATACTTTAGGCTAATGGTAGACATTTATTGTCTAGACCAGGAATGTACTGTATATACTGCACCTGTGCAGGGTGAAATATATTTTGTTCCGTACTATGATGGACTGTTTACATGTTGAGACACGAAGTAACGGCGCCCTCCATCTCCCACTTCACTCGACCAACATAACACTATCGTCCGTGCGTTCTGAACTTCATGCGTTTCTGTGTCCAGGACCGAAGCCTGCTTATGATACAGGTAAGATGTCCTTGAATTCATTAAGTTGTTCATAAACGTTTTCCCCGATAAACAGGTTTTAGAAACTAAAATTACTTATCATAAAAACGGCGGCCGATTTCATGGTAACTGTGCGAGACGTATAATAGAAAATACTCTTGAGCTTGCGGTGTGAGGAAACGTTATATAGGCTATGGACTTGTATATGCCATCTGCAGTGTTTTACGATAAACTGCAGTATGTTTCAATAAGCTGCTTTGAAGCAATTATCTACGCAAGAAAATCCAACCCTTTACTGCGTGTCAGGGCAGGTGTATTATTACTAGTGAGTGAACAGGAAGTAGCCTAATGCTATACCCGTATCCATAGCAACCAGCAACTCCCGGCGTAACAAATGATGGCAGATGTTGACTGACCTGTGGTCGCCGCATGCAACAACAAATGCTGTCCACAAAAAATCTAATTTCTGTCATTTACGTAGATAAAAATTAATTCAAGCGAGACTCGTATAAAGCTGGGGATATATATATACACACACATCTCTTTAAAAATAAACACAATTGAAATTAAGACGACATTTACAAGAATTATGATAAGTTTCACGTACCGGTAGTGGCTATATAGGCCTACTCTTATTTACAAAGTATGTCTCCATTATTTAAACCGTACTACCTATTCATCTATTACACTAGGCTTATAAAAACTTTCGTTCTACGTGTCCTATTTTCAGAAATTTAGTTACGCAAAGAAACAAGAAAAGTCGACAGCATATCTTAAACCTATGTTTGAACTTCTAGCTGTACTAGACCATCGACACCAATTTTATGAGAACAAAGACTTGAATCTAAGCCCCAGGAAGTTTTCCGTCCCGAAGATCATCCCTTGCCAGGGATTCAGTGATTTAAATTCTATCGATCTTACTAATAAACCGTGCATAGTTTTTATACGAGGCTTATGCAGAGTTGAGACAGAAGACGTTACTAATAAGCCATGCATAAGCGATGGATGTATAAACAGTCTGTAACTATACATGGGAATTGCTTTGCAGTAGTTACATACACGAAACGCCTTGTTTAAGCGCTGTAGACCTATATAGATAAAAAATGGCCGCCCCTCTGACTTTCATACTCCATCGGCAAGTCTATCGTGCTATCAAAAAGGAGTGCGTTATATGGCAGTAACAATTTTTAATAGCCTCCCTATCGATATAAAAAATGAAACTCAAAACATAAAATTATTTAGGGCCAAATTAAAGAAGTACCTGATTCCTCACGCCTTCTATTCTGTAGGTGAATTCATGACATTCAATAACACTTCATGAAATTGATACTAAAACTATGTGTTGTACTAGCAGACTATATTGTAAATCTCGTCTGTATATATTTCATCTAGACTGTGACTATAAATTAAGATTTTATAATAGTATTAAGTTTTTTGACTTGTTCCATATTCTAGCTGTAAGCATGTATGAATACCATGGAATGTTAATAAATACAATACAATACAATACAATACAGCTGTTCGCATCGACTGTCATTTTATGATGATGGTTGTCTTGTAACCACAGAAGGACAAACCAAAGAGCACAGAATAATTAGAATAATATTGCTGTAGCTTGTACTCTTTGATCAAAATATAGTGTGGTAATCGATCAGAGCCAGTTATACTATCGATATTTAACACGGCACACTAGAGCGCTCTACCGTATGCAATAGAGAACCTTAGATATAGACAGAGAAAATATGAAACGTAAAAACTAATCAAAGGGAATAGAGAAACAACAGTTTACGTCATTAGATGATGCCAATGACAAGAACGCCATAGTGACAGCATTAACTCTGAAAAAGAAGTTCCAGCACCGTCTTTGAAACAGTCGGCGCCACTGCACGTGAGGAGACGAATACAACAGGACTTGTAATTCCACCCATTCGTGCAACCGAAACGGTGACCTCCATAAGCAAGATGGATACACAACTCAAGTTTTCATAATCGAAGTTAGAGGATTTGGAGAGGAAACTAACCCCCATTGCCTGTAAACCCCCGGCATAATATGGAACTTAGCAGTTACCTACTTCTGCGAAACATTTCCAATAACCATATCTGTATCAGCATGCTGTGAACGTGACTCAGTCGATAAGGTGGAAACATACACGCAAACTTGGAAGTGATGAGCACAACGACTCTTTCCTTTTAATGCCCATAAATCCTTGCATCCACTGGTAGAGCGATTTTGTTGGAAATTAAAACGATGACACGCGATCAAATGCTCTCGCAGCCGTAGCAGGGATGGAGAAATTACTTAATATTCACGTCACCCTATGTAAACAAAAACTCGACATTGATATTACGTCGCGTAAATTATATAGGCTATATTTATTTATTTACACTGCAAGTGGGATAATATCTGGTGGCAGTGGTAACTTAATTACATACAAAAATAATACACAATACAATTAATACAGAATAATTACAAAATATACAATTACAATTAATAATAATACATAAAATAACCTAACTAATAAGTGAACCTAACTTTCCATTACAACCTACATACGGGCTATTCCATATGAAATCGATCAGTAAAAAACCTCGTATTTTTAATACTCTAATTTTTCCCTATTTTTACAAAGTGCTGAGGAGAGTGCATTTTCAAAAATATACTATCGAAAGTCAAACGGGTTCGTACTATTGAGCGACAAATATAGCGTATTTTATAAAAACAAGCCTCTTTCAGCAGTCAGAACTCTGAAATCATTTACTGCAGAACAATGAACGGGAACTCATTTCGAAGCTGATATTTGGTAGGTTATGTTAAGAAGTAATCCTTATTTTTATTGTGTACAGAGAGAGAGAGATAATCTCATTTTACTTACTTTTAGGCTTTTTGCCAATTTGTAAAAATGTAAAAAAATATATATATATATTGAGAAAAACCTTGCATTATTAAGAGGGATTCGGCATTGTTTGCTTAGTGGCTTGGCAATATGTTTCGATGCTATTAAGTAAATTATTTTCACACGCCTAGACTTGAACGGCGCAGTACCGCACGCACTGGCTGAGAGCTGAAGATAAGCGAGCGCTGGGCGTCATTTTACTCCTGTGTTTATGAAAACTTGTGATAAAGCTAGCCCAGCTATGCGCTACTAGACGAAACATTACGTATTTGTCTCCTGGCCTTGCTTGTCTCGGCTAAATCCCGCCTCACAGTCAGCTGGTTAGCTCACGCGCGTACTATTTATTTTCTTTATTTGATATTTTCAATATTTTCTTATCAACGGTGCACCAGTAAAAAAATATGTGTTTATTTGTACTTTCAATGCGGAATCTAACCATATATTTTAAAAATATTTTTTTCGTGGTCAAAGGTGTCTTAATTAAGAAAAATCTAAATTTCTCCATTTCCATAAAAAGTAAGAAAAACTGTTTATATGTCAATATAAACTTTAATTTCTCAGCATCAAAATAAACCTTGATTTTGACCATTGGGTGAAAGGGTTTCAGAGCCACAACAGTTTAAAGTTTCTAATTTTATGAAAATACGATAAATTTAAATATTTTTAATTTAAACACTATGAAGTTCTAATGCCTAAAACTTTGCACAAAGCATTGTATCACAGTTGTCAACGGACAGAAAAAGTTTCATTGTATTTAAAAATTGCAAGGTCAATTTTCTCTATATTTCGGTCGATTTGAGATGGAATAGCCCATACGTACAGGCCCTACATAAGTTTCACATTGGTACTGATAACACTGAACAAGAATTTTGCCCCGACTTAAAACAATGTGTCCCTTATGGTTTGGTGAGCGCAGAATACGAAAATGCATTCCTTTTCTTCGTATCACGTAAGGTTTCAAAGATATACTATGATTTCACTTTTCGATAAGCGCTCTATCAGCAAACATCTGGCGCGGGTTGGGGGTTATAAACCAAAACGAGAGCTAATACATTTTATGAGTTTATAACTTATTTCCGGTTTCTTATGGTTGTTGGCATGTTCTTTAGTACTTCTAATAAATAAACGGGTATTGGTCCCTTCCATTCAGTAAATTTCAGAACAGTTCAAAGTGAGGTCTACGCAATGAACAAACAAGGGTGTGGTTTTCCGTATTTAAAAGAAAAGTTTACCTTTTGAGTGAAGGCAAATTAAAAGAAGGCATTTTTGTCGGTCCACAAATTCACAAAGTTATGGCTGAATATTTCTCTGAGGAAAAACTTTCCGTTACAGAAAAAATGGCATGGAGTGCATTCAAAGATGTTTGCTCAAATTTTCTTGGAAATTTAGGGCAGACAACTACATAGAACTTGTGGAAACAATGCCAAGTGCATATGAGAAAATGGGGTGTAATATGTGTCTCAAATTACACTTTTTACATTCTCTTTTGGATTTCTTTCCTCCTAACCTTGGAGTGGTAAGTGACGAGCATGGGAAAATATGTCATCAAGAAATATCTGAAATGGAAAGGCGATATAAAGGAAGATCATCATCCATCATGCTTGCAGAATATTATTGATTCATTGTAAAAGACAGTCCCGGGTCTAGTTATAAACAGAAGTCATCCGGAAAATTCTTTTAAATGTAAGTTCAAATTCCGACATTTTTCTCACTATGTTTATTTATTTATTTACTTATTTATATGCATGAAATATTTTTATTGTTGTGTTTTAAACTATGTAACATCATTTTTGTATTCAGTATACATTTTTCAAGTATTATGAGGCATTTTGAATCCCTAGTGTGTTGTAATTTTGCCATTAGCAGTGTAAAATTAGAAAACAAGAAGCTTTTTCATAAAAAAATTAAATTCATTTTTCCCCGGAAAATGGTAGGCCTACGTGATGGGGAAATTTGGATTTAGGGCACACATATTAGTAATATTCACCTATTTTTATTTCGGAGCAAGACAAAAAGTAAAAATTTGTTGTTCAGTGTAATCTTTCACTTCAATATCATATTAGGAATAAGAAGTTTAGATGTAAAGAAACGCATTTTAAAACCTGAGAACTTTCCATTTAATGGTTTCATCTATATCGTGAACGGCATTCCAACAAGTGTCAGATCTTTAGACAAGTGTCATTTAAAATCGATTACTGCGCTGAAAAGAATGGTGAATTGTGAAGACGGACTCAATTCAGCCATTCAACAACGTCAGCTGTCGGATATGAAGTGGCAACAGAGCGAATGAATGGAGTGTAAATACAGTGCAACGCCAATTCTGTATAAAATCCATCAGAGAGAGCCCACCTCGTTTGGTTCACCAAGGTTGCAGCGATGCAGGCGCACTAGGAAAAGACCCATAATCGCGGTAGTCTAATAATAATAATAATAATAATAATAATAATAATAATAATAATAATAATAATAATAATACGTGGCGCTACAGCCCGTGAAGGGCCTAGACCGACCAGCCGGTTGCTGACCTCACGTCCATATGCCGAAGCAGAGGTGGACGATCATCCAACCAGAATGGAGGTATCGTGTGGTTAGCATGATGATTAGGGCTAGGATTTTTATGAAATTGCATCTTTTTTATAGTATGCCAGAAACATAGCTGCTTTAGTTTTTATATGTTATGTGATATCTGAGTGTTTTAAGACATATTTGTTAGGGCATTTTTTTGCATTTTTTGCCTGTTTCAACTCATAACAGCATCTTTTGTTTTATTCGGTCATTTTTTTTAGGCATTTTCATTTAATTTTGGCCATAAATCCCCAATATTCATACAAAATAATATTTATTTCCTTCGATATTTTCTTTACATATTTTGCCCATTAATACCCATTGTTTTGTATAATATTTTAATCGTTTTTCTACACAAATATTGTCATTTTAACGTAGTACACCCCATGTAATGGATCAGTCCTACCACCCCTTCAATAAAGACTCCTCTATACCTGCTAATTCAGGATGAGTGGTCTTATGGTAGACTACAAGGAAACTAAAAGTAAAGTAAATCCATGGCGCTACAGCCCATGAAGGGCCTAGACCGACCAGCCGGCTGCTGGCCTCTCGCTCACATGCCGAAGCAGAGGTGGACGATCATCCAACCAGAATGGAGGTATCGTGTGGTTAGCATGATGATTAGGGCTAGGATTTTGAAGAAATTGCATCTTTTTTATAGTAAGCCAGAAACATAGCTGCTTTACTATTTATATGTTATGTGATAATCTGAGTGTTTTAAGACATATTTGTTAGGGCATTTTTTTTTTTATTTTTTGCCTGTTTCAACTCATAAGAGCATCTTTTGTTTTATTCGGTCATTTTTCAGGCATTTTCATTTAATTTTGGCCATAAATCCCCAATATTCATGTAAAATAATATTTATTTCCTTCGATATTTTCTTTACTTATTTTGTCCATTAATACCCATTATTTTGTATATTTTAATAGTTTTTCTACACAATTATTGCCATTTTAACGTAGTACACCCCATGTAATGGATCAGTCCAACCACCCCGTCAATAAAGACTCCTCTATACCTGCTAATTCAGGATAAGAGTGGCCTTATGGTAGACTACATGGAAACTAAAAGTAAAGTAAGTCCATGGCGCTACAGCCCATGAAGGGTCAAGACCGACCAGCCGACTGCTGACCTCACGTCCATATGCCGAAGCAGAGGTGAACGATGATACATGGAAACTAAATTAGGTAAAATAATTAATTAAAGTGTACTACTTAGAAAAAATTATGTAAAATGTAATTTAATTACTAGTCTAAATATTAAGTAGTGCAAAACCTCTTTTCCTACTAAGCCAATTATGTAAGATCAATTTTTAGAGCATTTTAAGGGCATTTTTGAAAGATTTTTAGGTCATAAATGCAATGTTTTTAGGACATTTTTTCATGATTTATAGGTCTTCAAAATCCTAGCCCTAATGATGATCCTCCCAGCCGTTATAGCTGGCATTCGCAACCGGATTTCGCTACCAAACGTAGCTCCCCAAGTGCATCGTGATGGGTTGGCACCGGTCTCATACACTGGCCGAAATTTCATGACACGGTAGTACAGTATCACAAATAAGTACGTAGAGTTAAACAATGCAACATTTCGCTGCTGTTGAACAGCAACCTCGCATGCAAAAAAAAAAAAATAAATAAAATAAAAAATAAACACTTAGGGTGCTATGCATAGACATTTTGCTAGCCCGCGCTTCGAGCGTGCTAAACTAGCCCCGGCTATCGACTGATTACTTGTACAGGATTCATATCATAGCATATCGCTAACACTGGCTTATGAATACGAAATACCTTAGTTCGCTGATCATCCACCGGAAGCCCGCGCTAAGAATGTCTATGAATATGGCCCAATAAGATTTCACTTGACTCCCAACAAAGAAATTTTCTCGGAACTTCTACAAAGACATCTCAAGTCAAGGATTGGATACAAACTCCATAAGAATAGATTTAAATACCCAGACTGCTTTGCGATGGACGATCATAGTAATCGTGGCAGGCAATAAGTAAAACAGGCTTACTTCTACGACAATCAACATCTTGAGTCTGTGCAAAGAAATGAGACGGGTAAAGCTAGCCTGTAATCCCATTACCAAGGTTTATGCTCAAGTTCTGTTAAAATACCAATTGGCGGCCAGTAATGATGAGATTGACCTTCGCGTTACAACGTGGAGTTCCAGCTTCGTGATTCATGCTTCGCATACGGCCTAGCTACCATAGCAATAAGTGCAGAGGCAGCTAAGGTTTGAAATATTAACTTGCGTCAACAATTTTATTTTGTGAATATTAATAACTTATTGATAAGTGCAATTGATTCAGAATCTTTATATTATACAGGGTGTCCATAAAATAAGTAACTATTTCGTGTTTACGCTAACTTACAAATGTTTTTTGTTGTTACAGGTTGACCACTAAGTACAGGGACATCATTTTATTTTTACTAACATTTTAAATATCAACCTGGCCATACCTTTGGATTAATGATTGAGACCCGGAAACACTGTTTGCTAACAACTTCCACGACAGGAGTTCGATGATACTGGCGTAAAATACAAACAAATCACTTTACTAGGTACAGGAGGGAAGAAAAGTAGTTCATCCATTTACGTAAAGTAGGAAATATCGCGATTTTGAGTGTGATAATTTTCATTAGGTTTTGTTTAATCAAAATACAGTACAATATTAGCAATAAGTGTTTTTACTCACGAACTGAGTTATCCATGCGAACGTATTCAATATGCAGTGTATATAATACTGTCTACAGCACATTAGCGTACGATACAGAGAATGAAGTTAAAGTGAAAAATAATCATAATATGGATATTTAAACACATTTTTCAAAATGGTGGCCGTTCATTTCGATATAGGCTTCAGTTCTTTTGTGCCTATTATCGGACTATAGACTATAGACTATAGACTAATTCCAATTACCAGTTTCGTCCTTCATACTTAGTAACTCACATTGAAATAATTCTGTACCTACGCTATAAAAGAGTACCTTACGTACTGTAAATTCAGTCTTCACTTCTGCCCGAGCCCCACAGATAAAATTACTCAGACATGCTATCTACTGTCCGTCCAAGTGGTTATGTCGCAGGATCGTAGAAGGGGGGGGGAGATCACGTGATAGTTAATTACTTAACGAGGCCCTTTTATTTAAGTTATTTTAAACAGTTGCATAATATTACGCAGACGTCCAATTAATTCCTAACAGAAATTAAGGTTCTTTTTTTTTTTTTTTTTTTTTTTTTTCAGAAAAGAGCTAAGAAAGCCCAGCCACTAGTCTTTACAGTGGAGCGAGCAAAAGCAGGTGGGGGAAATCGGGATGCGACGTAGGCAAACGGACGATAGTATCTGTGTGAAAATATGATTCAATATTGGAAGTTTTCGTCACTGGAAAACGCGGACATATTTCTGAAACATACTATAATCACTAACTCAGAACTGCGGCCTTGGTTCTGTGTGGAGGACAGTTGGAACTTCGTTAGTAGAAGGGTGGGAGTAAAGTACATTCAAAAACTCAGGTATAATAAAAGTTGAAGTAAAGATAAAATTATGTCCCTATACAATGTTGACTATTGCTGAACGTGTTGCCGTTGTGACACATGGCATCTACAGGGTGTTCCGTACGATGAGCTGCGACGACGGTTTCAACGGAAATTTCGAAGGTATGGGCCAACGAATAAATCCATATGGAGGCTGTTGAATGAGTTTCAACGAACAGGCAATGCTGCTGACGAGTCTCGACCAGGTCGACCTCCCAAAAGCCCATCTGACATTGACGGTATACGGGAGTCAATTGAACGTAGTCCCAAATCTGTACGTGGTCTTTCGCGTCAATTGCAAATTCCGAAATCAACAGTGTTCAAAGTGCTCAAGTTCACCAATGTGCGGTTGGGCATCACGCAGGCAAAGATCTATGGACCATTTTTTTTTTTCAGAGAGAAGGCCATTACTGGTGTCTGTTATTTGCATATGCTGATAGAGATTCTGCAAGATGGTATCGTAGACACTGTTGTTTACCAACAGGATGTGGCCCCTTGTCACTATGCGACAATTGTTAGGGACTACTTGAATGAAGTGTTTCCCAACCGGTGGATAGGACGAAGCGGCCGTAGACCATGGGCAGCAAGATCCCCAGACCTTACCCCATTAGACTTTTTTTGTATGGGGATTTGTTAAATCCAAGGTCTACACAGGAAAACTGTCCAACATTGATGAACTGAAACAAAGAATTCGTGATGCAGTGTCACTAATCACGAAATGCATTCCATGAAACCGTGTCCAGACGGGAATTGTGCAGGGACATCAATGGACGACATGTCGAAAGGAACCAATGAGTGTGTATGAGTGAATTTGTAGTGTACAATCGTCTTATGAATACAAAT
This sequence comes from Periplaneta americana, assembly GCF_040183065.1. Classification (NCBI taxonomy): domain Eukaryota; kingdom Metazoa; phylum Arthropoda; class Insecta; order Blattodea; family Blattidae; genus Periplaneta; species Periplaneta americana. The sequence goes on along the minus strand of NC_091117.1, from coordinate 182,551,725 downwards.
ATCATTAACTATACCGTTTTCATGAAAATAGTTACTTTTTATGGACACCCTGTATATATTTTCTAAACTAGTATGCCTATTTAAGTTGAAAGAAATTGTTGACAACATAAAATTCTTATTTCTGTAGTACCATAAACGAACAGAAAGGAGAAGGTTTTTTTTTTTTATTTTTAGTTGCCATATTTTAAATCAGAATTGTGGCTCGATTATTGTGAGAGTGAACGCAGATTGAGAGAAACATTTGGTAGTCTCAAGACAACCCAAATTTACTCCAGTTTACAGGAAATACTCCAGTCTATACCCTTCCGCATACCTAAACCGAAAAGTGATAAACAAAAATTTTCATACATACATACATAATTACATAACATTACATGAACACACGAAGACATTTATTGTACATACAAGTTGGAAAGTTTCTGGAGGTAAATAACAAAGCAGTGTGTATTCAGACAACAAGAAACAATGAAAATTCTTTAGCTCGATCGTAAGAATACATTTCATGTTGAACACTATCGCGACGTGGAATGCAAACAGCGTTGACCAACAAACGTTTACGAGGTGCCAGTTAAGTGGTTTTACATCATACCGTGGCGCGTGAGTGGCGGTTAATGTACACAGACATGATGCAGTCTGTAGAGAACTTGAGCAACGTGACAGTGGACTAAAGAAGTGATAGGAATTTTCTTAGGCCTGGTCTACCGATTCGCTATTTACCTCTACTCTTGAAACGAAATTTTATGTATAAAAATGTTTTACTAGTCCTAGTGCCGCATAACTTTGATTATATTTTTACAGCACAACTGAGCTTTGTCACATCATTTTTGTACCAGTATATTTCCTTTGGGTGGGAGGGAGTGGAAAGCAATGCTTCAGAAATGGGAAAACTCTCTACAGTTTGAATTTTGAAACGAAAGACAAAACATATGGCATAAAAATTGTGCATGCACTTTTTCTCTCCTGGAACATTTAAAACAGAAAACGAGATGAGTGACTCAGTAAGTGACTAGTTATACAAATATAACAAGACAGTTGATTAGACTAAAAAGACTTAAAATAACATTAATGATGGACGTTACGCAAAATAAAATTTCTGCACGAGAGTAACGATTCTGTAATGAATAATCGGGTCGTATTTTTTGCACCGCTGTAAATTTATAGGACCGTGACATCAATAGCCTTGTAGCATTTCACACAGAACTGTAAGACATGCCTGTTTTCCTGAAAGAATGAATTTGTAGGAATATTTTCCAAGCAACATTCAATGCAGTGGCGGCTGATTGACTGAGGCAAGTGAGGCCGGGCCTCGGTCACTTGGCTTAACTGAAATCAAATTTTGTTTTTATGTAATGTATTAGTTATTTGAATGAAGCATATATCGCTGTAGAAGCATTTGAAAACTTTGTGATGTAGATAGACCTGTTTTGCGGTAAAATTTGTTCCTGAGGTCAGGATCGCTAATGCCGGGTCTGGCTTGTGATGTATATAGACCTCTTTACAGTGAAATTTGTTCATGAGGCCAGGATCGTTCGTGCCGGGTCTGCTTCTGGATTTTCGTTTGTCTTCGCGGGCTTTTGACGTTGCGCTTTAAACGTTGTAACTGAGGCACAATTCGTCTGGCCTGGTCAGGTTTCACTCCTCTCAACCATGGGCCGGCCTCAAGGGTAGAGTGGGGTGGGAATGGGGTGACTTGTCTTCCTAAATAGGCCATAAATAACAAACATTCCAGCTCTTTGGCAGGCAGAGACCCACACTATTCTCTCCTCTTATATCTTAGTTTATGACTTAAGCGAGGGCGTTGTACTATTGTACTTCGTGTAGTGAATCTGGGCGAATATTGTTATGTATTCCGGGAACATATAAACAGAAACAAATGCGAGAAATAATTCTGGTGTAGTTAATTCATTGTTAGAGCGTCCTTTTTCGAGAAGAAATAATATTGAAAGAAAGGAAGTTTTAAATAAAGAGAGAGCCGACCGAGATACCTACGACATCGCTGACAATTTTTCTGACAGATAATCTTAAAACGCGAGTTTCTATTGCATCCTGGTATGGGCAACATAAATGGTTAAGTGGTTATGTGGTGCAAAATAAACTTCTGTGTTGGCCTTGTTCGTTGCTGTCAAGGGGGGAAAAAATAAAAAGAAAAGAAAGAAAGGGAAATTTCAACACATAACATGGGTTGCTTCATCACAATGAAACTATCACTGAAACTCGCAGCATAACAGCTTATTTGGTGAGTGAAATTATTTTTCATTACTAGTAATAATAATAATAATAATAATACAGTAATAATGATATTAATAATATAACAACAATAATAATTAATATCATAAATAAACATTTTCTATCGGAGGCACTTAAACTAGTTGCATCTGGCCTCACCGAGGATTTGGATCACCGGCCGCTACTGATTCAATGTTATCCAAATCGGTGAGGACATTACGCCTTCACCATCGCTTATCTGGAATATTACGTCATGGATCGCTGAATCGAATCTTTGTTCATATTATCTCTGAACGTCACAGACCGAATTTTTTAATTCAAGATTATCGCACATACGAGTAAACATTTCCTACACACTACTATATCTATGTCATTTTAAGCTAGTTAGATATAAACACGAACACACGAGCGTACTACTCCTATTCCTTCTTTCAACAAGTAGTTTTGTATTGGCCTCCACTTAGATTTACTTGAGATTGATGGAGAGTTCGGCGAAAGCTACGTAATCGTTTGCCGATAGCATCGTTACCGTTTTCCAGCCGGGAGATAATTTGCTCACCCATATGACAACACTATTTCTCCTTGTCGTAATTTCATCAGTGACGTTAAAATTATTCTATTCATTTTAAATGGCGACACAGCTCTCATGATTCTTCTTCTTCTTCTTCTTCTTCTTCTTCTTCTTCTTCTTCGATCTAACACCTTTGTTTTCCATCCTCTAACACCTGCTGCTATTACATCCTTCTCCACTTCATCCAGCCATCTTAACTGAGGTCTCCCTACTTTTCTGGTGCTAAAAGGTATAGTGAGAGGCTCTCATGATTCGGAAGGAAATATTCTGCTATGGAAATCAAGAATCTCGCCCCAACAAATTATTCATTTTTTTTTGTTGCTTTTAACCAGCCTCATAGTTACTGGTCCACAATGGACAAACATCTCTTGGCCGTTCGGCCGTGTGTCATATTGCACAGTCCATGGGCGAGTGGTTAGCCTCTCTGCCTTCCACAATGGCGATCAGGGTTCGAGCTCCGTCTGGGTCATGAATGAATTTGTTGTGAACAATGCGGGTGCGAGAGATTTTCACGCAGTTCTGTCGTTGCTCCTAACGCGTATCATTATTCCAATAATCCACAATCACCCTCACACTGCTAGGTACAGAGCTAGGCCTCCAGAACAAATACAGGGACATCATTTTATTTTTACTTCAATTTTTATTGTACCTGGGTTTTTGAATGTACTTCACTCCTACTCCTCCTAGTAGCAAACTTCCACACACAACCAAAGCCGCAAATGCAGTTAAGTCATCTTACGGTCATAGTAAACAGTACAGAGTGAGTGAGTATAGTATGTTCCAAAAATATGATCGCATTTTTCAGTGAAGAAAGAGCATTCATTCACTATTCAATCATATTTTCGCACAGGTACTTTGCGTCCGTTTAGTTACGTTGCAACCCGGTTTCCCCACCTGTTTCTGCTGGCTCCTCTGTAAAGGCTAGTGACTGGGCTGTCTTAGATCTTTTCTGAAAACATTTGCTGTTAGGAATTGCACTTCTACATAATATTATACTATTTAAAATAATTTAAATAAAAGGGCCTAGTTAAATAAGTAACTGTCCACCCTTTCCATGACCCTTCTACATAACCACATGGAAGGACAGTAGATAGCATATCTGAGTAAATTTATCTATGCGGATCGGGCAGAAGTGAAGATGGAATTAACAGTAAGTAAGCTACACTGTTAAAGAGTAGGTACAGAATCATTTCAACAGGTGTAGGATTATGGCTCCCCCATGTCGTCTGATTTGAGTGTTTTGCATTATTTCTTTGGGGTTACTGTGAAACAGTTGTGTTTGCTAAACATCCTACAACAATAGAAGAATTAAATAATTACATTCAAGAAATCATACATTTAATTTCAGAAGATATGTTTAAAAACGTTTTTGATAATATGCACAAAATAACTGAAGCTTGTACCGAAATGAATGACCACCATTTTCAATAATTTGTTTAAATATCCATATATTGATTATTTTTTAAATTTAAATGCACTGTAAATATTGTATGCTAATGTTCCGTAGACAGTATAGTATACATTGCGTAGTAAATGTGTCCGATTGGATATTTCAGTTAGTGCGTAAAAAACACTTAGGGCCTACTGTTAATACTGTACTGTATTTTGATTAAATAAAAACCCGACGAAAATGATCAAACTCAAAATCGTAACATTTCCTAGTTTACGTAAATGGATGCACTACTTTTCTTCCCTCCTATAGCCTGCCTAGTAAAGTTATTTGTATTGTATTTGCACTAGTGTCGTCAAACTTCGGTCGTGGAAGAGGGTAGCAAATAGTGTTTCCGGTTCTCAACCGTTAATCCAAAGGTATAGTAGGTTAATATTGGAAATGTTAGTAAAAACAAAATGATGTCCCTGTATAAATTGGCTGAAAACTGTATAAATTCATGTTTAATCATTAATATCAGTCTTTATTAAACACAAATGTGTACAACTTTCAGTCATTTTTTAATTATTCTAAAGGCCTGACTCGGGACCTCGTAGAGTGAGAGTGACTGTGGAGTAATGGTGGGATGATAATGGTGTGGTAAAACGGGACAACTCCGAGAAAACTCCTCTCGCCCACTTTGTCCGCCACAAATTCAACAATGACCCAGGCGGGGATCGAATCCGGGTCGTCACGGTTGAAGGCAGAGAGGCTAACCACTCGGCCACGGGCGATATATTTATTCGTGTTTAATATATACTATCATATTGCAGAGTATTTCTACAATACGCTCGAAGTTATAGGCCTATTGAGAAGACTAAATTTTATACTCCACAATTGGATTTTGTAATGTAGTTTTATTTCAAAACGTGCATCATTTGTGCCGTGAATTAGCAGCAGTCCGTAACCGTAAAATGTTAACAAGAAACGTGAGTAAATATATAAATCTAGTAAAGCGAAACAAAAAGCATAGCAGCACTGAAACAGTCTTTCGCTCTAATGAAGTGAGTACCGTACATTTAAAGTCTGTTGCCTCAAATGAATAATCCACACGGAGCAAAAAATAAACAAACCAAGAGGGGAGCGATTCACTGCTAGGCAGACAATAAAAAAGACTTCGAGATGAGCTGTTCCGTCTTGATGGGGCCCTCAAGTGCCTAAATATACAGCAGCACATGGATATGCAAGGCATGTCTCGTGAAGCACGCGTGGCTGATAGAAGAGAACACTCGGTAACACGTTCTGGATGAAAAAGCGACACGAGTGACGCACAAGGCAAGTAAACCAGCAATTTGTTTCTTGTAAAGCAGTACAAACTCTCATTACAAGCTGAAATCTACGAGTTTCAGCAATAACAATAAAATACAACTCCATTAAACACAATAAAAATGTACACAATAAGTTGTGATCAATTCAAATACATTATACATCCCCCATGTTGAGAGGAAAGTTGACTTACAATATAGTACTCTGAACAGATGAACATGTTCAGCGGTTCATACAAAGCTGAACTTCATTGAACAAATCTACTTGTAAACCTTTAATATTTTTCCTCTCCTTATCCCTTCATATTTTTGTCTATTTATACCTTCATTTTTATTTTATTTTTTGCATTCCCTTGCCTTATCTCACCCGTTTTCTCTCGTCTTTAACTATTCTCTATACCTGATCGCTTTCTTTTTGTTATCTATCTTTATTTATATTTTCTTTTTTCTATTTCTCTATCCTTCTTCCTCTTATTCTTCCAAATTGGTTAGGTTACTTCACTAGCATTAACGTATTCTTCCAGACAGAGTATAGCCACAGTCTAGTATATACAGTTACGAATTTTGAGTTTATGAGGGTACTAGGAACAATAGGCTGTGCAGATACTATTTCGCATTGTCTGTAATGAGCGATCCTAGTGGTTACCAACTATCTATGGATGCATATTTACTACTTATTGAGCTTCGTTACTGTATATACTAGATTGTGGTATAGCTATAACTGTCTCTTTCATATAACATGAAATGTGAACTATCTCCATACTTAGGTACTACAAATTATTTTTCTTTAAAAAACATAGGCTAAAGGATTTTCTTCATTATGGATATATTCATGTTATACTGTTTATCTACAAGATGAAATTTACGCACAACTGAACATCACCAACAAATCGGTTGTCTGCAATTATTATTATTAATATTATTATTATTATTATTATTATTATTATTATTATTATTATTATTATTATTATTATTATTATTACTGTTGTTTTGATCATCATCCATGAAACCCACGTACATTAGAGGTCTCATGTATTTCAGCTTACAAATAATATTTTTGCACGATAGTCTGTTTGTGTGTTTTTCGTCGTTACAGCAAACTGTCGCCACCATTAGAAGTTGATTTTACTGAATTCAGAGTTGCCGATCTAAATAAGCATGTTGAAATATTACAAATAACTGCTCTAGGGTTGTAATTAAAACTACTCCTGCCATCTACAGACATGTATGACAAACTTCTTGCCGACAGTCAGCTGTTTATAGTCTAACGTACGCTGGTACTGTATATTAAGATTTTTAAAAATATTATTTTCAAAATATACTATCATGCAAAAAAAAAATACTGTACAATACACGTTTGTGAAATGCATTACAAAATCTCGGAAACTGAAAAACTCGCTCTGCTCGTTTTTCAAACCTTTCCTCGATTTAGTGGGGGAAAAAAAAACACTTCCCAACTTTGTATCGTAGTACATTTTTCTGTAATGCAGTCCCGTCAAAGTTTTGACTTATTATAGCTGTCAAAGTTTTTTTTTTGACCACCTCTGTGGTGCAGGGGTCAGCATGCTGGTCTCTTACACAGGAGAGTTGAATTGCCTGGTTGATGTTTCTCAGGGTTTTCCCTCAACCGTATTGCAACTGCCAGGAAATTTGGACCACAATATCCCTGAATATCACCGGCCTCATTCATCACCGAAATCATATTCATAACAATTCAGTAATACATATACAGTCGCCATCCAGTTCACAACAATAGTACACAGACCTTCGAATTTCACCCAAAAGATAAACTGGCGTTATAACCAAAGATGTTAAAGCGAGTTTTTTTCATCAAATCGTCAATACTATTTTTCTTTCTTTCAAGATTTGTGTTGCTCCTATGAACTTTCAATATAGGTCCATAGTCTGATTAAAACGCATAAAATTTCAATCCCATTTCCGTTTCAGTTTTGTACTAATATTATGGTGTTAAAGTTCATATTATTTGACTTGATTCTCTGCCTAAATGAGAAATTATGTATCTGTTTTCATCAGTTCGTCAATATAGAAATAAATAAAGAATAATTTGAAAAAAAAAAAAAGTTCCATATTGAGGGGCGAGAGAGCCCAAGGCGATGGACCAAAATAAAAACATAATATCGAAAGAAAGAAATAATAACGGAATGCTATGTAGGTGTGACCTAGCCAACAGGTATTGGCTCGGAGCCAGCCCGTTGTGGTGCTATTATCTATCGACCTACCATTGTACACGGAAACCATCGACAGACAATGAAACTTTCGTGGCCGTAAACTTACTTTAAAAATACGCATACACACACCTGAAAACGATTAAAATTTCTGTTTATAACGAAAATGAAATCAAGCCTACGTGGTTGAATGTGTTACTTCCAAAGAATAAAAAGGAAACAGGTGTATCTCAATGAGTCTCTGTGGGTTTTCGCACCTGAAAAGCCACAGCTTGGTGACACTCAAGGACTCTTGCATGTAGCCTTTAAAATATTCTAACGTTTGTCACTGCAACAGAACCTTCGCATTCAGGACACAAATCTTGACATACGTAGGCCTAAATCAGGCTGGTTTTGCCGGTAAGGCATCGAATAATGTGCTGAAAAGAGACAAGGTAAATCCCGCTGGTGGCAAGACATCTTTCACTTAGTTCCGACGACTAAGAGACTCAGCCTTCTATCAAGTTATAATCTTCTCCTTACGGAAGTTACATAATACAGTACGTACATATTCTTTTGGAATTTTCTTCTCACGCAATATATACTTTCTTGTAATGTAGTTCAGGTGTTTAGTTTACCGTTACCTCTCATCCTGTGTTATAAATTGCATTTACAAATGTTTAGGTATAAGACGATTATTTAGTATCAGCCTAGCATCTAGCACGAGCAGACCAACACATGTCAAACCACACGCTAGGCTGTACTAAATTTATGGACCTGATAACCTCCATATTGTATCAGTAATATATCCATGATTTACATCAATTTTATCAACTACAATTGGATGAAACGTCTTAACAACATGCCTTTTAACAAAATATAGACATGTTAGTGACAAAACGACACTGCGCTTTAGTTTCAACGTCAAACATCAAGATCAACAGAAACTACCCTATTCAACGAACTTTAAATCGGAAAATACAGCCAACATATGTTCAAAGTGATTATAAACTTTTAAAGTGATTTTACAAAGTGTTCACATTTCAATGACTACGCTAATAGTGGTTACAATTCTTAAACAGTTTTATTTTATATATTTTAGATCATATCACATGACTTGCAGTGATTTAAATCGGCAAATACAGCCAACACATGTTCAAAGTGATTTAAACTTTTAAAGTGTTCATACAAAGTGTTCACATTTCAATAACTACACTAATAGTGGCTACAATTCTTAAACAGTTTTATTTTATATTTTAGATCATATCATATGACTCGCAGTGATTTAACCTAATATAGCATGTATATCATAGATCAACCTAAGTTAAGTCCAAGCAATCACACTAATATGACCCGAAAATTACCACATTAAGTTCCATCTAATAGGCAAGGTTCTCATCGTATTAATCTAACTTCACATCTGAAGATGATACACAAGTATCGAAAACGTTAATGAAAATTTAAAATTTATTTATTTTATGATAAGCAAAGGCGGTTTTGTACACATATAATTATAGTCAAACATTAATAGCTTATCGGCAAACTTCAACATGAAATTGATAAGACGATTAGTTTTAGGTTCTTCTTGCAAGATTCTGTTCTATTAATGCCACACCACAAAGTTTTCAATATAACCCACAAAGAGTATTCGATTAAAAGCTGGTTTTCCAAGATCTTATTATTGATTTACGATGTAAAAATAAGCGCGATTTCCATAATTTGCTTATATTATTCATTTAGTGTGCCCTGTTTTTTATTATATGAAGCATTAAAGAGACAGTAATGTTTCTGAAAAAATCTACGTCCAAAATATTCAGGAAAATGCACGTTCAACATTCCTTATAAGAAAAATGTGGTTTAGGATGCGCCGTTTGTTATTCTGTTTGCACCGAATTATTCTAGACACGTAAATAATAAAGATGAACAATGATCGAGAAAACGAGTTTAACAACGCCAGCAAAGTCGAAAACCCGCACGACAATGTTGTATTACGTCGCGTCCTTGACGTAAAGACTGGTTGTGAGACTTCCGAGACTCGATATTGATCATCTCTCGAAATCCCGAAGTTAGCAGTTGTTTACACCTGACTGAACTTTTATCTACCTTGGCAACTGTTATATATGTATAAACAATCAAGCAGCCTATGTGAAACCTTACAGTGCATAATAATCCGTTCCCCAGTCTTTATTTCATTACTAGGCCCTTATTAAAAGGCTAGGAATTTTCTTTTCATACGTTTAAGATCAAGTGTGCAATCTCAAGTAAAAAGATATTAATGTCATGTTTTATTTTTCTTAGAAATGCAAATGTATTTGAGAAATGTTATTTTTTTAATTTATATAACCATACGTAATATCATATAACAGAACCAGAACATTTTGATAACTAAGATACTGTTCTGTTTTGTCTTTTTGTCTCATTTAAACATTTATGTAATTTATTTCAATCATATATGTTATTCAAAGTGACGAAATCTTTCCACGCCGACCAAATGCTATTTCGAGAATGACGAGCGAGACTCGAAGCGCTGCGAGAATGACGAGCCGAGACTCGAAAGACAAATGCAACGAACACAGCGAGCGAGAGCGACAGTTAGTTTTTGTTCATCTGTAGTAAATAATTAACGAATGTTGATTATATTCCTCTTTGGTTTCCTAACAACTTATGTAAACTTCTCAGAAAGAAAAACCAGGCACACAAATATTATAATAGTAATATGCGTTACAAGAGCGGTATGTTGAAGTTTTCATGTTCGAGGAAAAGTTTGAAAAAGCGAAACGTAGTTGAGCTTTTTTAATTTCCGACAATTGAAAGAAAACATACCGCTCGTGTATCGTACATTATTTTGTGCGAAGATCGTTTATTACATACCTGAAAGAGGAATTTATAATTAGTTGCAATGAAATCTCCATCTTGGTTTCTGTTCAATGACGGCAAATTTGCAAAACAAAAATATCTATCTTCAACATTGTTACTTTAAAATGTTTTCTGTGTTTACTATACTCCAGCAGGCCGTGATATACGTCTGTCTTTCCTCCCCCAGTCTATGATGAGTCTAGAATCTTGTTGATTTTTTCACGGCTTCCTTAATGTTACTTGCATCACGAATGCAGTAACTTTAGTGGAGTTGCAGAGTTTACTTAATTTTTTACAAATATTTAAAAACAATAATTAACAGTGCAATTTATGTGAAATTGCAGTGGTAAGTTTCCAATGTATAATTATTACTATATTGAACGTCTCTAAAAATAATATGTTAAAAGCCGAAAGCAGTAAAATCAATATGTCACTTAAGCGGTAAGAAGAGGGAAATTGTTATGTGTGTTAGGTTGGGAATACTGAATGTGGAATTTTAGACTTTCCGCGGATTGATCTTGTGCGGAAACCAAGCAAATACGCACGATCTCGCACAAAAAATTTTCTTACCAACTGTGTGTGTGCGTGTATTTGTCAATTCATTTTGTATACATTATTATTATTATTGTTGTTCGGAAAGCTTTCTTTCCGTTGCCAAACGCAGTAGATGCCTACCTTCAGCTGAAGATTCTTCTATGTTTCTATCTTTCATAGCTGTTCTCAATTGACATTTCCAAGAAAACTGAGGTCTTCCGCTTCTCCTCCACCCTTGAGTTGTTCACTGGAATAATTTCTTTGGCCATTGGTGACAGTAACGTTAATAATAAATCAATACTCATAACATTATGATTTATGCTCGACCATGCCGAAATGTAGTAATTATACACCTGGTAGCAGACCTTTAATGCATGTCATTAAAGTACACCTACTCATTAAAGGTCAGGTCTTTCAGCCAATGACGACTCAGTTTACAACTGTTCAGCCAATGACAGGCCAGCTTTCTACCGTTATAAAACAGCAAGTATCGATTATTCTCGGATATGCAATCGAAAGAGAATTAGCGAAAAGTCACAGAGGCTGGAAATCCAATACTGTCGCAGAAGGTTATGTTCTGTTACTATAATAATTAGCGTTAATTGTAAATAATATTCAAATAAATTCAATTTGTCATCTTGTTTTTCAATGTCTAATTTAATTTCAATGATATCTCTGTAGGTTCTTATGGCCTAGCAAGGTCAATGTGAACATCTGTTCCTTGGAAAAAATCAATACTTTCGCGTCTCCGCACATCTCACAACGGGACATTGGTCAAGGTCAGATACAAAGAAAATTAATAATATCAAGTTAGAAATATGGTCGAGCATAAAAAGTCGTATGAAACTCGCCTATAATGGTAATTAAGAAGCTCGTATGAAAATTATGAAACTCGCTTGCGCTCGTTTCATAAATATCCATACTCGCTTCTTAATTACCTTCATTATAGGCTCGTTGCATAATGTACTATTATCATAACATTAATATCACTACCATTCGACCCACTACAATTACTTGGTCTACAAGACTAACACACCGACGATTTTAAAATTCTACCGTCTAATATCACTACAAATTCTTTACATCCCTTACAATAAGTAAATAAAGTTTACAAAACGCATATCGCTAGTAAGAATTTCAGTTAATTTTATATTTAAGGCACATTATGTGACGCTCAGAGCTGAGAAATTTGCGGATAATAGTAGGATCAACTTCACATGTTCTCTTGGGAAAGCCCACGCGACGCAAAGACTCGAGTGATGTGGCGTGACATGCAAATTAGCTGCAGCGTACCCCACTCAATTTTCGACGCTGTAACCAGCTCCTCTCATTCTCAGAACAGGATGTTCTGTAAGTTCACTACCGCAGAACTCCAGAAATCCTCACAAACGTTTGAAGCTAATAGGTACAATCATCATCACTGTACCAAAAGGCAAGATTCAGGCATTGGCATCAACTATAGGGCTCCAACCACGAGAAAGTCTCTGCCTGATGAGACGAAGGAGGGTAATGCTGTGAATGAATGTTGATGTCATAAGGTCACACACGTGGGTACTCTTATCTCTATTAGCTAGCTCTCACAGCACAAACTATAACATTGATACAGGCATATTGATACTATCCTAGTTACAAAATTAGATCACAGTTAATCTCCTGGTCTTTTAATCTCTTCATACAGGAAATAACATATGCAGGAGAGCGCATGGTTTTTAAACTGGCGTTATAACGGTAATATTATTTATCTACTTCGTTCCAATAGATGAGGCAATAGTAAGAACATTCCTTTCACGGTTGATCTCCTGGTTGGAGAACAGTACGGAAGGTTCCTGTACGGATTTCACATATTTGGACCTATCAAATGATGAGATAGAATAGTTCATCGATAGGCCTACGTTAGGTAACAATGATAGGCCTAAGGATGATAGTCGAGTATGCAGAAAAAATTGCATAATGGCAGTATACTAGACATTATTTTATTCAGAAAATAAGAGGCACCTTTGCTGAGTAGACCATTCAGTATTCCTTGCACTAAATAAACCTACAATTCTTTCAGTCATTTATTATTATGATACTCTGCTCTCTTAAACTGACTGATCAAATTGGGAATTAAATCAATGACTTTCCCAAAACAAACCTCTGCGGTGGCTGAATGGTCAGACCTTCAAACTGTCACGCAGGTGGCCCGGGTTCGATTCCCGGTCAGATCTGGGACTTTTTCATTGAAAACAAAATCCACAGTGATACTTGTGGCGGACAAGGTCGCAATTGGGATTTTTCTCGGGGTTCTCCTGTTCATCCCCAAACTAGACATTTGCATCATTCCGTCACCATTTCTCAATTTCATTATCATTCCGTAGCGTTCCCCGAACGCCGGCCGGCGAGGCATGAAGGGGGTTGGCCTAGGGACGAGTGGGGTGCCTGCTCGAAACCTGGACCAGAGAACCGTAGTGTGGTCGGGCGGTGTGGGTTTAGGAATGCGTCACCAGAGGGCTAGCGCAATAGATCTGAACAAGGGCACAATGCTGGGCTATAGTGCCCCTCTCCGTTAAATTCAATTCAATTCCCAAAACAAGCTATGAAATATCTTAGAAAACATTGTAGTGACATTCAGATAAGTCAAATATAATATAAGAATATTTATTGAATGAGTTTTAGTCAAAATGACATCAATATTTAAAAAACAACAACAAATATTTATACATATAAATAATTCATTGAAGTTAATAATATATTGCTAACGTTTTCGCCTATTTTGGCATCTTCAGGCACATATTCGAAATGTCTCATGTGGTACATTAAAATTTTACCAATATTGGCATAATCATTAAATACATAATTAAACAATCATAAAATAACATATTAAAACAATACATAAAAATTAAATAAATGACAGTTATTGCTTTCGATTAATTTATTTGTTTAATGGTTAAAACCAAATTAATATTCGGAATCTACTTCAATTTTATAACAATAATTAAAACAACTATTAATACACACAAGAAAATTACAATAATTAACTTATGTACATTAAAACAGGTTCAATTTCTATTAATGTTACACCTGTATTTAAGGTTCATTAATTCATAAATTATATCTTTATTAATGTATTGCACGTGATCGAATAAATTTTTATGTATTTTGCAAATTAATGGTTTGTGTCGTTGTGTGTCATATTATTATGTCAAGCATTTGTTGTTTTATGAAAGTTATAATTGTAGCAAAGTAATATGATCTTCTTGTTCATATTAATTCCAATATTAAACTTCATTACTTCATTTATAAGTAGGCGTCGGAATTGTTTCAAATAGATCCTTCGACTTGGGTTGCAAATTATATCGTAGCTATATTTATTAACTTGAAGTTGAGCCTAGTCAATCACCACCGTCTTGGAAACTTCCTGTTTTCAAATAATTCTGTTTTAAAAATCAAACATTATAGATAAATAACATTTCAGTTATCCAACGTAACTTCCTACTTTATACCCAATATCGATCTTAAGTCTGGTTCACAATAAACCTAGAACGGAAACGACAACGAGAACGAGAACGGAAATATTGTTAAAATGAATGTATTTAAATGTGAGCATTCACAACAGTTAATTGTGACTGCTTACATTTAAATACATTTATTTTAACAATATTTCCGTTCTCGTTCTAGTTGTCGTTTCCGTTCCAGGTTTATTGTGAACCAGCCTTTTGAAATCCACATTTCAGTTATTTAAATTATTTCGAGATATTTTCTTGTTAACGTTCAAGTATCTGACCTTGTTTGACAGGCCAGTCATTACTAACAAACTGCATAATATCTTAATAAAATAGAGTTAACGCACACATCGTCATGTAGAAACCAAGGCGACAGAATTCACTGCTTTTGTAATAATTCTTGAAAACGTACGGTATGTAATATATCAAGCTCAGATTATTTTACCTCGAATTGAATTAACTGCAGGCCATTCAGAAGTATTAAAAATATCTTCTACTCTTACGAAATTGAACCTATAATAGCCTTTTAGTCAGAGAGAATTTGGCTACTGATGGAGTAATCACAGATTTTTCTTCTTGTACAATGTCTGAAAGTGAACAAAGGCACATTACGCAGGCAAGACTATTTAGAGACGCAAATAATAAACGTTTCCGCTGGCTGTGACGTCTCGCTATTGAACCTTGATCCTGTGAAATGTTTGTTTAGACGCCAGTTTCCATCACATACGAACAGTCCACTATGAAACGCAGTTTTGTTCGCAGATTACAATCTTTCAAAGAGCAACAATAATCGAACCACACGTCTGCATATTACATTTATTGAAAATCACTCTATTAACAATATCACGCTCACCGTTTCTTCCATATTTTCCTTCTTCTTTAATTTTCGTTTCGCTTATACACCACGATAAAACGATAGATTAGAAGTAAGGACAAGTTAATACACAGTTGTAACTTTAATAACGGCAACTATTTATTTGTCACGAATTACAAGTGATACATCTGTGAAACTTCTACAGTCCTTCAATGTAGTAACCAGCATTGTCAACAACTCGTTGCCAGCGATGTGGAAGTCGTAGTATCCCTGTAGCAGCTCCTGTTCTGTTGATGTTTCTGATGGACCGCCCTACTGCCTGCGGAATATCGGGAACAGTCCGGATTTGAACGTCATGAAGTGGTTCCTTCATCTTTGGGATTAAGTCATAATCACAGGAGCTTAAGTCCGGTGAATGTGGTGGATGGAAAAGCACTTCCCACCCCCCCAGCGACAGTACAAATCAGCTACAGGCTGTGCCGTGTGCGCCCCTGAGTTATCCTGCAAAATGATGGGAGGGTTCTGCAAAACGTGCGGGCGCTTTCTTCGAAACGCTGGTCTCAGATTATGCTAAAAAAAATTACGGAAATACTGTGCATTAACATCCAGCCAAGATCGCTTTTCCTGCTTTGTAAACATGGCGAAACACAACCGCTTAGAGCTGTAACTAACAGGAGACTAACTTCAACTCTCCACAGCGCATGCGCTGTGAGTCGGACGGAAGAGTCCTTTTAGGGGGGAGGAGGGCAGACATAGACTAACATGTGGTAGAAGTGACAACAATTAACGCCGTCTCGTTTCACCTTTAAAGCAGTGTTGCTACTATTAAAGTTACACCCCACGTAGATCTTACCAATACAGCTCCATTGTATCAATCTCTGTAACGCCAAAATTATAAGCTACAGTTAATACAGTTGAAGTTTGAACAAATTTGTTGAATTCTTCAGAACCTTCAGACAAATGCTAACAATCGATTTCTCTACTTTACAGATCACAACATAGAGACACTTGCAGTCAATTAGGAACTACGGAAATATTTATCCACAAACGGTCTTACTAATAAAAACTCTATATGCAGACGTTTAACTGTCTTATACTTATACAATGAGCAGCTCATTTATACGTCGTGTGTAAATTCCTTACTAATAATCACTACATACGTCGCGTATAACAGTACAACTGTTACACAGCTACGTCATAGTTTCGTCATTACTTCGTTACGAAATATAATAGAATATCTGAGATTCTCTATTGCATCCGGTAGAGCGCTCTAGTGTGGCATGTTAAGTATCGATAGTACAACGGGCTCTAATCGATGGTACCATACTATATTTTGGTCAAATAGTACAAGCTACAGTAATATTATTCTAATTATTCTGTGCTCTTTGGTTTGTTCTTCTTTGGTTACTAGGCAACCATCATCATAAAATGACAGTCGATACGAACAGCTGTTAGAGGGGTGGCCATTTTTTCTCTATATACAACGCTTAAACAAGGGGTTTCGTGTATATAACTATACTGCAAAGCAATTCCCATTGTATAGTTACAGCCTGTTTATACGTCCATCGCTTCTGCATGGTTTATTAGTAACGTTTTCTGTCTCAACTTGCGTAAGTCTAGTATAAAAACTATACACGGTTTATTAGTAAGACTGAAAGTAGAAAACACTGGGAAGGGGAATATGACCGGCAATTATGATTGCGAACTTCCTGAACTCTGGAACAGGTTTTTAACGTCATAAATTTAAGGCACGATTCACCGGCTTTAATTCTATTCCAAAGAAGGAACAGGATTTTATCACTCTTAAAATGAATACCTTCCGATCTGATTTAATACGCACACCTTCGTTTCCGATGACAAGCATGTAAAAACACCTACTTGAAATTATACAGCGTGGGAGGGGAATACGTGCAAATATTTTTACAGGTAATCGGCGATAATATACTCTGAACTACATTACGTAACAAATTTCTCAATCTTCGAAGTTATTTTTTAGACATGAAAAAATACCATGCTTTTGGGTTAGGTAATAGGCCTACTTCCAGGCGATTTGTTTTCTTTACGAACGCCTCACTAATTACGCGGAGGTCTAAGCTTGTGGGGGTTGTCTACTGTCCAGGCTTACCATGAAGGTCTTTGTGGTGTAACAGGTCATCAAATAATTTATCCTGTATCCAAAAACAATCACCTTTTTACATTAGCACATGGGATTACATTCATGATTTATTTTGTACTGTAAAGCCTTGGTTTTTCTGAACCGACGCATGCGACGTGCGAGATGCGAGGCCCGCCTCACACAAGTCCGGACTACACGAGAGATAGCGAGTGGTTTCTATGACTGCGAGATGCGAGGTCTGCGCACCTCGCAGCCATAGAAACCACTCACTATCTCTCGTTAGTCCGGATTTGTGCGAGACGCGCCTCGCAGCCCGCACGTCGCATGCGTAGTTCAGAAAAACCAAGGCTTTAGGACTGAACGAAGCAGCTTTTGAAGAGTGCACATTCCTCCATTTGTTTCACATGCCCGTATCATTTCTCTAATTATTATTTAAATAGTGTTAATATTATTCGTGCTTTTAATTCGCTGTCAATTGCTGTCTCTATTATCTTGCCGTTCGTACTCTCAAAGGTTCTTGTGCTCTCCAAGATTCGACTCTAATATTTTCTACTAAGAAACAGGAAAGCAGTTGTTTACACTGTCGCCTACAATCAATACGGGCTATTCCATCTCAAATCGACCGAAATATAGAGAAAATTGACCTTACAATATCTAAATACAATGAAACTTTTTTTGTAAGTAGAGAACTGTGATACAATGCTTTGTGCAAAGTTTGAGACATCAGAACTTCATAGTGTTTAAATTAAAAATATTTAAATTTATCGTATTTTCATAAAATTAGAAACTTTAAACTGTTGTGGCTCCGAAACCCTTTCACCCAATGATCAAAATCATGGTATATTTTGATGCTGAAAAGTTAAAGTTTATATCGCAATGTAAACATTTTTTCTTACTTTTTATGGAAATTGACAAATTTAGATTTTTCCTCATTAAGACGTCTTTGGCAAGGAAAAAATATTTAAAAAAAAGTACAAATAAAGACGTATTTTTTACTGATGGTATGTTTACAAGAAAGTATTGAAAATAACAAATAAAGAAAATAAATAGTACGCGCGTGAGCTAACCAGCTGACTGTGAGGCGGGAGCTAGTCTAGGCAAGCAAGGCCAGGAGACATAAACACGTGGTGTTTCGTCTAGCAGCGCATAGCTGGGCTAGCTTTATCACAGGTTTTCATAAACACAGGAGTAAAATGACGCCCAATGCCCGCTTATCTTCATCTCTCGTCCAGTGCGTGCTGTGTTGCGCCTTTCAAGTCTAGGCGTGTGAAAATAATTTATTTAATACCCCCGAAACTTATTGCCGTGACACTAAGCAAACAATGCCGAATCCCTCTTAATAATGCAAGGTTTTTTCTCAATATTTTTTTACATTTTTAAAATGGCCAAAAAGCCTAAAAGTAAGTAAAATCAGATTACCTGTCTCTCTGTATACAATAAAAATAAGGATTACTTCTTATCATAACCTACCAAATGTCAGCTTCAAAATGAGCTCTCGTTCAATGTTCTGCAGTAAATGGTTCCAGAGTTCTGAGCGCTGAAAGAGGCTTGTTTTTCTAAAATACGCTAAATTTGTCGCTCAACAATACGAAAATCGTTTGACTTTCGATAGTATATTTTTGCAAATGCACTCTCCTCAGCACCTTGTATACTGTAAATAGGGAAAAAATTAGAGTATAAAAAAACGCGAGGTTTTTTACTGATCGATTTCATATGGAATAGCCCATACAGAGACTTGTTTTAGAGCCCGTCTTTT
Organism: Periplaneta americana; assembly: GCF_040183065.1. Taxonomy (NCBI): domain Eukaryota; kingdom Metazoa; phylum Arthropoda; class Insecta; order Blattodea; family Blattidae; genus Periplaneta; species Periplaneta americana. The sequence goes on along the minus strand of NC_091117.1, from coordinate 182,532,511 downwards.
AACCTGATTGTCTTTAAACTTCATCTAGCATAGAAATAAATATTTTATCGGGATCGCAGAATTTAGAGCTGTACAGTACTTCGGGTATTTGAATTCTGTTCTAATAGACCTGTTCACAAATTAAGTTAAAGAACACGAGATTTGGTTCTGTTTCCAGATGGATACGTAATTAAGATCTGAGGAACAGGAAAGCCGTGATGGTGGCAACTACTGAAGAGCCCACATGCTGTGGGGATCATCGCTCCAATCGGCCCACGCAGAGAGCCATTACAGTTGTTGAGCCTTGCCCTGACCCTATAAAGACACTGCCCACTTGTGTAAGTCCTTAACAATATTTGTGAAGGGGAAATTCCTGTCTATATCCGAAAATGATACAGCGTTCACAATATCGCATGCCGTGTTTCTGATCGGTCTTTTAAGTACATCTACAGTGGAACTCCACAAATAGACGCTCACTCTCGTATACTTCAGGATACAAGGTAAGTCAACGCATCCTGTCCCGTGCTGCACAGGGCTAACCAGTTGAACCAGTGCAGTAGTGTGCAGATACTCGTACACGTTGGCAGCAAGGCAGGGAACAAAAAATGTGTACTTATGTTGAAGGAGAAGTTACAAATATTGGAACGGTTTAAAAAAGGTGAATCAATCAGAGCCATCCCTCAAGAATTTGACATTTCGATCAGAACAGTGCATAGGATAAAACAAAATTCATCTAATTACGAGGCATTCTGTAGTGATATAATTATAAGAAGCTTTGTTATTATCAGTTGATTGTAGAATGAAAACACAGCTTATTTTGTGTATTTCCTAAATTTAATCAATAGGGATGATTTATGTTCTCTCTTGAAGGGTATACACCATTTTAAAATAATTTAATACACAAACGCAACTATTACAAGAAATGCTCAATAAGTTTTTGTGCGAGATCGTGCGTATTTGCTTGGTATCCGCACAAAATCAATCCGCGGAAAGTCTAAAATTCCACAATCAGTATTCCCAACCTAACACACATAACAATTTCCCTCTTCTTACCGCTTAAGTGACATATTGATTTTACTGCTTTCGGCTTTTAACATATTATTTTTAGAGACGTTCAATATAGTAATAATTATAAATTGGAAACTTACCACTGCAATTTCACCTAAATTGCACTGTTAATTATTGTTTTTAAATATTTTAAAAAATTAAGTAAACTCTACAACTCCACTAAAGTTACTGCATTCGTGATGCAAGTAACATTAAGGAAGCCGTGAAAAAATCAACAAGATTCTAGACTCATTCACAGACTGGGGGAAAAAAAAAAAAGACAAACGTATATCACGGCCTGCTGGAGTATAGTAAATACAGAAAATATTTTAAAGCAACAATGTTGAAGATAGATATTTTTGTTTTGCAAATTTGCCGTCATTGAACAGAAACCATGATGGAGATTTCATTGCAACTAATTATAAATTCCTCTTTCAGGTATGTAATAAACGATCTTCGCACAAAATAATGTACGATACACGAGCGGTATGTTTTCTTTCAGTTCTGGGAAATTAAAAAAGCTCAACTTTTATTCTCTTCGGCTCTAATCAACAATAACAAAAATGCAGGCTGCCAGGCGACGATAGAAAAGAAAAGATGCGAAAACAAATGAATGTGGTGTATAAACAATTGAATGCTCTTTCATATTCAAGTATAAAAATATAGGGGTGCCATTTGAAATTTCAAAGTGGGAGTGGCTGGGGGTGGGAGGTGAAATTTGAAATGCAATTAATTAAGCCTTGTTTAAGGCTTCCCCCTTGGTATCTAAATTTACGTGTTTTTTTTTTTTTTGGTTTAAATTGAATTCAATTTAATTAACTAGTTATTTAGAGTGGGAAGTTTTGAAATGAAAGCTCCGTATGTAGATATATTTAGAGAGTTTTTCCTCCAGAAGTTTGTTTTATGTTTCAGGTGTATCACGTATATATTATGCTTAATCACGGATTTGTTTTGTTATATATTTTGCATATACTACAATATATTATTTAAAATTATATACGTTAATTATTTATGTTTCGGTCCGCACGCCATAAGAACATTGTACAGCCCTTATGTTTACCAATGTCCGCAGTACTCCGTAGAAAGACAGCGTTCGTACCTCGTCTCGCACACGGACCATTGCTGTGTCTATTTGTGGAGTTCCACTGTATTTCCGTTCCTAATATGCTATGAAAATCGATGGGGGAGATACAATACCTGCAAAAAGTTTGAGATCATGAAAACGTAAGACAGAAAGTTCCGTTCGGGACTGATATGTCACCTTACGATCATTTTTTCTTAGAATTTACTTTTTTACTCAAGCGGCAAGTCGGATCTTAAACCCTGTTTTGTGATGGAGAATGTGTTACATTCCTTGCTGTAAATGTGAAGAATATTCTCAAGGCTGGTAAATAATGAAGTTATAGATGAGATGGCAGCGAAAATGGGAATTTCCAAACAAAACCTGTGCCCAGACTGTCTTTGGTTCTCAACCTTTCGAAGATTGTAAGCACCACTAAGTGAGCGAACACCATGGAAACGAATAGGTTTAATAGGCCTCTGTGAATACATTAATAAAAATAAACAAGTAAACAGATACATTTTAAAACACCAGAATAAAGACATCATTGAACTTGAAAGTTACTCAGAATTTCAGTGATGTCCAATGATTTCTTAATTTGTTACTTTAAACTAAATGAGGATATAAAATGTTTTTGGTAGCATGTATGTTTTATTTCAACAGTTAAACAGATCAGTTCTTTGCTAAAGTTTTTCTATATCAAATTTAGGCTTGTTCACATTAATTTGCACAAGAATGTAAAATTTTATTCGAAGCATTAAGCATTGGAATTTTAACTGATAGCGTGGTTTAGCGGAACTTCGTCTTATTACATATTGTCTCTGACGACATTGATAATTTTATCTTAATATGTCGCGCGTCATAATATATATATATATATATATATATATATATATCGTCGTTAATTTTATGAAACCTCCTATATGACTTTACAGAAAATAATTTTTCAGGAGGAAGAAAAAATTAATTAAAAATAGGCATCCTCGTTGATTCATTTATGTTCATCATACTCACCAACATTTTCTACCGTATTATTTCATATTCTTATGTAGGCCTATTGACTTTTAATTAAATTTTTCTTTCTCCTGAAAAATTATTTTCTGTGAAGTTACATAGATTTTATTTGTATTCTATAATTTTGGAATTTATTATTATTATTATTATTATTATTATTATTATTATTATTATTATTATTATTATTATTATTATTATTATTATAAATTGTCCTACTTTATTCACGTACGATATTATTCTTCTCTGTGTTAATATTATATTATATAAATTCATCGCCGCTGTTATTTAAATTTTTATTTCCTATTTTATTTTATTTCATTTTCTATATTCCTCTTATATTAATATAGGCCTATTATATTATATAATTTCACTGTAGCTGTAATTTTAATTTTAGTTCCTATTTTATTTTACTTTGTATATCTGAACTGTGACTGAACACGAGCGCTGCTCATTCGGTTCTCAAATTTTGTTTATATTACTGTATCTCCTTTTTTATATTGATTGTATTATTTTATTTCTATTTCTATGGTTGTAATTATATTCTGTATATTTCAATTTAAATAAATAAATAAAAATAAATAAATAAATTTATTTTAACAATATTTCCGTTCTCGTTGTAGTTTCCGTTCCCGGTTTATTGTGAACCAGCCTTAACTGAACTCCCTAATTCTCCATATTTTTACATGATCCTGGAGAAAGATTACGAAGGAAAAACAAGCGAAAAAAGGAGACGTTTCAAGGAAGATGAAGACTGGACGAGAAGAGGAGTGTGGTGGCTGCCAGGCGCTTGTGTACTCGGCGGATCTGAAGCAGGACCGGCAAAAATAATTGGTATCCAGCGTGCGTGAGAAGAGACACAGGCGGGTGGACAGGAGGGCGGGAGGCTGTACCAGGGAAGGCGGCCAGCCGACCCGCCGGCGGGCCCGGGGGGGGAACATTCGACGTGCCTGGCAAGTAGAGACGAAGCAATGCCAGAGCTTAAAGGAGATCAAACTTGCGCCCTAATATTTAAGCGGCACAAACCTCTTCGCGACAATCCAGAGATCATCGTCAGCGGATGTTAATCCTTAGGAATCTCTTTAGAAGTCTCTTTCGTTCATGTATAAAATTTGGAAGTGTATAAACTGGAATTAGCTGTACAACTCCTTCCGTACTCATATTCACACATACATACATATACAGGGTTGGACAGACAAAACCGGCCCCATCTCATGTCATATGATTTGGAAAATAAATTATGTCGGGTATTGTTTTCTTTTCTTTCTTTTTTCTTGAAAACGTAATTATGTTGGATATACTGTATCTTCCGCGTGTTTTGTGTCATTGTTGTTGCGCCATTGTTGCTTATAACCTCTTCTGGTTGCTGTTTAAAAGTCAGACGTTCTAAACACATGTAAAGAGTTGTTTTTTAAATAAGCATGACTTATTCAATACCAGAGCGAATATTCATTGTGGAGGCGTACGTACAGACCAGCTCTATTAGGGAAACACAACAATTATTCAGAGACAAATATACGCTTCGCTCAGTACCAGGGAAAAGCAGCATTCAAGATTTGGTGCGAAAATGGCGTGGAACAGAACTCCTTCTGTCCGGACTCCTCAACTGGATCCATAAAAAATGTAACAAGGAACAGAACTCCTTCGTCCGGACTCCTCAACTGGATCCATCAAAAATGTAACAAGGAACAGAACTCCTCAACTGGATCCATAAAAAATGTAGCAAGGAACAGAACTCCTTCTGTCCGGACTCCTCAACTGGATCCATCAAAAATGTAACAAGGAACAGAACTCCTTCTGTCCGGACTCCTCAACTGATCCATCAAAAATGTAACAAGGAACAGAACTCCTTCTGTCCGGACTCCTCAACTGGATCCATCAAAAATGTAACAAGGAACATAACTCCTTCTGTCCGGACTCCTGAACTGGATCCATAAAAAATGTAACAAGGAACAGAACTCCTTCTGTCCGGACACCTGAACTTACGGCGAGAATTAATGAATTTATCACCCATGAGGAATTGACACGTGTTTTCATGAACCTGTTAAAATGTGCACAGAAGTGTCTAGATGCAGATGGAGGGCACTTCCAACATTTATTATGAAGGTAAATGCATTTTATTTTCATTCCATTTGAAGTTTGTTTCAAATCATTAGTACCTATCAATGTCATAACACGGGCCGGTTTTATCTGCCCAACCCTGTACAATGTGATGCAAAGCTGACGGCTTTCCGTTTCTTCCGACTGTCGCATTATTTCTACATCGGCTAGGAAGCGACCGTTTTCGGATCTTTTTTACAGCTTAATTCCCGGACATATATCACTTCCTTAAAGTTTGTGAACTTATAAGAAATTGGGTGGTTTCATAGTTTACACCGAGTTTTCAGCGTATACACTTCATACCTTTCAATGATTGAATATTCCGTCGAACAGCGGATATTCTACAAATCTGGCTTCCAGGTATAGCTCCCTGTAAAGCTGACTTAAATAATATCAAGGGAAAAATTATTCCGGGGCCGGGCATAATACGCATTACTGTCTAAAATAGAGGAACAAGTAATGAAGTGTTAATAGAAGATGAATAGAGTAAATTAGAGAGAAGAAAAGCAATATGGTAGCGAGACTAATAAGAGTAGGAGATAGTATGTAAATAATAGGTACGGTTTGATGTAACTGAGAGGGAAAATATGGGAAGTGAGGAGGTAGAAAGTGATTGCATGTAGTGAGAGTGAACCGTAAAAGTTATCCAATAAAGTGAAAAAGTGATAAGTGAATCGAACAAGAAATAGCAAGGAGGTATCACAAACATTAGAACATTGCAACAATAATTGAGACAAATAATATAATAAGATAAAGTAGATGAGATAGTAGAAATATTAGTGAATATTAGTCAGAGATAAAAAGGTTTTTAACGATAAACATAAAAGTAGGGATAACAGTAATGAAAGATGACAATGATAGTAGTAGAGATGGAGGAGTAGATGTAGACGCGAATGTTTCTAGTATAAGAGTAAGGTGGCAGTATTGCATAGCATTCGGGAATTATATTGAGGGAAGATAAAGAAGGTTAAGAGTTGTAAATACTGTACATCAGAAAGAATGGAGGAAGAAATAGGCAGAAGCAGGGTTAAACGTTAGATAATTGGAAGATTTGGGGAGACATAGATGATAAGAGAAATATAAAGGATATATGATGGAATGTAAGCAAGGTAGTGGTGGACCGTATGCAGAAATGTGAAGGAAACCACTACCTGAAAGCCGTATGATGACAATAAATATGAATATGAATATGAATATGAATATTCGCATTACTGTTCGTTAACAAAAAAATTTCAAATTTACGTCACACAGTGCACTCAATGCTGCGTCTCTGACGTCTTGTCAAACTTCTTGAGGTATGAGGATAGAAAAGGAAATAATTGAGTTGGGGCCTGGTAGAGTTCCTGGGTAGCTCAGTCGATAGAGCGTTGGTGCGCTCAGTCGAAGGTCCCGGGTTCGATGCCCGTCCCCGAAACAATTTTTCCCTTGAAATTATTCGGCTCATATTCTAGTCGAAACCTATCTCTTAAAGAAGAAATCACATTAGAAATATATTCTGAAGTTTCAGAGACGTTATTCTGTGTGAAATAAGTCGTCAAAATCGTGTGGTGCAAGATTGTTCGTAAAATGACCAGAAAATAATTGTGTTAAGTCAAAAATGAATCTGTGCTAAGACGCTCTGACCCAAGAAAACGTACGTGCGAGAATAGAATTAAACCATAAAATTTCAAATCGTCTAACGGCTAAGGAAAACGAATTTAATCAAAGATCAATTTTAAGAGGGCTTAAAACTTTAAGTTTCCCCCCATATAAAGTTCGTAGCTCATAGTATGCAACTTCCTTATTTTAATCCGAGAGTTAATTTTTGTAACTGTCCAAGATGGAATTCTCGATCCATCACTCATTTTCATAATCGGCTAGGCATGGTTTCTTTTAAACAGTGGTAAAAGTTCTCAAAGTTCGTTCGTTGTCCCCAGAATTTCGGGCGAATCAAAATACTCATGCTGTACATGAAATTAGTCTAAATAGAAAGACAAAGCGTAGGGAACTGGTATGGGGTTAGTGCTCATTGAATAACCGTCCCATTATTTCATTATGAGGCAATGAATTTAAATCGTTATGCAGATGACTTGAAGATATGAATGTGTCAGAGTAACAATTTTTTGTATACATCTTAAGTCTGATGAGTGAAATATTTTAGCCTACTAATCAGCGATGTATTCAATAGAGGGGGAAAGGAACTGGCCACCTTACCCTGGCTTAGTTGAATAATATATGCCTTATTGGTGTCACGAGATTCCAACCTGTCTTCAGACTGATGACTACACAAAAACAACAAACATGTAGATGAAAGATGACATACTAACATTATTTTCGGCATATTTCCCATAGAAAAATACCATGTAGGCCTGTATTTACAGCAGCAGCACGTCACATACTTTCTGCATACTCTTAGTGAACCGCTTGATAAAAATAATCAGCCACGACTATGGACATCTCGTTCTGCTTATCTGATAAGATTTTTATCTATATGGAAATAAATAAAAGAGTGTTCTGTAATAAATAATCAGCACACGTTGCAAGGGACACGAACTGAGACAAGAATAGTCGGTGAATTATCGCAACAGAGCTCAGTAAGCGTTTCAAAGTTCCCTTGTCCACTTAACCGTGTTATATCGGGATTCTATGGTTTTGCTTTGCCCCCCCCCCCCCAAGGAAACTGTTCTCTCTCCGCCTATGAAACCAGCTAAAACTAGGGTTGCCAACTCGTCCGTTTTTCCCCAGGATATTTGGGTCTCATTAAAGGCTGGTTCACGATAAACCGGGAACGGAAACGAGAACGGGAACGCAAATAAATTTATTTTAACAATATTTACGTTCTAGGTCTTGTTGTCGTTTCCGTTCCCGGTTTATTGTGAACCAGCCTTTACAGTCTTCCGGCTCCCGTATTTTTCTTCTCTCCGAACACTTTTCTCCCTTATTTTTGTACAATGTAAAATATTTATTCGAAACACTTAATTGTATAGTGAATGAAGATGACAGATGATGAATGTTGTTGTTCCAGAGATGCATTAAAGTGTACAGTCTCTGTAGAAGGTAATGTTTGCCAGAAGGGGGTTTCAGTGCCCATATTTTAAAATCTAAGTTAATGTTTCAGATGTGAAAAAATAGTGAGTTTTGTTCAAAAGACACCAGGTAGTAATACTCATATAGAGACAGTGTTTTCTCGGGCAGAGCATGTTTGCGCCCCACGGTCAGATAAGATGCAGCAGATAAAAAGGGTCCCCGTTTTGTGGACATAGTTGCGCCCCGTTCTCATCAGGTAGAGAAACGGGGCATGGCATAGTTGCGCCCCGATGAAATAATAAGGCATATCGTGAAAAACTCCGTTCTTTAAACCACGTGATCGAGGAATTCAGAAGCGGTAAAATAGACAAATACATGTTCTTAAAAAAATGCAGCTACCACTATAATATTTTAAAGTAATTTATTTATTTTATGACAGTCACTTCCGTGTGTATTATGACCTCTCCATTATGCTACCTGATTTCAATGCAGTTACCACTATATTTTTCAGTAATGTATTTATTTTATGACAATCACTTTTGTGTGTAGGCTACTATGCCCATCGGGGCGCAACTATGCCATTTCCATTCTGCTACCTGATTTCTTCGGGGCGCAACTATGCCATACCGGTTTTCTCTGATGAACAGTACGTGAACAATATTCGAAAGAGGAGCGCGACACAACTAATTACATCAGAACTGCAAATTGCAGTCAACTTCAACTACTCATGCAGGGAATATTTAAAATTTATTGAAATGATGAAAAATTATTGCGCGAGACATTATCTTTCTCAAAATACTTTGAATTTAAGCCTAGCTGCCAAAGTGCAGAATCAAATGTATTTTTTAGTAACTAAAATAAAAAAAAAATATCAATAATCTACGTGAAATTTTGTTGATACCTTAGCCTCCCGTATTTTCTTAAAAAAGCTGGCAACCACAGCTAAAACCACGGTTATGTTAATCACGGAAAGAAGCATCTCTTCATCCACCTTAAAATTCGATGTGTCAGTAGACAAGTTGCAGACTCTTTGAAATACCTCGGAGTGGTTCTACATCAAAGGCTCTCCTTCCGGAAACATTTAGAATATATTTCTACTAAAAAGCTAACTGCTTCCATTCCAATCTGCCACTTGCAGCCAGGTCAACATGGGGACTGAAGGCTTGAATATCATCTATAGGAGTTCAGTGCTATCCCTGACATATTGCGCTCCGCCAACGTGAAAATACTTCTCAAAAATGGGTTCAGAAGAAATTAATTTAAATTCAAGGAGAATTATTAAAGGACAGAACAGTATCACCGAAAGCTGCAATGAACATAACTGGAATTGAACCACTTTCTAACAGGATTAATGCCTGCGTAGATCTAAGTGATTAGTAGTAGTAGTAGTAGTAATAGTAGTAGTAGTAGTAGTAGTAGTAGTAGTAGTAGTAGTAGTAGTATTTATTCCACATTTATAAACCCTATTTCTAAGTGATTAAGAATGGAAAAACATAGCGACAAACCAATCTAAATTTGACGGAGTTGAGCAATAATATACCACCAACAATAAAAAAAAAAATAGATATTTAAACAAATCTGTTGATGGCAGGCTAATTTAACTCGGAAAAAATCAAGAATGCGGTATCTGAATTTTCCTGCTATTTATAAGCAAAAATTCGTTTATTGCGTTAAGTTCATTTATTTATTTTGCTTAGAAATATTAATTCAACTACTGGTCTCTTATCAAAAATTTGTTAGCCTTTTTTAGTATTATTTGTACTATTTTTTGCAGTAGTATGAATGTTATAATACTTCTTGCATAAAATGTTTTATAAAAAAAAAAACAGATTTATTTCAATGGCCAATAGGCTATCTCGAAACAGGTTTTTGGCGCTTAGTCTCTTATTGCGTAACTCCGTCCAATTACAATAAAACCGGCAAATATTTTGACAGAGGGGCATCCTGCCGTGTTTGCAGATTACATAAAAACAGACTGCAATACGAATACGAAGTGTTCACCGACGGATCACATTACAAGCGAAGAGACTGGATGCGTCTTCGTTGTGCATAATATCAATATGGGAGAGAGGAAACCTAGTCCTCCTATATCAAACTTGCACCATTTCGCAACGTCTTCCAAGAGCCGGCCCGGATGGCTCAAGCGGTAGGGGCACGGCATGTCCCTATCGCTTGGTCCGAAGGGTTGTGGGTTCGAGTCCCGCCTCGGGCATGGGTGTTGTGATTGTATTAGTATTAGTGGAAACAAAGGTAAACAAACAGAAAACAAAAATAGATAACCTTGGAAAACGGCCTCTGGCCGGTCGAAATTAAAAAAAAAAAAAAAAGACGAATTATTTACAATCAGACGGCGTTCCTTCAACAACAGCAGCTCCTGCATACATCGTGACTTCCAGTCTGGTCTCAAATCCATTGAAGATAAGTACAATTTACATCTTCTAGCATCTCTTATGAACAGCCACACAAAACACTTAAGTTTGAATTGGGTTCGAGGTCACTGGACTGCTCGGAAACGAGCGAGCTGATGATAGGAAGGACTCCCAACAGCCACAAGAATACAACCTACTCTCCCTGTTGTATTTCAAATCCAGAATTCATCACTTCATCAGTATGTACATTCTGGATAATTGGAGCGACAGATGGGTCAATAGTTTGACTGGAAGTACAACAAGAAATACATTCTTCCTTACCATAACTGACAGAATTAAATGCAAGTTCTTCCAATCCAAATTCATCTTTACTCTATTTCGGTTCATGGAAAATTAAATCCATATTTAGCCAGATTTAGTATTGCCAGCAGTGCAAAGAGCGTATGTGATGGTAAAGAGAGACGTTCCCCATCTGCTATTCGACTGCCCCTTTCCGAAAGAAAAAGACACATCCGCTCCCTCATTCATTACAATATACTCACAACATTTAGTACAATAGTCAATCACCACTGCAATTTATTTTAACAATGTCATAATCTAGTACAAATTTTGTAAATTTTAAGTCAGATTCGTTTTACATTATGACTATCAATTATAAGTATACATTTCTGTATGTGACAGTATGTATTTATACGTAAAAGTATGCTTTCTATGTAAATGTCTACATTTCTATGTAATAATGTGTAATTTCTACGTAAAAATATATACTATACTAGTAGCTTGTGCAGCAAATGAAGCAAACTAAGTTCATTAGACGTTCAAATAAACATTTTTCAGATTTATTTTCAATGAAGAATACCAGACATTCTGAAAGTTATTTGCTTCCATAATAATGAAAGATACTCTCTCTCGAGCCAATACTGAAGAGAACCACGCATATAAATATCTACACCACACTGCCATTAAATATACGAAAAAGACCCAACCCCACTTGATTAATAACTATAAAAATATTTGATTTTTAATAATATTATTATGTTACGTAAGTTTTATAGCTTTCAGTAACATATACTATATATACTATATAGCTGCCACTCAGTAAAATATAGAAATCAAAATCTAATTTAAGTTGTTCTCTGCATCTACTTATATAACCCCAAAACGTTTCGCTTTCATATCATCAATATAGCATTAATATGTATAATTAATAAAAAATAGTCACATCATGGCATTAACTACAATAATATTTCATTTCTAATGGTAATAATGTCATCAAACCACCTCAAGTTTTGTAGTTTTTAATATCCAATACACAGCTGTACCCAGAAAATTAAGCACCACAGACTCGAATCTGTAAATTATTTTTAGTAAGTTAAGTTTTTAATAACCAATTTAATTTGAGCTCTAAATATGTCAGCATTCTTGCAGATCATGGCCTTCGTGTAATATTGTTTACTGTAGTGTGTGTTTTGTTTTATTCTGAAATGCAACACGGCCGACTTGATGTTCCTTTCGAAGGAGAAGCGAAGCGAGCATCAAGTGGACCGTGAATGCAATTAGCAAGTTCTCAAAACTGACGACAGATGGATTTTGGAAAATAGGAAAACTATGTTGAAAAATCACATTTCACTGAAAACTACTATTTTTCCGAAAAACTTTGAGCTCCAAGCTTCAAAATGAAGGGCCGTTTATTGAAATATGTTCAGCCGTTTTCCCGTAATTTCCATTACCAGTTCAAATTATATATACTGTATTTCTAAGTAATATGTCTATTTATATACAGGGCGATTCACGACTAATGACCCACACTTTACAAATCGGTTCTACAGGCCATTTTCAGTAGAAAATGTCATATGAACATGGGTCCGATTATCATTAATTTGAAATTTATTCGTAAAAATACAAATGTAATGCTGCCAATCAGGATCTGGAGTTGCTTGCATCATAACACAAACACTGCGGCGTAAATTAAACAGAGGGTTGCGCTGTGACGTGAAGTACGAGGAAGACAGGTTAGCCTGTATTGTGCACGCTGCAGCGCTCATCAGAACAACCGTGCCGAGGTCCGGAAAGCTACACGCGCCATTCACATCCGTGCGGCCAGTGGATTGAAGTGGAAGGAGGAATATTTGAAAGTCTGCTTACAAACTGAGATATGTTTATTTTATGATTAATACAATATTTTAAATTAATATTTATGTGTATTTCAAGTGAATAATTCTTAATGCTGCTCAGAATCACTCCTATTTTCATAGGATTCAATCAGCTGTAACTTCTTAACGATTGATCCATGTCCATATGACATTTCATGTTCAAAATGACCTATAGAACTGATTCATAAAACTCATGTCATTAGTCGTGAATCACCCTGTATATGTATTCAGCAGTTATGGGGACGGTATTAACCACTAGGCTCAAACCGTATTGTTGGTGATAACGACGATAACATATGTAGTATCTATTTGTAAGTAAAAATTATGTATTTGTACAAGATATGGACATTACGACAAAGTGACGAGAAACTAATAGAAGCATTCGAAATGTGGATATAGAGTAGAATAGAGCGTGTGAAGTGGACAGACAGAATAAGAAATGAAGTTGTGTTGGAAATAGTGGGTGAAAAAAGAATTATGCTGAAACTGATCAGAAAGAGAAAAAGGAATTGGTTGGGTCACTGGCTGAGAAGAAATTGCCTACTAAAGGATGCACTGGAAGGAATGTGAAGGGAGGAGTTCGGGGCAGAAGAAGATATCAGATGATAGACGACATTAAGATAAGTGGATCATATGCGGAGACTAAGAGGAAGGCAGAAAATAGGAAAAATTGGAAAATGCTGAGTTTGCAGTAAAAGACCTGACCAAAGACAGAACAGGTATGTATGTATGTATGCATGCATGCATACATGCAATAATAATAATAATAATAATAATAATAATAATAATAATAATAATAATAATATAATAATAATAATAATAATAATAATAATAATAATTTTTAGTAGGTTATTTTACGACGCTTTATCAACATCTTAGGTTATTTAGCGTCTGAGTGAGATGAAGATGATAATGCCGTGAAATGAGTCCGAGATCCAGCACCGAAAGTTACCCAGCATTTGCTCAAAAACAATAATAATAATGCCAATAATAATGAAGAAGAAGATAGAAGGCTTTTCGGCTTCATCTCGTCACAATGAAACAAATAATACTATCTGTTTATAGCGACGTTACGGATATCTAACATTTCAGGAATACGAGAACATTCACTTTATTTATTCTTAATACGTCCTGGAAACATCTGTTGATCAACCACCGGAAGAATGGAGCCGATCTTACCTCAGACACAAATGTTGCCTTTATTGCATCAGACAATACGAGCCGGCACAAAAACCCCACACCGCAGTCACTAGTCATACAACGAAACAGAAGCAACAAGGAAAGTGCATTTGTGTGGTTGCTACAGTAAAATGACTCCTGTGGTACCTACGATGCCAGTCCGGGACTTTACATTCAAAGTTATAATTGATAATGTAATTTATATACTGTATTCGTGCAACAACCATATTCGTAAGAACAATATTAAGCTAGAAGTAATAAAATCAAATATTCGAAAGAGCACATCATTTAGGAATAGAGGATCATTTTTATTTTTCTACAGTCCACAATATTACCTATTATATTGCATTCAATTATTCCACTACCTAACAGCAGAGCTAACTTACAGCAAAAACAAATGTGCCAACATATAATAATAATAATAATAATAATAATAATAATAATTTATTGTTAGAACAAAGATATACCGTACAGGCCTACTGTTTTTTTATATATAAAAATCACACGAATGTAAAATTTTTATCTCTCCCGCTCCCCTAAAGCAGTATAATTTTTAAAGGAAATTTCTCGTGTGATTTTCGAAACGGGGTAAGAGACTCCCAGTTTCTAATAATCGTTGAGAAACTGCTATAAAAGTTCGCCGATTAGGTAACCTTCTTTGCGGAAAACGTTGACAGAACATCCTTCTTGCAACACTTGAATTAACGACAAATTTCTCCATAAATTAATAACATATCATTATATTCCTGAACTGTGAATAACTTTGTAAGTTGTTTATCGAATACCTGTACTGAACTGCCATCCGCTCGGCAGGAGATGTATGGGCAGGGAGCTTGAACTCAGCTGATCTGTACGTCTGTGCAGACTACTGTCAGCAGCATGAATCCTTCTAAACATGTTCCCAAGTCTCTCAAGCCAGAATATTAACAAATTTAAGCATGCATTATCATTTAATTTCACGAAAACGTAATAGAACACACAAATATTTATTTAAACTAATATTAACTCTCTGCTAGATATACCTACTAATGTAATTGTTTCCGTATTTTTAATAACGATATAAGAAGTATAACGCAAATAAAATAAGGAAAGAAACATTTTTTCTGGGAAAACTATAAAGTTTTGACCCTATGTCGTATGGACATATTTTGATCCTGTAGACCAGCGGTTCCCAAAGTGGGCTCCGCAGGTGATTCTCAGGGGCTCCGTCCGCGGCAGTTATGAAGGTGTAAAAAGTGACGAACTCCATGCAGTTCAGACAAAATTTTTGTCTCATGTAAAGACAAATAACGAGAAAGCACTGGAAGAGTCGTACTTGGTTAGTCATGACCTGGCTGTTGCTGCTAAATCTCACACCCTTGCTGAAACTAATAAAACCACTATTAGTGAAGGTAGGTAGTGAAGTCCATGGTGGATGGAAAAACTGCGAACTTAATCTCCGGTGTGCCCTTATCAAATAACACTGTGCGTAATCGAATCCAGGTTATATCAAACGATGTTAAAAATACCATAATTTCCCGTATCAGTCAAAGGAGATTTTCGGTATAACTTGACGAATCCACGGACTTTGCCGGATTAGCTGTGTTAATGACGTTTATGCAGTACGAATTTTCAGGTTCTTTTCATAAAGATATTTTGTTCTGCAAGCTATTGCCATCTTCTACAAGCGGTACTGATTTTTTTTTCCCCTTAATAGATGTCTCTTCATTGAAAACTCGATACCATCGGATAATTTCATTGACGTATGCACAGATGGCGCAAAGGCCATGGTGAGTCCTGTTGCTGGCGCTGTTACAAGGATCAAGAAAGCTTCATAAAAATTGCACTACACCGGCATCCCCTCGCAACGAAAAAAAAAATGCCAGCGTTATTAAAGTAGGTACTAGACAACGCCGTCAAATTTATAAACTTTGTTAAGGTATGACATTTGATGTATATGCTATTCAAAATGCAGTGTGAAAATATGGCAAGTATAGACAAGTCATTGTTATTACTGTACACACATACTGTAAGTGCGATGGTTGTCATGTGGTAAAGCGTTGTCCCGTTTACTTGAACTTCGAAAGGAAGTTTCTTCTCTTTTCAATGACCAAAACAGTTTTCTAGCAGATTATTTGAATGATCAGGAATAGTTGTGCAAATTATGTTACTTGGCAGACAAAAATGAGTGAATTCAGCACATGCATACAAGGGAAACGGAAGACTATATTCGATGCTCATGACATAATTGCCACGCTGAAGAAAAAGATAGCGTTCTACATAGAAAGCGTCGAGAATAAGGATCTGACATGTTTCTCATTGACTTCAAACTTTATAGAAGAAAACAACATAACAATGAATGACTTATTCATAGCAATACTAAAAGAACACCTTGACAATTTGCTTCAAAATATGAATTCATTCTTTCCAAGAGACACTCAGGAATCGATTCGAAATAAATATGAGTGGATTGTAGATCCATTTTCAGTGAAATCAAAACCAGCAGCCTTCACTACGGCAGAATATGAGCTCCTTAGAGACATGGTTTCTGACGGCCACTGTCAGGCATCATTTAAAAGCAAACCACTTCCCCAATTTTGGGCTCAGTTAGGGGAGGATCTTTCGATATTAAGTTCAAAAGCTAAATTGCTCTTGGTACTACGTACTTCTGTGACACGGCCTTTCGAGGTACACGGCTACAAAAACAAACTATCGAGCTCGTTTGGACGCAGAAGACGATATACGTCTTCAACTGACTTCTGTGACACCGGACTTTAACAAACTTAGCCGCAAGAAACAGGTACTTCCGGTGTAGGCGTAACACTGTAACATTTTTTTTAAATATCGTAACTAGTTGTTATATCATTATGTGGATTTAAATAATATTGTCTCCAATTCTTTTCTACTATTACTTCCTTTATTAATATACAGTATGTACCTTATTATTCACACTTACGTCTACGTTTCGTGTGTAGTATGCTTCATAGAACATAGACAGATAGAACTGAACACTAAACATTTTTTGGGGCTCCACGAGAAACTTTTGCTTCAAAAAAGGGCTCCGTGGCTGAAAAAGTTTGGGAACCGCTGCTGTAGACCGTTCCCGACGACTGTGAAAAGGACGGCACTTATACCCCTTACACCCTGTATAATTAAATAGTGCTGGAGATAAGTGGATCATTTGGACATACAGTAGATAAAGATATAAACACAGTGAAGCATAGATTCGGTGAATTTAACTGCATGGACTTCTGTGAGCCAGCTTTTACACAGAAATAATTCAAATTGCAGTTGTACTAGCAGATTGTAAAACACCACTATTCCCTTCTAAGCAACCATCCACTTTACGGACTATCCTTGCCAACATAAAGCTCGTCTAAGATACAGAGTAATGACAAGAGATTCGATGCCCTAGCGGCCCAACCGGCAAAACCTACAAACGTATGCATCACGCCATACATCCATTAAGTTCTGTTACATGCTAATGTTCGGTTTATAATTCTTATAACCCAGTTCTTTAAGTGTTCATGCTGACGATGAAGTGGGAATGAAATTATATAACATAATTGATTATGATTTACATGAAAAATAGTTGAGTGTGGATTGTAAACGATTGTGGTGTACATACAAAAAACACAACATAAATCTGTTAAAGGATTTTTTCCAATGAAGTTGCGTATATACAGGCGCAAGAGAAACAATTTTGCAACCCTGCTGAACTAGCGACAGTTACTAAATAAATCTCGCGAGCACATGCGTGAAAAAGTCATAAATTATCCATTCACCAAGCTAGTTGTATGGATTCGTGAATTTCGTAGCAGATGAGCATTCTATAGACCCTACTCCAGTGATGTCAACTGATACCCATAGGAGCAAGAACGCGCTTTAGAGCCCAGGAGAGCCTGAGCGCTTTACAGCGGAAAGGAAAGAGACAGACGAAAGAGGTAGTATATGCCGCTTGGTCGAGCTATATACAGGAATGGCCAGCACTGATTCAATGGATAAAGGGAAGATAACTTATTAAAACTGTATCCATGTTAATTTTTAGATTTGTCTGAGAAGTATAAGTGCATTATAAGAATGTAAGTTTTAATTTTAATGTTCATTTTTCACAAGTTTCCTCTTTTATTCAAAAGGAATATTTTCTCGACTTTTTTTACAGAAAAGTGAAATTTTCAGATACGCTTGCTTGTTTAGTAGCCTTACAGGTACTAAAACAATGTTTTCGTAAATCTAATATATCGTAAATACGTATTATTGAAGATAGTGTATTAAAATGTTTGAAAATATCCGCATGGAAAATGTTTGTAAGGAAATGAATTAACAAAGCAAATACTGTTACATCACAAACAAAAGATATGTGCCTATGTGTTGGTAAAACGTCAGCTCTATAGCAACAGCAGATTTCGAGATAATTTAATATTCTGATAACCTAAAAGCATAATGCGATAAGAGTTTTATTATGTAATATTAGTTACAGTTAAAACATACACCTAGACAACTTTGCTTTGTACTATAATATTGTTTTGATTACTTTTATAAGGCTAAAGGTATCATCAATATCAATTTCAACTTATGTCATATTCAGTGTCTTTCTTTGGTAACATTTTCTTTATGAATGATGTGTTTAATTCACTTAGTACAGTATAGTTGTAGTTATTATGGAATGTGTGTGAATATTCTTTCTTTACGCTTTATTATGTTATTAACGTTTAAAACACAGCTGCAATATTAGGCTAAGAAATAGGTGTTAGTACTTTTCTTTTACAGACAATATAGAAAATAACAAACAGAAAGAAGCCATATAATAATAACGACATAAAATTTCACGTTCCGTTTGAAGTTTGTGCACCACTGTTTTCTTAATCCAACAGGCTGCTTATTCCTCCTAGCATACCTAGTGCTTAATGCCTGAGCACGACGTCAAGGTCAGAAAAATGCGCTTGCTTTGACATCACTGCCCTACTCTGTGTGTCCATGTGATAAAGTTATTTCTAATATCTCTGAGTGTACTAGTTACTATGGCAACCTGGAAATTTCTCCACGTTACTTACTGTAGTTACCGGGAAGGTCACGGAGCAGTAAAAAGAGAAACAGCAGCGCCAATCCAAGATAATCATGAATTTTCCTATGATTCTAATACTTTAGGATGAAACAAATTTTGGTAGTTAGAAAACACCTGTCACAAATACACGATTATAAAGACTAAATTAAACAACCAAATGGGGCTGTATCGTTCTACTTAAAATCGCACGGAGTTATTTGTGCTTGCTGTGTGTAATGAAGGTAATCGTCCAATGTCCTAGTTTTATTTGCAATTATCGCAGTAGATTGAAATATTCTGATACCCATTCAGATTGCCCTACTTACTCATTGCCATTTATTGTTAATTATTCTTTAAACGTCAGGGTTTAAACTTTACATCTCATAAGTCTGGTACTCTGTGTACATTTCCTAATAAATTTTTTGTTACTATCTACCATACGCGACAAATACATATTCTGATAATGGCAAACTAGGTCTATGTATAGTTGCCCAATAATTTATTCTATACTACCTACCACACGCGATAAATAAAATGTTCTCATAATGGCATGTATTGTTTCCCATTAATTTCTTCTATAAAACTACCATACGCGACAAAAAACACAATGTTCTGGTACGATTTCACATTAATTTATTCTATACTACCTACTATACGCCCCAAATAAATGTTCTCATAACAGCATGTAATGTTTTTCATTAATTTCTTTTGTACTGTTTACTATAGGGCTACGCAACAAATAAATATTCCCTATAGAATTAATAAGAATTTATTTTGGGAGTGGTTTCGAATCGTGCTTCAGCTGATTACACGATTGGATTTTTTCATAGATTCTATCCAAGTTTAAGGCGACTGCCAGGTAATGTCATGACGAATATTTGGATTTATTTCGCCTCGCTACCGCCAATTTCATCCAACCTAAATAACTTTGTTGTTGAGACAACGACGTTAAATCGCCGATTAAAATAAACAATATACGTCATTTTTTTACGAAAAAGGATTAGTATGGATGGTGATTGATCATTCGTCCAGATGTAAGTCAATTCTTTCGGCCAATTTAATCATAAACATTCAATGTCTCTTTCAAATTACATCAACGTACACAACTAAGCAATTTAATGTTTACAGAAACATAAGAAATGATGGATAAAGAATAGTTTTGTAGAACGTTTTTACTATTTGTAAGACGGAATGCATATTATTTCATTGCAACAGAGTCATAATCTTGGCAACATGTTATTATCTATAGTAATGTCACAAGAAGTCTGAGATTTGCCGATAAACCCACGAGTGAAGCGAGTCACAGAATGTTAATAACTGTATATTTATTAATATACTTAACCTATTCAGACATTGTGAAGTCGAAATAGATGAATAACGATTACTGCAATAAAGAAATTGAATGTTATTCAGTAATGTCAATTGAGAAAAGCGAAATACATGTTTAAAAATGTTAATTACATGCACTGCGCTTTTCTCTTATTACTATAACAGAAATATGCTTTCATTATCTGCTGAAATCATAATTTAATTTAAACATTTTATAGTATAATTACTATTTGGGGCTAAGAGGGATGAAGTTACAGGAGAATGGAGAAAGTTACACAACACAGAACTGCACGCATTGTATTCTTCACCTAACATAATTAGGAGCATTAAATTCAGACGTTTGAGATGGGCAGGGCTTGTAGCACGTGTGGGTGAATCCAGAAATGCATATAGAGTGTTAGTTGGGAGGCCGGAGGAAAGAAGACCTTTAGGGAGGCCAAGACGTAGATGCGAAGATAATATTAAAATGGATTTGAGGGAGGTGGGATATGATGATAGAGAATGGATTAATCTTGCTCAGGATAGGGACCGATGGCGGGCTTATGTGAGGACGGCAATGAACCTGCGGGTTCCTTAAAAGCCATTTGTAAGTAAGTATAGTATAATTACAAATAACCTTATTAATACATTAATTAAATGAACAATTGTTATCAAGGAGTGTCATTTTCTTTAGACACAATGGACATGGAATTAGAAGATGAAGATGTAGATGTGGAAGTAGGATTTCGCACTTTATTTAGTACAATGGATTCATGCTCATCGATTTACGTGGAAACAGTTGACGACACTGACTAAACAAAAGAACGACCATGCGATAAATTGATAGTGATAAATCGAGCTGCAGAAATTATCGCGATGTATGACTGTGATTGGTTGGAATTCAAAATTTCATTACACTTCATTGGCCGAAAATGGAATGACGTCTTGTAAACGAAATAATCTACTAAAATTTTCTTAGTCGAATAGTGCGGCCTTCAATTTGCCGTTATTAATCCCGACTCTACGCGCCTGCTGACAGACTTACGTATATTCTATATAAAATATATATATATATATATATATATATATATATATATATATATATATATATATGCATCAAATATTGTAAAACTTCCAACTTTTCACAAACCAGATTTGAGTTCAGATCCCGGAAAGTTAAAAATTCTATGTGAACAAAGCAATGTTCAGACAGCTTCTCACGAAGGTTCTCTAGCTGCCTCTTCCCTCAATTCATCATGATAATGGCTACCATAATAGAGATAGTGCATGTTGTCGAAAATAATTTCCTGATAAGACATGCTATAAAAAAGACTTATGCAAACAACTGTGACGGTCTATAAGATCTGCAACCCATTAAGATTCTGAAAGTTAAGACAGATTTGTCTTGGAATCATATTTATACACACCGAGTGGAAAGCATCGCCTCCAGCATTGTACTACAAAACAATTATTACAAGTTCAGTAGAGGAAGAGAAAAGCCCTATAGGTTACGAACACACCCTCGGGGTAAACACCGCAATAGGGGAGAGAGTAAATATAATTGGGTGGATCTACAAGGATTATAGTTCGGGGGACAATAATAGTTTGCAGATACTGGAGTGACAAAGTGCATTTCTGGGCAGGCTTAACCACTACACAGACCGCGTTCTGCGGAGACTGCGCACCTATTCCAAGTCAACATTACGATTACAGGAGGTAGAACGCCCTAATACTTACACGCTTTGTCTAGGTCTACCTACATTTCAGTACAGTACACGACATTTTAACACAAATACGAATGAATTAATATAGGCCTAGCATTCTAATGAATGAAAAAATATTTCTATTATTATTATTACTATTATTATTATTATTAATTATTATTATTATTATTATTATTATTATTATTATTATTATTATTATTAATTATTCTGTTGGAAGACAATTAAAAAGATGGCATGAAACCATTGAGATCGCAACAGACCACTAGGTCTAGTGCTTGAATTGATGATGATTATGATTATGATTATTATTATTATTATTATTATTATTATTATTATTGTTTAGTCTACTGTCCGAAGACAGGTTTGAACCTCATAAGTAACACCAATAAGGCATCACTCATGAAGCAACTAGGCCAGGAGATAATGGGGTAGGGTGACCAGTTCCTGTCCCCCTCCAATGCATACATCGCCGATTAGCTACATATTCCACTAATCAGACTTCAGATGCATGCAAACAATTGTTCTTCCTCTGATACATAACGTCAAGTGAGATGCACAGCTTGATAATAGATATACGTATCAACCACAACCTCAATCAGAGGTAGATTATTATTATTATTATTATTATTATTATTATTGGTAAAATTCATGATCTGGGAATAGGTTAATTAAGTAGTAAAATATCGCTGCAATCGAAAAGCATTGAGAATAAATTTGAATAAGGAACAAAAAAAAAAAGTTTCCTTCCCAGGCATGATTCGAACCACGAAAGTCTTAGGGTGCTATTCATAGACATTTGGCTAGCCCGCGCTATGAGCGCGCTAAACTAGCCCCGGCTATCGACTAAATTACTTGTGCAGGATTCATATCATATCATATCGCTAACACTAGTTTATGAATACGAAAACTTAGTTCGCTGATCATCCACATTCGCTTAGAATGTCTATGAATACGGTCCTCAGTTACCAGTCTATCGTGCTCTGGAGTGAACAAGGCTCTGAAATCAGCTACAAAGGTCGGTCCGGATATTTTTTTGCCACTACTGTACATAAATATTACAAGACAGCTTTCTTAATTGTTACCTTTCTAGTATCAGTAATCATCTCTCTATATCGGTTGTAAGATATTAAAAGTAGTAACAAGTTCACATATCTTGATTACATAGTATCATCATCCTTCCTTGAGGAACTATATCGCAAACAAATCATCAAAGTTAACAAAATAGTGGAAAAAATCAGTAACCTACTAAAACCTCATCCTGTTAGGCCTACTTACTTACAAATGGTTTAGAAAACCTGGAGGTTCATTGCCGCCCTCACATAAGACCGTCATCGGTCCATATCTTGATCAAGATTAATCCAGTCCTTAGCATCATATCCCACTTCCCTCGAGTGAATTTCAATATTATCCTCCCATCTACGTTTCGGCCTCCCCAAAGGTCTTTTTCCCTCAGGTCTCCCAACTAATACTCTATACGCATTTCTGTTTTCACCCATATGTGCTACATGTCCTGCCCATCTCAAACGTCTCGATTTAATGTTCCTAATTGCGTTAGGTGAATAATGCAATGCGTACAGTTCTGCGTTGTGTAACTTTCTCCATTCTCCTGTAACTTCATCCCCCTTAGACCCAAATATTTTCCTAAGCATCTTATTCTCGAACCTCCTCCTGTACAAAATCAAATTATAGCGCGGTTGTACAGTTTATCCCAAACTTCTCTGTGGTACCATATCTAACCTGCATCTGATAAATGAGGACATACGGACGAAACAATGGCGAGAGGATGAATGGATAGAGTGAATGAAAGGAGGCTGGCGAGAGGGACAAATTGATCGTTTTATAATTACATTTTGTGTCACGACTCACAGAACAGAGTTTTAAAATAACTAAACATATTTTTCGTCACGGTTCGAACACGTTCAATGAAATTTGCTATCCCTGTTGTAAAAATTGAACAACCTGTTCCACTCCTGGAAACAAGTTAAGAGTTCGACAATATAGTTATTATTAAAATTGTTAAAAATCTTAATGTTGGATCAATGATTGAGAAAGTTGCGTATTATAAAGTGGTAGTATTTCTTCAGCAATTAATTTTTCCTCATTCATTTACGGTCGATTGAGTCTTGACAATTTTATTCTTCAGCTCCTTGAAATCGTATAAATACTAAAGTCCCGTCGTTCTAATTTCCGGCAGCCAATCGCGTTGCAGATCGGCTACGTTTAAACATGTGCGTCTTGTGATTCGCTTATGAAGACGTTATTCATTTCTTAAGACTGGATAAATGCTTAATATAATCGCCCGCGATTTTGGCTCTTTCGTTGGCGTTAGCAGAAAGCACACGAAGACGTCATTTGCCGCTCAATTATTTGCTCAATTACAGTGCGTTTGATTTATTATCATAGGAGCAACGACATGATAATGTTTAACGGTGTGGCAAATAGATTCCTCGTATGGTAGCTCGGCAACGAAAGAACAAAAATGGCGAACGATACTACCTAGACTTTATAGATCCTTCACTTCCTAAGACGTAAGCAAAGAGGAGGAGTAACGCCGGGAATAACAGCGTCGCGACTATAGGTACCTCAGTGAAAGAAATTGTTTGTTCTGGAGCTCACACTGCTAGTTTAGACTCAAAATCTCTTGCAGGAAAGCAACTCGCCCCTATATTGTTTTTCTTCCATTTTTTGTTACTCGTTTCATTTGTATATAACTTATGTGGCCTGAGCAAAGCATAGAGTGGAAGAGCTAATTAAGTGGTAGCACTTGACTTGTACATTTCCGACATTTCTTAATGTCTCACTCCTGATAATCTACAACTTCTTAAAACTGATATTAGATTGCATAAAAAATAACGAAGGAGTGGCTTGAATGTAACTCCTTGGTTATAATCAGGCTTTGCACGTATGTCACAAGAGCTATAATTGATGGAGTAGTTTCTCCTGGTACATTAATGACGTCAGTCAAAGGCGCAAGCAGGTTACAAGACCTCTATGAGTTCTGACTTGTGTTATGTAGAAGCGCACGTTATTACGTATGTTTTATGTCGACTATTTCGTTTATATGACGTCATTCCATTTTCGACCAATGAAGTGTAATGAAATTGTGAATTCCAACCAATCACAGTCACACTTTGCGATAATTTTTGCAGCTAGATTTATCCCTATCAATTTATCGCATGGTCGTTCTTTTGTTTAGTCGTTGTCGCCAACTGTTTCCCGGTAAATTGATGATCATAAATACATTAAGATGCAACTACACGGTTAAACTTTTCTTTCAACTTTAAAGCAATGAATGCAAGTTTGATATTTAATATTAATTAATACATTTACGCAGTGAAGACGTTCAAAACGGCGCATCATGTAGACACAAAATCTTCATGCATCTTAATTGAACGTATCTTTTACAACTTGATTCTTTCAATATTCTTCCCAGATTGCATGCATAAGCAATTGGAATATTGAACTGTGTAGATGCAGCTTCAGTTCCGTTACACACTACAGCGAGAACGCGTTTATCGAGCTATAAAAATGCTTTCCTGTAGCACTGAGTAACGGTCGAAATAAGGCACAGCTGACATTGGTCCTGCTCCCACAGGTAACTTAACCTATAATTGTAGCCTATAAAATTTGTATTTTGTGAATGAAATTAAACAATTAATAGAAAGTCAAATGTTCAAATTTATGTAACATCATCGCATATTACACCCAAAGACCTTGTATATTAATATATACAAGGTCTTTGACCAAACTGCCTTCCGTATGGCGTAATAAAATTCGTGTTTTAATTATCTATACAGAGATGGCTTCACTGTGTAGCAACATGTCTCGCTGTGAATACATAACCATTGCTATATAGCTGTCCCCACACATATTACACATTTCTTAGTTCTCGGTGTAGTGTGATATGTAACGATGAAGTACTAAATAAAATGCGAAATTCTATTTCCACATCTACATATTCATCTTCTAATTCCATATCCATTGTAGGCTATCTGAAAAAAATTACATTCCTTCATTCAGATTTGATAACTGCGTTTTCAACAATTCTTTATTTAATTAATGTATTAATCAGGTTACTGAAATTATATTATAAATTTTTAAATTAAATTATGATTTCAGCAGATAATGAAAATGTATTTATGTTATAATAATAAGAGAAAAGTGCATTACATGTAATTAACATTGTTAAACCTGTATTTCGCTTTTCGCAATTGGCATTACTGAATAATAACATCGAATTTCTTCATTGCAGTAATCGATATTCATCTATTTCAACTTCACAATGTCTGAATAGGTTAAGTATTCGGAAATATACAATTATTAACATTTTGTGATCGAATTTTAGGGATATATTATTTACATTTTTATTTTATTCAAGAAATAGTCCTAATAAATGTCACTCGAGGTCTGAGATTACTACAGATAAGTTCATTGTGATCCCGTTCAGTCACAGAGAAGGTGAACCAGGAGACAAATGCCGTCACCAATATCTACACTGCAGTTGTATATTTCAGAATTTGGAAATGATTATTTTTGTGTAAGGAAAGGTAACACATTCTTAGAAGGTATATTTTTGTCATTGTAATAATAGTTATTTCAATAAATAAGTGTAAATTATTGTTTCTATATATGTATAAAACTTCTGTTGTATATTTATTATCTTTGAAATTCAAATTGTAATCAATCAGTGGCGTGGCAAACATATTTGTTCAAAACGTTTCGATTGTGCAAACCATTAAAATTAAGTTGCAGTGTTGTCATGATATGCTACATTATATTTTACATTCACCGTAGGTCTACTTTACCGACACTTATGCAGTGAGCGCTAGACATTTGTACTCCCTCCGTACAAGGCTATATTCCTCGATATATTCAAGTGACAAAAATGTGAAGCCTGGTTATAATATGTCAGAGGATACCGAATGATGATTGCGGGAACCCAGAATTTTCCGACACGTCAATGATGTATGCGTTCACTCATTCATTAACTTTTAGTGGTTTGTTGAATGAACACACAACGTAAGTAAAGAAGAACTAAAATTGTCTTTCTTTTTAATTTGGACTTTACAGTACTTAATGTCAATACTAAAATTCAACAGTGGCTGACTCACTCCATAGCACTACTCTTGCAGAACCATGGCTGCTCTAAAATGTCATTTCACGTCTTCCTGTAGTCAGCTTCTTCTGACAGACTTTTCTTAAATCACGCTCAACCCCCTCCAACCATCTTGCACTTGATCTACCTCTAATCCTTCTTCCTCCTGGTTTACCTTCCAATGCTTTCTTGGGGTCATCATTCTGCATTCTATACAGACCTGTCCCAGACATTTCAAACGTCTGCTTTTAATTAGTGTGACAAGTTCCATATCTTGGGAGAGATCCATCAATACTTTATTTGTTCTTGCTCTCAACAAACCCCTGTCATCAACTGGTCCGAACATGCTTAATATTTTTATTTCTTATATATTATAGGGATTTGTCGGAAGAAGGGCATATATTCACCAATGACAAACTGACTTACATCTCGATTCAACGAAACTGATCAGGAAGAGGAAAAGGAATTGGATGGGTCACTGGCTGAGAAGAAACTGCCTACTGAAGGATGCACTGAAAGGTGAAAGGGAGAAGATTTCGAAGCAGAAGGAGATATCAGATGATAGACGACATTAAGATATATGGATCATATGAGGAAACAAAAAGGAAGTCCACACCTGTGGAGTAACGGTCAGCGCGTCTGGCCGCGAAACCAGGTGGCCCGGGTTCGATTCCCGGTCGGAGCAAGTTACCTGGTTGAGGTTTTTTCCGGGGTTTTCCCTCAACCCAATATGAGCAAATGCTGGGTAACTTTCGGTGTTGGACCCCGGACTCATTTCACCGGCATTATTACCTTCATCTCATTCAGACGCTAAATAACCAAAGTTGTTGATAAAGCGTCGTAAATTAACCTACTAAAAAGAACAAAAAGGAAGGCAGAAAATAGGAAAGATTGGAAAAAGCTGGGTTTGCAGTGCAAGATCTGCCCTTGGGCAGAACACTAAATTAATTAAATTCTCTCAATTAACTGTTAATCCTATTTTGTTTGCAATGCTTTCGAACTCTTGAAACGCTTATAAGAAGGAATTTGATCTTCTTTCTATCATATATAAATTATAAGTGTTGATACAATGTATTACAGATTTTGCCACGATCGTATATTCCAAAGCCTAATTAAACAGAGTGCTTGATATAGGATCTTATTGTATTGTCTTATTTTAAAGAGATTCCGATGAAGCATTCCGTATTCTGACTTCACTTTCACTAATCAGCATGGTATTCTCGATGGGACTGTCAACCTAGTCACGTTATAAAAAAAAAAAGGCTAAAGTACTTCAATCAGTGCTCGCATATGTTGTTTAAAATGTAAAAACACGATATGTAACTTTACATTATAATTTGCACACTTTTATAAATACATTCTAAGACTTAAAATACGGTCTATACTTGATCTATTGAACTATGCGCTCTTTAAACAATTTACCTCACCACACTGCAGTACTGAAGTCGCAGATGATAGCCTACAGAGCGTAATAGTCCTTACCTGAAAAAGAAACAAATTCTGTTAGATACTGCTGTACAGAGTTTAAATATATAAAATATAGTAAGAGAACATTTAAACATCAACACAACTAAAATGAACAAAAAAAAACTTTCACGAAAACAAATATATGTAAATGTAAATTTGAATACTCTTTATTTCTTAATGGAATGGAATTTTACTGAGGAGGGCACAGATGCCCCAGCACTGCGACCTATTGAGATTTACTGCGCTAACCCTCGATATGGAATGGGTTGCATGCCACAGATCCTCTACGCGCACCGTCCTAACCATATGACTCCCTTAACGACCGGTCCCTATAGCCGACAGAATCCATATACCATTCCTGCTTCGGCAAATTCCCCCAAGGCCCCCTGTCGGTCCGAGGCGAAACTCCTCCCCCGAGTAGGTCTGCCTCGGGTGCCATTGCAAAAGCCATCCAACGTCGCTGAACTACATTCCACGGAGGCCGGTCGAGAGAGTCAGCAGCTTCAAGAGGCCCCCGGTAGAGTGATCTAAAAAACTAGAAACGGAATGATGAGGAAAGGATAATGGGGAAAGAAAGGAAGTGGCGAAGATGAGTGGGGTTCCAATCGCCTGATAAAGTTACCTGATATTCATCCATAGGAGTGAGGGAAAAAAACGAAAAACCTCATCTAGGCAACTCGTCCTAACCGGAAATCGAACCCGGGACCGCTGGGTTCGGAGTTAAGACTCGCTAACCCCTCAGCCACAACGATGGACTATTTCTTAAAGTATGGTACAAGCTAGGTGGCAAAATGAAATAGGATCTCAGTATAAGACAAGGATGAGAATAATTTATATAATGAAAATGTATCTAAATCCTACAGCAGGTCCAGAAACCGTTTTAAAAGTAGGCCTACATAAAGTATATGAAATGCGGTATGTTCACAGCTTGGTTTCCAACTACTTAGAAGGTATCGAATCTCTTGCTTTAACACAATATTATTATAATCAATTTTGACACATAACTTCTAAAATTATGAACATATATAGGCTACAGTGTAGAGCAGAAATCAATCCATACAACTGCGCGCGATGGTACGATATTCTAATTTTAGTGACCTGGGAACCCCGGCTACTCGTCAGTCATTCTTTTCTCTGCAGCTCGCACACCTACGTTGTGTTTACTGAAAGTTGACTCCTGTGGACACTCTTTTTTACTATTATTTTCACTTCTTTTTTTCCAATTTTTGCTACCACAATCTTACTAATTTCATTCTCTCGCGGCACACCGGTTATATTCCACTTTATTATAAACGACGTATGCCCTAGTTCAGAACCTATAAATTGTCTATTAAATATACGAGGTCACTCAATTAGTCGCAATTTGAAAGGACAGGGACCTCTCAAATTGCAGATTTAGATTTCTCGGCGCTTCTTCCGACGGCCTTCACATGCTTTGTCATCGAACAACAGATGACAGCGTCTCGCCATCCTAACGGGAATCACCAGCCATCTCCTCCTCGCCCCGTTCCGTGATCACTTGATCAAATCTCAGTCCCACTCGCGTATGTAGTAGCTAAGAGGTTATGTCCAATTTCGGCTTCCCCTTCAAAATTTTCTAGAGCTCCTTCAGTGGAGTAGCGTAACCCGGAGTGAGAAATTCTCTTTCGATTTTTCGATTCGATTTTTCGCACACCGGTTGAAAATGGCTGCTTTTGACTAAGACACAGTGACGTATTTAGGAGGGAAGAGCTTTCCGATCTTAAGCCTCCTCCCGAAATTATGGACTGTAAATACTTTCGCTGATACAACAAACTGCACACAATAGCATAGCTCCCAAGCAACAAAATCGTAAATACAACACAGTTGAGACATGTAGTACACTGGGTCCCACTCGCTATACTGTATAGAGGAAGTACAGTATTTGGAAGTACACGTATCACAATGTAAAGAGCCAAACTCTCACTCTTCACAAGAAAACACTGCAGGGAACTTTGTAGCAACTTGAAAATAATACGAAACGAGTAGTGAGAAAGGAAGAAGATTATTTCAAATACCAAAAGGTAGCACAACAATTTTCATTAGCAATAATGATTCTGACTATCACAAGGACAGCTATAGTTCTGAAACTTCACTGAATAATCTGCATAGGCAAGATGACATTACATTGGCTTCTTACATTGTTATATCTGTGAAAAATACCCCATTACATACTTTTCAGTCTTCTCTGTACCGAACACTGTGCCGCTGAATCTCTGCGCCAAATGTCAGCAGCTAGAGAAAGACAGAGTACGCAAAATAACATACATTTTGCGCATGCCCATAAGAACTTTCTATCTTCTTTGTTCTAAGAAAACATCCACTTTTTCTAAACAGTTATAGTGAGGATCATGTAAGAGCA
The DNA here is from genome assembly GCF_040183065.1 of Periplaneta americana. Classification (NCBI taxonomy): domain Eukaryota; kingdom Metazoa; phylum Arthropoda; class Insecta; order Blattodea; family Blattidae; genus Periplaneta; species Periplaneta americana. The sequence goes on along the minus strand of NC_091117.1, from coordinate 182,501,610 downwards.
ATTCCCAAAAGGCTAATTTGACAGTCTCTTCAGTGTTGTCAACGAATACCAGTTATCACCAAAAGAGGATAAAATCATAATATCATGTACTATAATAATAATAATAATAATAATAATAATAATAATAATAATAATATAGTATTAACAATAACGATGTCTTACTTATTTACCATATGTGGAAGGTGTTTTCTAAATGGTTCAATAATTTGTGAAGGAGTAGCTATATTTTCCTTCTGTGGACCTCTCGCACATTATGTTAGTAGTTAGTAGATTAGTGTATGGTCTAATATTGAAATTTATTTTGTCTGGCAACATGCAACTCATTGCTTTGATTAAACAGTTTACGATTCACGAGACTTAACCTAAAAATATATTTTGTTTGATCAAGTGAAATGATTAGTACGAATTCCGAAAACGAATGCCACTTTGAAATGTATGCTTAAGAATACTTACTCCATTACTGTAATAAAAGTCTAAACAAGAAAGAAATTAATTAAAACGTGAAATGATATTTCTATCGATTACCAAGGACATGTATCACACGAATTATGTTATATTTATTTACACTTAGCCTATCTCACTATAATCTTGAATTGTAACCACAACACAAAACAACACATACAATAACTATTATGTATTAATATTAATACTGACATTAATTAATTATTAGTATGTTCAAATTTCACTATCTTCCAGTAATCGGCTCAGAAATCTAGAACAATTTGAATTTTCAGAATTTAAACTACCGACAACTTGTGTCAATATAACAGTTATAAAATCACTACCAGTTGTATTCGTCAGTACCGAAATTCGAAACGAAATTGGCAAAAGAAAATTCAACCTTGAAACTAGAAAATCACTATAATCCATTATCATATGTAGTAATGGGGGGAAAATGGTTAGGTTTAACCCCTAGGGTATTAAGTAAACTGACCCGGACTATACTACGTGACAAAAGCTTATTCCGTCCTGCATTTGCGGCCTCAATATAATACTTATTAATGAAGCCATCATAAATTAGTTTATGTAGGTTTTTGAAAACTCTCATTATGAATGTAAGCAAGTCAAGAAGCCCCTGCGGTGGCTGCGTCATCAGCCTCTCACGCAAGCGGTCCGAGTTCGAGTTATCATGCATAAGAACCTAAAGTGACACTTGTAACGGACAAGATCGCAGTTGGGGGTGTTTCTTGGGGTTCTCCCGTTTCCCCAATACACGGATAGACTTCAACCCTTTCCAATTTCTTCCATCACCGGTCGACGACGTGCGGAAGAGGCTATTCCAGGGGGCTTGTAAGACCCGGATACACAGCGGGTCTTAACGCAGTCAGCCAGTGTGGATGAGAATATGGCCCAGTTTCACCAAGCTTCGTTAAAATAACGTTAACAGCATGTTAACTAACGTATTGTTATAAATTAAACATCCTGTTAGTATAATAGTGTTTCACCTACCATTTGAGGTACTTTGGTTACGTAACATGATATTAAGAGTAATGTAACAGGAATCAAAGAAGCAATGATTGTATGAAAGTTTACTGAATGTGCCTTTAGTTGGTGTAGTTATTTGTTTTAGCGGAGAATTGTATTTTTTACATTATGGAAGTATTGGAGACTAACATAATTACAACGGAAATTGAGAAAAAGAAACGTGTAAGGAGCAGTAATTTTACCTCATATGAGAAATATAATTATTTTAGTAGATCTAGAAATTATGTGAATTTAAATTGAACTCAAACATAGTGATGGAACTTTCATTAGGAAAAAGGAACAAGCATAGGTCTCTTTAACCCAATATTTTCAATTGCCATTTGGATGTGAAAACGCGAACTATGAAACGAATCAATGTTAAAAGAAATGCTAAGATGGGTCATGCACAAGATACAGTGGAGCATTTTAAAGCTGATGGTGGTACTTTCACTCTCAAAGTTGATATTTGTACGAAGATTCTTTCAATTAACCAGGATCAAATAGAACCAATAGAAAACGAAAATAACTGTGATGCTGAATACTACAATGGTAAGCGTTAACACTATTTTCATATCTTATATATCTATCATATCTTCACACGTCATTGGTCATAATTGCATATGAACTGTTAAATCAGTGAAATAAAGAAATATCGTTTTGAAAATCTGCAATTATATCTGAATATTAATACGAAATAATTATCACAGAAATGCTTACGTTAATAAGCTTATATCTTCTCTTTACTGTGGGTGCAGTGCCAATATTAATATGAATCATTTTAGTATTTATAAACATATCTATTCTGAATAATTCAAAATGCTGAAATAGTGATTGCAGCTAAATGTTTTCACTGCAAATATATCTCGATATAATAATGCGGCGTGTAACATATGTTCTCTGGCAGCCATGATTCACGCTGTAACAGGACGTTAAGGATTTAACTGCGGGAGTAAGCTATGTTAATTTAACAGTGGGTTTAACATGATGTTAGCAGTAACAACAGTTGATGAACCATCTCTTCCGTTAAGTTTACTGTTAAACTGCCTTACGACATGTTAAATATTTAACAAAGGTTGGTGAAACTGGGTCTAAGTGTAGCTTTAGGGGGGGGGGGGGAGGTTAAGAGTAATATGTCAGTATAGACAGGCAAAAACAAAATGAGGCACAAAATACTGAATTTCTGAAGCCAAACCATTCGGGAGAACAAGTAATGCAGACTCAGAATTGAATATTGTAGGCCTACACAATGAGACTGGGTATGAGCTCATGACATCATTACTGTGATTATATGCAGCCATCAGTTAGATTCAGCGGAATAGGATGCCTTGACGAGTCATGAGTCAGGAAATGGCCGTGAGTCATTTAAGCGAAGGTGAAATGTTTGAAAGCTATAATCATTTGATCTGTGGTCACAATGATACCGTAGTGAAAATTGTTGAGCAGCCAATATGTTGCGATTTCCGTCACCCTCCCATAGATGACATACAGTCCTACTTCACAGCTGGATTAAATTCAATTTTACGAAAGTGACGTTAAATTTTGAAGTCCTGCCAGCCTGTAGTCGGGTTTTAATTTGTTTAATCAGTTTACTAAGCTGTATCAACTACGAGTCATCTAACATAGTGAAACTGGTGACTGCAAGATAAATGCGAGGATTCGTTTTACAGTTGTGTAAAGCCTCGGAAAAAATCAATCAAGTAACCAGCCGAAATTGGATTTGAACTCAAGTCTAGCTCAGTATCTGAACGCGAGTCCAACTCGTTAAATGGCCGCTCCGACCGAGATTCGTTTGTCAAGCTGGTATCACCTTCACTCGATGAAAGCAGCTATGCAGTACTCCATCTTCATTTTTTAATTTTCTTCGATAGCTACTTTTATACTTCAGATTTATTTTCAAATAAAAACACATATTCTGATCTAAATAAATTCAACCATCTTTTTGTTAAAGCTATAAGTCTGTGAAATTTCTACATTTTTAAACCAAATAATCTGAAACTTTTACCACATATTTCTTACAGTGTCGACATGCAATACACATATTTTCACTTTAATATTCCAATTAGTTTACTTATAATTAATGGTTGTTATTTCTTTAATCCTAAATTATAATTGCCCCAATTTTGAAAGTTTACATAATTTTTCTTTAAATTTATATTTAATTTATTCCTGATAGATGTGTGTAAAATATGACACATGCTTTTCATATTTTTTCAATTACTTTAAATATATATACTCCTTTAGTTGTGTTAATTTTTCATTTTTTTAACTGATCACATTCTCAACACGTGGCGATTTGAAAATTTTCAATAGCAGAAAAAAACACATGTGTCATATGCTTTACATGTTTTTGTGGACTTTTTTTTAGTTGGTTATTTAACAACGCTGTATCAACTACTAGGTTATTTAGCGTCGATGAGGTTAGTGATAGCGAGATGGTATTTCGCGAGATGAGGCTAAGGATTCGCCATAGATTACCTGGCATTTATCTTACGGTTGGGGAAAACCTCGGAAAAAACCCAACCAGGTAATCAGCCCAAGCGGGGATCGAACCCGCACCCGAGCGCAACTTCAGACCGGCAGGCAAGCGCCTTAACCGACTGAGCCACGCCGGTGGCTTTTGTGGACTTCTGTGCAAAATTTCATCGCGACTGGAGGAAAACTGCATTCATTAGAGCATTTTGAATGTTACAAAAAATACTGACAATTGGAAAATCGAGAAAACGAGTATCAAAATACAGCATGTATATGATATATACTATCGATATCCTTCCTTCCTATAAGCGTCTACTACACACATTTTTCTCCTACATAACAGCACGAAATATGAACTGAATGAAAAGTAAAATTAGTTAGAATGAAGAACAAAGTTCGTCAGAATGATAGCTGAGTGTCAGTTTAAAGGGCTGCAGTTCCAAGCACGCGCTGGTCCCTTTAAATTCTCCCGAGGGGCTGTAAATTCTCATAGGGGCAAAATAAGCACAGATTTAGAAAACTAAAACATGATTTTATTTTTTAGAGTTAAAAACAAAAGTTCAATTCTTTTTTCGTTATTTTCATCGACCCATAGCTTTAAAACAAAATAAACGCGCATTATTATCATGAAAGAAGGTAACAATGAACATTCATAGCCTACATAATTTTAGGAATCTCTGACAAATAATCTTAAATAATGGACGCTAATGTATAATAATTATAAACAACTTACTATCATATAGCGAAAGGAAAGTATTTCTAAATTGAAACAGAATAATTGTGTAGCTGTAGTTACTGTAATAGAAATAATTCCCCCCCCCCAATGCCACCAGATTGTCTTTTCGACATTTCTGGTCTTCTCTCCTGGCCGTGGCTTAGTTGTAACCCACTTCTGAGGTTGGGGCGCCTGGAAGGCGGGGTTACATTACCCCGATGATGTGATAGGATGATTATGATAATGTGGTGCCAGGAGAGGTCTTAAATCTAAACTTAACCTAAATTCCAGATCATGGACGAACACAGAAATAATCCCCTTTAAGGAAAAATTCCTGTGCTCTAACCGGGAATCGAACCCGGGACCTCATGAACTATAGCCAGAAGCTCTGACCACTAGACCATGAGGCTAGAAATAATAACATTTTATTATACATAATTAAGCATATAAAACAATGTGAATTCAAGTTCCACGTCAATATGAACCAGTGAAACAAAATGCTCAATAGGTAGTTCTGAGGACCGAGGTAGTAGATACGTATTAGAATAATAGACTCCAAATGGGAATCGCAGATTCTTTGTGTATAGAGATACAGGCAGCAGTTTCAAGTTAACGAGGGAACAGAAACAGAAATACTCTCGCAATCTCATTAGTATGTCTCAAGAGTGTCGATAGCAATACAACACACTGCAATGCAGCGCTTCCAAGTACGCATCTCAAGCACGCACAGTTAGCGACACAGCGTATTGACCTCGCAGCACAGGACCAAATTGTATTGCATAAAACAGGATTTCAGATGCCACAAGTGAAGAGCAACCACAATGAAGTGACACATTTAATCCTTTAGTTAGTCATCGCCTTATTTTTGTGTTTTTTTTTAGTCACTGTCCGAAGACAGATCTGGACTCCACATTTAACACCAACACGGCATCACTCATGGGACAACTAGGCCAGGAGATAATGGGGTAGGGCGACCAGTTCCTTTCCCCCTCCATTGCATATATCGCTGACTAGACTAGACGTCATTTCGGAAGGCGGTTAGCTTCTATATGCGCCGTAGCATTTCTGGTATGTGACGTCACAAGCTTGTACAGTAGAACCAATCAGAATCAGTCTATAACAAGCACTTCCTGAGTTCGTTTGTTCACGTGCGAGTGTTTCAATACATTGAATAAGTAAAACTAACATTTACTACGTGTATGTAAGGTAAATAAATGGAAGAAGAGACTGTAAAAACACAAGTATTACACAAGCAGGCGCGGAAAATAGTGTTTAAGGTGTATAATTATTATAAAAACGTTAACGAGCAGAACGCTGCCGGCCATCTTGATGCTGGCAGCAATATTGCCAACGTGCAAGAAACGACTGCAGAAGCATGTGGTGTGGGATTGAGAAACGTGCAAAGAATATTGTTAGTGAAGGAAAGAGAGTTTGTTTGGTGTCATGCTTACAGTAATCAACGGCTAAGGTCATTATTGTATTTTGATAATCTAAATTCTCTCCTGCGCTATTTGTATTGCACGTGCGTGAAGTACGATGTGGCAATGTTGTACGCTGCCTTGCTCTCTCTATCTGTCTCTCTCGACGCAAACGCTAGCAGACAACCCGCCTTCCGAATTGCAGTGGACTCTAGTAACATAGTACACCAATTAAGGCTGGTTCACAATAAACCTGGAACGGAAACGGCAACGAGAACGAGAACGGGAATATTGTTAAAATAAATGTATTTAAATGTGAGGATTCACAATTAACTATTGTGAACGTTCACATTTAAATACATTTATTTTAACATTATTTCCGTTCTCGTTCTCGTTGCCGTTTCCGTTCCCGGTTTATTGTGAACCAGCCTTTAGACTCCAGACGTATACAACAATAATAATTGTTCTTCCTCTGACACATATCGTCAAGTGAGATGTACTGCCTGATAATACATTTACACACCAGCCAGAACCTCAATCAGAGGCAATGACCTTATTATGGATGTATAAATCAAAGGCATTGAACAAATCAAGCTGGAAAAGTACAAATATAGAATATATTAATATAGATAAGTAGATAATACAGGAAAGGATAGGCCTAGTATTAAAATCTGCATTTATTACTTTATCGAGTAATATTTGAGAATATAAATGAACTAATGAATTCGTGGCATGATTGAGATAAAAAGATTTGCTATAAGGAAATTAGCCGAGATTAAATCACTCGTACAATAGGACTTTATAGAACAAAATAAATTCATGCCGCATGACTATCGAGAATAAAGAGGTAGGGTAGGGGAGGATAAATGAAGATCTAACATTTTAAATGTGCTAAGTGCCAATTTGTAAAATTCAATTTGATTCAATCTAAGGGAGGAAAATGCATATGAGAATATCATACTAAATTGTCTTTGTCGTAGCTCAACTGTCAGTGACTCATTCGTGCGCCAAAAGACGGTGTTGTAGGTATCTCAACCAAAGAGTTTGTAATATACAACTAGAGACACCAACGGCGCTAGTTTCGCGTACAAAATTGAACCGCTGTTTGGCCGCCATTAAAGGGAGTTGATGCTTCGCCGGGAGTGCAAGCAGTTCATGCTTATTGAGGAGTATGAATAAATATAAGTACACTTGAAGGGAAATAATAAGAAAATGGTGAAATACTGCGCCGCAAATAATTGTTCGAACATAGCTACTATTGTAGGATGGCCAGGAAAGCATGCATATCTTAATATTTGGAAGAATGTTCTAAATGCAGTTCCTCCTTTGAATGTGTTTACAGAATGTCGGAATTTTTCTTGGATAAAGTTTTTTTCCAGAAACACATTAATCAGGTTTATAAGATTTATTTCAACAATGTATGTAAGGGTTAGGTGCCAAATATTACAATGGATTATAATAGCAAAGTGCACAAGAAAATCCTCATACAGCATCTGTATAAAACTGGTTTGTTTCAGAATAAATGATATATTATGTTCCCGTTTTTTACAGTATGAACTTCTAGTTTATTGTTGAAAGTATAGCCGATGACAACCAATTTATTACCACCATAACTACCACAACTTGCCTTGCCACCACTACTAGTCTATTAGGCATACTAATACCACCAATACTAGGCCTACTGTTACTACTACTATTATATCACTACTACTAGGCCTACTACTACTACTGCTGCATTAAAAAGTCTGCACTGACCTCTAACCTGGTGGTCGTCAACTATACAATTAATAGATTATGATGACAATAATTTAGTGTTACAATGTTTTAAATCAGTGGTTCCAGAATTTTGATGATCTCATATTTTACCACTAAACATTTTCTAAGCACCATATACCTCCCTTTTCTTTGCATGAAAGGACAAAAGTATAGATTATTTTAAATATTACAGTTGATATCTATTATTGTGGCCTTAAATAATACTGGTAATACCTACAATAATTTATTCATGTTGGCATTGCCATTATTCAATATTTCACTTACTTATCCCGAGTATATATGGGTGATTTAATTTATTTTTTTATAATATCGCCAAAGATGAATCATATAATATTTCAATAAATACAGCGCTCCTCTGCCATTCATATTTATTTCATCACGATCCATCCTTGGTAAAAGATGTTTAAAACAGTGTCTATCACCAGGCTACATCAATGTATTGTGGTACTGTTTTCGAATTTCGCGCCGCAAACACTCCCTTTAATGGCGGATGCTAGCCGATTCAATTTGTGACATTTTCCTTGCCTGCCACTCACGGGTATGTGTCTCTAGTAAGTATTACAAACTCTTTGATCTCAACATGCATTTCGCAGTGCGTTTTTAATCACTATCTCAGAAAGTTGTTTTTGGCACTTAGCACATTTAGAATGTTAGGTCCTCAAATATTCAACAGGTAATATTGACTTAAATTAAAAATCATTCATAGTTATCCTTCCGTTTTATGACATTTACAGTGGGTGGACAGAAGGTCGACTGCACGATGACCACTCGAGCTGCTATTGTATAAAATATTACTGAAAGTCAAAGGATGAATTTTCAGATCTGAAATACCACAGAGATCGCTGAGAAAGATTTCCAACTGTCATCAGTAGAGACTGTATTCTGGTCCAGGGCGTAAGGAGTTAAAGTTAGTTCTTCATAGACTGAATTGAAGTGACGTCACGTTTGGCGCTTGCCACAAGGAACACTTGATTCTTGTTTGTGCTGCAGCTGACGTTCTATTCATGATTCAACACTAGATCACGCATACTGTTCACAATGCATTCTAGGGTGCTATGCATAGACATTTCGCTAGCCCGCGCTACGAGCGTGCTAAACTAGCCCCGGCTATCGACTGATTACTTGTACAGGTTTCATATCATATCGCTAACACTGGTTTATGAATACGAAAAACGTTAGTTCGCTCATCATCCACCGGAAGCCCGCGCTAAGAATATCTATGAATATGGCCCCTAGTGACAAAGATAATACCTCAATTATGGCAATGATCGATTAAAAACATTTATTATAAATTCTAAGTTCCGGTACATACGAACCGTATTAGCACTGAACTCTATCTCATAACACTTTTTTGTTATGAATACTATGTCCTGTAGTTGACATCCATTTTGCTTCACGTGTTCTAGTTTAGAGTCTATATTTTCCGTTACTTGACAGAACATGTTCACAGAAATTTCAGAAACTTCATTACGAATTCTTTCTTTGGGGTCTTGGATCTTCAGTGGGAGTAGATCACTGAACACCTTACTCTTCAAATTACCCCCACAAGAAGACATAGTATGCTATCAGATGTGGTGATCTCGCGGTCCATGAAATAATATTACCATACCTGGAGATCATACATTTTTTCATTCAGTGCTCTGCCCAAGGGCAGATCTTTCACTGCAAATCCAGCATTCTCCAATCTTTCCTATTTTCTGCCTTTCTTTGTATCTCCTTATATGATCCATATATCTTAATGTCGTCTATCATCTGATATCTTCTTCTGCCCCGAATTCTTCTCCTGTTCACCATTCCTTCCAGTGCATCCTTCAGTAGGCAGTTTCTTCTCAGCCAGTGACCCAACCAATTTCTATAGGCTTCCCAGTCAACATTATAAGTTACCAACCAATAGTTTCAAAACTAGGTTTTACAATCGGCTTTTAATTAATCCTTTCTACTCAATAGATGAGTTTTTTAACATAAATTCATATGAAATTGTTTTTAATAAATAAAGTTATTTACATTTAGTTACAAATAACACGTTAAGAGTGAAGTGTTTTCATTAAATTTCATAGTTTCAAAATATTTTGTGTTTTCGTTGTTCTAATTAAACTTTACTGTTTCCAATTATATGTGTATTTTCAAATGTATGTTTTTCCCCTTCTGTATTTGCGACGAAGCCTATTACTGTATGTCTAATGGCTTAATAAATTGAATTGAATTGTAATGAAATTGACTGAATTAGTGACAGTCAAATCAAGTAATACTAGTAAGAAGCAAAAACCAATAAAAATATCGTTGTACATGCAAATTGCTAAAACTCATAGCGCAAGAAATTATATTCTGTAACCTAATTGCATTTACTAACGCCGTATGCTACTTAGTCACGGAGCGCTCCTATAACCTGCCTTAGTCTTAAGATATTCACTTGTATGCATGCACGCGCGCATGCGGGGGGTGGGTGGGTGGGTATGTGTGCATGTATGTACACAGCGTTCATTTCAAAACTTCCCAGTTTAAATAACTGCAAAATTTAAATTGGATTTAATTAAACAAAGAACACGGCAATTTAGATATTGAAGAAATTCAAAACCAGTCTTAATTGCGTATTAGGTTTCACCCCTTCATCTCCAACCACCTCCACTTTGAAATTTCAAATGGCACCCCTATCTTGTAATACTTAAATTTGAAAGAATATTCAATTGTTTATACATCTCATTCGTTTTCGCATCTTTTGTTTTCTATCGTCATAAACAATTGAATACTCTTTCAAATTTAAGTATCACAAGATATGGGTGCCAACTGAAATTTCAAAGTCTAGGGGTGAGGGGGTAAAACTAATATGCAATTAGACTGGTTTTAAACTTCCCCCTGAATATCTAAATTGACGTATTTTTTGTTTAATTAAATTGAATTTAAATTATATAGTTATTTAGACTGTATGTATGTATGTATGTATGTATGTATGTATGTATGTATGTATGTACAGTATGTATGTAATGTAATGTTAATGTTATGGTTTATTTAACGACGCTCGCAACTGCAGAGGTTATATCAGCGTCGCCGGATGTGCCGGAATTTTGTCCCGCACGAGTTCTTTTACATGCCAGGAAATCTACTGACAGGAGCCTGTCGCATTTAAGCACACTTAAATGCCATCGACCTGGCCCGGGATCGAACCCGCAACCTTGGACAAAGAAAGGCCAGCGCTATACCAACTCGCCAACCAGGTGGACTGTATGTATGTATGCATGTATGGATGTATGTATGTATGTATGTATTCATGTATGTATGTATGTATGTATGTATGTATGTATGTATGTATGTATGTATGTATGTATGTATGTATTTGTACATACTGCTTCCGGTAACCTCGCGCGAGCTAATCATTCCGTGAATTAGGGTTCGATCCTCGGCCTTTACTGGAATCATGTTTGCGGTTAAGAAGGAAGATTTTTCCCCAGAGATCTTCCGGTTTCTCAAATTTATATAAATTTAATTTCACTCTTCAGTTTACCTTAAATATTTATTGTCCTTCATTTCATGTAATGCTTTGCAATAGCAGTTGGTCTGTGTATCAGGCTACCATTAGGGAATTAGTTATCGCTGTGTTATCTCCGGGCTGTCAATCCAGCGGCAGGGATCTCGTATCATCTACAGCTCAGGGAGTCCAGTGCGCAATAATATCCAACTAATGGCCGTAGTGCAAAACCGAATTCTCGTCGCACTTTCCAAAGATGAATCTGTATGCTTTTTTGTCAAATGGCATGGCCCTTAACTTGTTATTCGTCCCAACTCTGTGAGAGGCCTTATACAGAGACATCATTTTATTTTTACTTGCATTTTTATTGTACCTGCATTTCTGAATGTACTTCACTCTCACCCCTTCACTAATGTCCTTGCTCCCGTCAGACACACAAACTTACGGCCGCTGTTGCATTCGAAGTCTTCAAGCAGTGAAGTAAACACTGCAGTGTATAGTGTGTTTCATAAATATGATTGCGTTTTCTATAGAAGAAAGAACCTATATTAATAATATCGTACTAAAAAATTATATTCAAGAAACGATAAATTCAATTTCAGAGAATATGCTTCAAAATGTTTTTAATAATATGCGTACTGAATTGAAGCCTGCATTGTAATGAACGGCAACCATTTTCAAAAACTTGTTTAAAAATTCAGATTAGCTTTTTTTGAATTGAGGTGGCTAGAAGCAAAGGAATGCTAGTGACATTTGTAATAACATGAGTTAAGTGCATCCAGTGTAAGCAAAAGTATCTAAAAAATTTTAGTGGCAAAGGGATATTTTAATCGCATCACACATTAAAATTTAAATAAAAAATTTCACCGATTTTACGAAAGCTTAAACATTTAAACCCCATTTTCTCAAAAGTAACTTAAGTGCACTTACAGCCCTTTACTTATGACCCCCTCAATTTAAATGCACTCTCTATATTGTATGATAACATCAATAATTAATATGCTAAATAAAGTAGACATTACATAACGAACATAGCCGCCTGAAAAGTTGAGTTTTTGAAAAAAAAAAAAATTGTTACTACTCTACTGTATTTTGATAAATTCCGTAAAAGTGATGATCAAACTGAAAATCGTAATATCGTATTTCCCTACAAAATAAATGGATACACTACTTTTCTCTCCTCCTATACCTAGTAAAATGATTTGTTTACTTATTGCACTAGTAACATCAAACTCCTGCAATGGAAGGGGGTAACAGTGTTTCCGAGTATAGCCAGGTTAATGTTAAAAATGTTGGTAAAAATAAAGTGATGTCCCTATAGATGTCACTAGTACCGAAAATCGTCGACCATTTAGTTCGTCAGACACTATCCAGAGTGCACTACATTACACTCATTAATTAATTACAATGATTATGGAGAATTGTTGGGATGTCACAGAGGAACCGGGCACCTGGCTTTATAAGTACAGCTTAGCAACACTGAGCGGCCGAGAAAGTTATAAAGTTATAAAGTAATATAAGCTCGTTTACAAAGTACGGAATACAGAGACGACTGGGTAGCAGTAACTACAGAAATTAATGATGTGTCAACAGAGTTGTAAGCAGCGCTAAAGCACGCAGGATTAACGTTACGTGAAAGCAATAGCCCTAGGTTTGAAACTCGTCCGAGAACACAGGTGTTCTTCCTGCGTTGCCTTACGTGGTGTCGTGCTGACACTACGTAACTGAGTCCCATCATATTTGGGCAAAATAAGTAAAAATATTGGCTAAGAGTAAAAATCTGACTGTGGTACGAAAGTGCTCCAAGAAGATGGATGGATGGATGGATCGATCGATGGATAGATGGATGGATGGATGGATAGATAGATAGATAGATAGATAGATAGATAGATAGATAGATAGATAGATAGATAGATAGATAGATAGATAGATAGATAGATAGATAGATAGATAGATAGATAGATAGATAGATAGATAGATAGATAGATAGATAGATAGATAGATAGATAGATAGATAGATAGATAGATAGATAGATAGATAGATAGATAGATAGATAGATAGATAGATAGATAGATAGATAGATAGATAGATAGATAGATAGATAGATAGATAGATAGATAGATAGATAGATAGATAGATAGATAGATAGATAGATAGATAGATAGATAGATAGATAGATAGATAGATAGATAGATAGATAGATAGATAGATAGATAGATAGATAGATAGATAGATAGATAGATAGATAGATAGATAGATAGATAGATAGATAGATAGATAGATAGATAGATAGATAGATAGATAGATAGATAGATAGATAGATAGATAGATAGATAGATAGATAGATAGATAGATAGATAGATAGATAGATAGATAGATAGATAGATAGATAGATAGATAGATAGATAGATAGATAGATAGATAGATAGATAGATAGACAGACAGAGAGACAGATAGATAGATAGATAGATAGATAGATAGATAGATAGATAGATAGATAGATAGATAGATAGATAGATAGATAGATAGATAGATAGATAGATAGATAGATAGATAGATAGACAGACAGACAGACAGACAGACAGACAGACAGATAGATAAATAGTTTATTTTGCAAAAACATGTGGAACATGTATGGCATCGTCATATACATTAAAAATACATGATATCATACAATGGATACAAATTAAGATACATGAATATTAAAAAACTCATCGACATCATACAATGGTCGAGTGTGACCAATTCCTCTCCCTATTTCCTTCCATAAAATAACAATTGAAGAGTGTGTAGCTAGCTACTGTGGAACACAACACACCAAAGAATTTCAATATGACAGGCGCGCGTGAAAATGATCAGAATCGACAACTGAATTACAGAAAAAAAAAAAGATAATTCCTGTCTCAGAATTAAATACACTTATTTTCGTTCAACTTAGAAAGACATGGAATAGGCGTACGTTTCAAAAATAGAAATATCTATCAAAAATATTGGAGAAAAAAATCTTGGAATTGTCATTTACGTCGCAAAATTTATAGAATGTAGGTATGATGCAGTTCATTCGCGTAAGAAGTTTGATTTAAGAACGACGTGGTTTACAACGTAACTAAATTCGTAGTTATGTATACACAGAGATAACGAACACAGGAGCATTAGTTCTTAGAAATCGATCGAATTTACTTTTTCCACTGATAACAAGGTAAGTATAAGCTACTCCAGAACCATATGAGAATGATAACTGTATCAGAGATAAAGAAAAAGGCAAGGTCAGTATGACGATTATTAGTTACCATGCTAACCGCTAAACCCGATAACAATAATTACTGGTAAGACTCATGCCAGCGCTTGAAGGGACGTCCCTGTGAGCGTTTACCAGCTAGTCAGTAAAGTAACATTTTCTCAGCTCAGGGCCGGGCAACTGAACGTTCCGTGGAGCAGCGGAGAGCGGTTCTTGCTCACGAAATACTGCTGTCAGCTAAGTGCGCAACAGCTGTGAAGAGGTGGGCTATAAATTACAGATATCTGTCTGGATATAATAGGAATCATATTCACTCTCCCAACAAATGTTGTTTAGTCAAGTGTCCGAAGACAGGGCGATACCAACAGGGCACCACTTATGAGGCAATTAAGCCAGGAGAAAAAGGGATAGGTGGCTAGTTTCTTTCACCCCCCCCCATTACATACATCGCTGACTAGCTACATATTACACTAGTCAGACTTCAAATGGGCAAAGGTGTTATCCTATATTCTGAGGGCCCCAAGGCAAATTCCTGGATGTCATCAAAAGCAAATTTATCAATTTCAGAATAGGCCTACATTAATGCAATTAAAATGTCCAGCAATCTATCTGCAGTTAGATCTCTGCCCGGCAGAAGTTCCAACACAACCCGTTGTCGCCATCCTGGCTGCAACGAGACGGAAACTCTTGGTCACGTGTAGGGATTCTGTCGAAAAACGGAGCTGCTGCGCAACAATCGACACCATATGACCAGAACCGGTATTGCTGATGTCCTCAAGCGTCGTGGATGGGAGATACACGGGAGATCCACTGCGTTTCATCCTTAGATTCGAACAGAAGAGCAGATATTGTAGCCATCCACAGGAATCAATCTAAGGGAATAGTTCTTGATCCTACAATCCGGTTTGAGAGGGATGCCCTGCAGGCACAACACGTTGATGAGGAGAAGAAATCAATTTATGAGTCCTGCATCCCATACTTAAGTGAGAAATATAACATTCCCACTAGTCAGTGGAGTGTTTCTGGTCTTTTGTTTGGTGCACGTGGCACACTTCCTAAATTGACATGTAATATTTTAAAAGCACTCGGTCTCCGATTTTTTGAAATTCAAAAAATTTTATTGAATATTCTTAAGGATTCAATCCAAATATTACATTACAAAATTATACTTTGGCCATTAATGATTCTATTGAGTTTGCATTTCTCTGGATTTTTTACTAAACAATTTCTGTATTTAATCTTTTTGTCTTTCTAAATTATTCTGTAGTGCTTTTATTCTGGATCTTTCTGGTCACCCTCATTGAGGGCAGATTATTTTGTTAAACATTAATATACACACAACTGTTCTTCCTCTGACACATACCGTCAAGTGAGAGTAAAGCGCTCACTGTTCTTATTTGCTCCAGTTGCCCGGTCCTGGTTTAGGCCATCTACGATCTTCCATCCTTTCAACTTGATCTTGTCATCTTCTGTAGTCTTGGAAGAAAATTGTAATTGGTGGCACACCTAATTCTTCTGGAATATTACCTGGTATTTTATCAAGAATTCTACAGAGTGATATTTTATGTATGAATCTCCTTTCGCTAGATGTTACCATTGTATCTTGTTTTCTGACTGTCCAGACTTTGAAGCCGTATGCCAGTGTCTGTTAATTCAATGTGTTGCATATTCTTAATCTGATATGCCTCTCCACTAAAGACGGCTTGAACACTGAATTTAGCTTATTATAGGCTACCTGTCACTTAAACAAAATTTGTAACATTATTTTGCAAATTATGTCTACATGATATGATGTACTGTAGCCTAAATATTTAAAATTATTAATTTGTTCCAGTATTAAATTACCAAGGCATATTTTGCTTCTAATTCATTATTTTCCCTTGAAAGCCATAATTTTGGATTTAGCTGTAGAGGAGTCTCCACATTCCATATTTCTAGCATTAGTTTTGTCTTTTACATGTGCAGAAATTTTATCCAAACAAATGTAACTTTTGGTTCTGAAAAGAAATTTCAAAATGTTACATTTGTTCGAATCATGTTTCTGCATTGTTGAAGGTAAAAAAAATATTTCAATCATTTGTTATCACTAGGGGCGGATATTGAGGACCTAAAAATCCATTTAAAATAATCATTAAAATGCCCTTAAACTAATGGAAAATGACTTAAAATCAAGAGAAAATGACATTTAAATATATTATTCACCGTACTCGCACCACAACTTCTTAAAAATTAGTCACCTTGTTTCAATGACTGCCCTATAAATCTCGGAGAGAGGAGGTAACTTCCTGGAATTTGGTGGCTAAGATAAAGGAAAAGAGACCTTCAATCTCCGTCTCCTCCTCGTTCCGCACTTCACTTTTGTTACCAGATCTTCCAGATGAGGGAGTGTGAATGACAAAACAAATTGTGGGTGCAGTGTGTATTCTTGCAATCTTTGTGTTAAAAATACTGACGACTACTACTACAGTAGACATGTTGCGGCCACAATGTCCTGTCCAGGACACTGTGAAAGTTTCCTCCCTTCCGAACATAAATTCTAAAGACACCCTCGTACCGACAAAAGAACAGTGGCGGTCAAAGCCCTTACTTAAACTAAGCTGTTGTCAAGTATTTTATATTACTTCCCTTGTGTGAAGTGAAGCCTTCAGTGGAATGAGGGATGGACTTTAGAGTCTGTTTCAAACTATAAAACTCAAACTTCACTGTTATTCACTTATTCAGAGGTGATTACTACTGACCGATTTGCTTAGAAAAAGATTTAAAAGACCTATCGGTAAATAAGGCGGCCGGGTAGCTCAGTTGGTATAGCAGCTGGCTACGGACTGGAAGGTCCGGGGTTCGATCCCAGGTGGTGACAGGATTTTTTCTCGTTGCCAAACTTTCAGAACGGCCCCGAGGTTCACTCAGCCTCCTATAAAATTGAGTAAAAAGCGGTCAGAGCGTGGTGCCGAGGTCATGGAAAGCATGGGGCTCTACCTCCATGCCCCCCAAGTGCCTTCATGGCATGTTACGGGGACACCTTTACCTTTTATCAGTAAATAAGAAAGTAAAATGCGTTCCAAATGATTTAAAAGTTCTTCAAACTATTAAAAATGATAAAAAAATGCCAAAAAAATATAAAAAACCTATTAGTTCAAAAACGTAAAAAAATGAATAGGCCTAAATGCAATATAAGTTTTTTTACGTTGATATTAACATAGAAAGAATTTCTATATTAATAGGTATCGTCCTAATGTGAAAAATAAGATGACTTTTCATTAACATCCGCGCCCCTAATTACGAGTATTATCACAAATACACTGCTCTATTAAACTGACCAAGCATATTGAGAATTAAATCAATGGCTTTCCCAAAACATGCTATGAAATGTTTCATATAAAACAATTTTTATCTCGGAAAGGAAGCAAAGACGAGCAAAATTGTATTAAACATTTTTGTTCGAAATATCGCAAGAATTAACACACTGAAATTAATGACATTACTTACGCTTCACCTATATGAACAGAGATTGACTTTTTCTCAAAGAATTAAATATGCTTGTACCTCGCTCGTTTGTAGTTAAATGCTTAATACTGATTAAAATTCTTTAACATGAATAAAGTAAAAAAAAAAGGTAAAGGTATCCCCGTAACATGCCATGAAGGCACTTGGGGGGCATGGAGGTAGAGCCCCATGCTTTCCATGACCTCGGCACTAGAATGAGGTGGAGTGGTCGGCACCACGCTCTGGCCGCCTTTTACCCCCGGGAATGACCCGGTACTCAATTTTATAGGAGGCTGAGTGAACCTCGGGGCCGTTCTGAAAGTTTGGCAACGAGAAAAAATCCTGTTGCCACCTGGGATCGAACCCCGGACCTTCCAGTCCGTAGCCAGCTGCTCTACCAACTGAGCTACCCGGCCGCCACATGAATAAAGTTGTTGGTAAAATTACAGAACAAAAATAACACCAGTTGACTGTGTACAGCATATTGCAGCCGGTCTCTCGCAAACTAACTTAATAGCAGACAGACTTTATTACATGCTATTACCAGCATACACAAATACAGACCATTGTCTGTCTCCATGGTTCATATCCTGTTACTTAACGAAATTAAATTAATGCAATGCGAATCCCACTGAAAGTTCCGAGCAAATTAAATGTCTGTAAGCTTACATATGGAGCTCCTAGAACAGACTCCACATAAATGCACAAAGCATGATTAATTATCTGTAATTTCGAATTCAATATCGCGAGTAGTTATAAAACAAACAAAGGTTCATAGTAGAGCACATATCAGTATTATTTGACTACACTTTCATCAACGTTAAACTATATCTGAACCAGCAACACCATTATTATTATTATTATTATTATTATTATTATTATTATTTACTGGAAATATGACTGAAAATATCCAAACATACGCAATTTTGGAATAGGGCTAAGTACGCACAAAATTACAGTAAATGGAAAATATTTAGAAAACGTATCAAATTGTAATTACGTAGGTTTTTATGTATATTATACAAAAATGAATAAGTTCATAAAATAATTGCAGAAGTCACAGAAATCTTGGCTCACACAAACCTAATTTGGTGAACAAAAACAAAACATACACACCCTTTACATGCTGGTGAATGGCAATGAAGCCTGGAGTCTCAGAGAAAAGAAACGAAAAGCCGACAGAAAGCAGTTTAAATGAGAGTTTTCAGAAAATCAGTAAAGGCTGGTTCACAATAAACCGGGAACAGAAACGACAACGAGAACGACAACGGAAATAATGCTTAAATAAATGTATTTAAGTGTGAGCATTCACAATAGTTAACTGGGAATGTTCATATATAAATACATTTTAACAATATTTCTGTTCTCGTTCTCGTTGTCGTTTCCGTTCCCAGTTTATTGTGAACCAGCCTTAAGATGCACACTCCGGATCATAAGATAAGAAAAAGAGATCTCACACGTTGAGAATAAAACAAAATAATTCCTACAAATGGAAAGTAACTCCTGTGAAAAGACGCTATTGGTTACGACAAAAGCCGACAGGTGGGTCATCCTGCCTCAGCCTTAACAAAACTAATCTCAAATGTGTACCTGATAACTTTGAAGGTCCGGAGCCATTCTTAAATCAGCATCGGAAACATGCATTACCACAAAAGGCTGGTCCAAAATAAACCGGGAACGAGAAACAGAACGAGAACGGAAGCATGTGTCTTTATTTGAAATCAAAAGCACATAATGGCGCTGAACTTCAAGGGTCGTAATACGATTTCTTTTGTGGTTATTTGATTACATAGAATAAACTGGCAAATGTGACAGCTTCTAGCGGTAAAGCTTCTAGTCCTGTGATGTTAACTACTATAAGTTATACGGAATCATTTTATCATTTTCGCTGCGAATTATTCTGAAGTCCGAAGATGATCATGTTTGCACGATCCAGACAACCAACCGTTAAGGGAAATTTCCGCTCGATTGTAAAAATATTACATATGGGTGAACTTCTGAAAGACCTCTTAAAGGCATTGAATGACACGGGGGATATATTTGGGATCTTACAAAAAAAAACAGCAACATACTTTTGATATCTACATCACTTTCAATGCCAATTTTCGTAAATAAATAAAATGTTATAAGTTATCACAATATAAATTTAGATATTGTATGTAAATTCGTGACAAAGTAATTGTTTACCGCACAACTTACAAGTTAAGAAAATGTTTTAATTTTAGGATTATGCAGAACATATTTTTTGTGTAATCTAAAAAACAAAACGTAAAAATTAATTTTTGGTCTTACAGAATATATCTGTTATAGTAACAATTGATATTAGAGACGAAAAATTCGCTCCTGGCCGGAGATCGAACTCGAGTCCTTGGTTCACGTACCAAGCGCTCTAACCATAGAGCTACGTCGAAGTTCAATCCACGGCACCGGATCGAATCCCTCTCCTCCAGTGTTTATTCCTTTGTAGCCTGACTCCAAGTTCAACATGTATGTTGACATTTTTAAGTCAACTGCCATTATACGAGGAGCGCACTCAATTGAGTGACTTGGTGGCCAGCATTCCATAGTAATATGCACTGCTGGGCGAAGAATCTACGTAAAGATTAATTTTTGGCCCTACAGAATATATCTGTTATGGTAACAATTGATAAGGAGAAACACTGGAGGAGAGGATTGATCCGGTACTGTGGATTGAACTTCGGCGTAGCTCAATAATTAGAGCGTTTGG
Organism: Periplaneta americana; assembly: GCF_040183065.1. Taxonomy (NCBI): domain Eukaryota; kingdom Metazoa; phylum Arthropoda; class Insecta; order Blattodea; family Blattidae; genus Periplaneta; species Periplaneta americana. The sequence goes on along the minus strand of NC_091117.1, from coordinate 182,480,852 downwards.
TACGTATAACCAAGGACCAGGGTTCGATTTCCGGTGTCGGAGCAAATTTTTCTCCTCTAATATCAATTGTTAACATAACAGATATATATTCTGTAGGACTAAAAATTAATCTTTAGGCAGATTCTTCGCCAAACAGTGCATATTACTGTGGAATCCCGGCCACCAAGTCACACAAGTGGGTACGTTCCTTGTATAATGGCAGTTGATTTAAAAATGTCAACACCCATGTCGAACTTGGAGTCAGGCCAAAAAGGGATTCGATCCGGTGCTGTGGATTGAACTTCGGCGTAGCTCAATGGTTAGAGCGCTTGGTACGTAGAACCAAGGACCCGGCTTCGATCCCCGGCGTCGGAGCGAATTTTTCTCCTCTAATATCAATTACAAAACAAAAGTTGATCTTCTTATTAGGTTACGTATTAAATAATTTTGCTTAGGTTATAACTTTTGAATAATAATTGAAGAAAATAAACTATATGATGAAGGAATTTAAATGTTGCGGAACGTATAAAACGTTATGACATGACTAATGAGGAATCAAGTGTCGCCTTCGCGACACTAATTTTTTGGTGGATGTCTTCACGGGCCAACGTAAGGATTGAGAATGCAGCTTTTTCCGTATGACGTACAGAAAAGATATTACAGAATAAGAGTAAGACCACAAGAAGCCATATTCTGCGGCGTATCCGAGATTAAACAGAGAACGTGCACCTCTTCCCTACTCCAAAAAAATGTTCGCTAGCAAAACAGAGATACTAATTGTGGTCTCAAACAGCCGTTGCACAATAAACAGTAAATTACATGTTAACGATCAGGTACAATATAAGAAAACCTGTAGAATCCAACAATTACGGTTGGCAGGAACATCACAAAAAAGAGGAAAATTTATTGCTACAAGTTCGAAGAGTCTATACATAGCTACAGTAAGTTCTCGCACAATTCACTTGACCTTTTGACAGTGCAATCGTATCAGCAACATTATCTGAGTTAGTTCACCGAATATTTATAGTGTTCACAGCCGATGTCACGTTTGTTATATCCACACTTATAGAGAGCATTTGCACGTCTAGTTTAGACGAAATGTTACGCGAATTCACAAAGGAATTTGTACAGGAATAGTTCTCACCTTTAAATTCATATGCCACATGACTCACACAGACTGTGCAGCATCTAGCAAAACTGTCGTAAAGAATAGTATTTTAGAGAAAAGCAGGTACACATCATCATGATTACGACATTAATAAAGAAGGGGCTGTGTTTTCTCACCAATCATGCGTGATTTCGAATATCAACATAATCAATTACTTTCCTGCTGGAAAAAATTACTGTACAACAATTTTCTGCTACTACCACAATATTAACCTCAAGATGAGTTATGTCGGCAGTTCGGCGATTTTCAAACTAGAACTATTCTTTTAATTTGTTTAAGAAACTTTATCAACTGCTATGGTTATCTAGCGTATGAATTAGCTGAAGGTGATAATGCCAGCGAAATGAGTCCGGGTCCAGCGTCAAAGTTACCTAGCATTTGCTCTTAAGAGGTTGAGGGTAAACCTTGGAAAAAACCTCAACCAGGTAACCTGTTCCAACCAGGATTTGAACCCAGGCCCGCTAGTTTCACGGTCAGACGTGCTAACCATTACTACACAGCGGTGAACACTATTTTTTAAAACTCTAAACGCTAAACATTAGTTTATTTAAAATTCAACATATTAGTGAGTTAAAAAATATTCAGTTAAACAGTGAACTACAAGACTAAATCATCTTTTTCATCATAATACTGTACTATCAAGAATTAATATTTGGTAAAATAACAGAAAATAATTCTCCAATATATGAGCACTTTTATCGTATATCCGCCGGAGGTGTGGGCTGAAATCTCAGATAATAATTCAAATTAATTTGTCATTCATAAAACCTGGTATATTAAATCAGTTTTCGAGAGATATTCCAGTTTCTGCTCCCAGGATACCAATTTCTCCATTAATCATTCATTACTGTATCATTCCCGTACACCTTCGGCAATACTGTAAGATACTGTATCTAAGTGATCTACAATTTCGATGCATTACTCTTAATAGAGAGTACTTCAGGTCACTGATCAAGAATTAAAAGTACCCAGTGTTAGAGACAGATATATAGAGAGAGATAGAGATATATAAAGAGAGAGAGATATATATAAAGAGAGAGAGATAGAGATGGTTAGAGAGATAGAGATATAGAGAGATGGATGGATGGAGAGAAAGATGGAGATAGAAATGGAAAGAGAGATGGAGACGGGGAGATGGAGAGAGAGAGGGGGGGAGGGAAAGGGAGAGAAAAAGAGAGTGAGAGTGTGTGTATTTATGTGCGCGTATTAATGGAAGGAAAATCAGCATTATATTTTAAAGATATAGTCGTGTCGCTGTTATTTCCGGTGTGACTCCTCCCCTTTGCTTACGTCTTAGGAAAAGAAGGATCTATAAAGTCGAGGTAGGTAGTATCGTTCGCCATTTTTGTTCTTTTCTTGCGGAGCTACCAGATGAGGAATCTATTTGCTTCACCGTTAAACATTATCATGTCGGAGCTCCTATGATAATAAATCAAACGCACTGTAATTGAGCAAATAATTGACCGGCAAATAACGTCCTCGTGTGATTTCTGCGAACGCCAACGAAAGAGCCAAAATGGCGGGCGACTATATTAAGTATTTATTGAGCCTTAGAAAATTCATTACATCATCAATAGCGAATGACAAGACGCACGCGTTTAAATATAGCCGACCTGCAACGTGATAGGCTGCCGGAAATAAGAGCGACGGGACTATACCTCTTCATATAAAATTTGCCATTGTTTTTTTCTTGGTTATTTAACGACGCTGTATCAACTACTGGATTATTTAGAGGCGATAGAATTGGTGATAGCGAGATGGTATTTGACGAAATGAGGCCGAGGATTCGCCATAGATTACCTGACATTCACCTTATGGTTGGGAAAACCTCGGAAAAACCAACCAGGTAATCACCCCAAGCGGGAATCGAATCCACGCCCTAGCGCAACCCTGGATCAACAGACAAACGCGTTACCGCCTGAGTTACGCCGGTGGCCATTTACCATGTTAATTCATTAATCTGAGTACAGTATATTACAGTATACTGTGCAAGGATCTCCTTTCTTTCGTAAGTACCGTACGTCAAAATGAACTTTTAAATCATTACACAATTTGGAAAATGTTGTCTTCCATTACACCACTGTGTCAGAGTAAATTTTCTTAATTTCTTTCTTACATGTTACATCTCTTCCAGGGGTTAGTAGTCGAGAATTGTTTTCCTGACCGAGTTTGCTTATAATAATTATTAAATTTCCTGGAATATATCATTAATTTCCTTGGCGGGTTCATTTTACACGGCTTCTGCTCTACCTTATTTGCATTTCATTTCTGTCTTAAAGTAACGTAATGTAGTAGTGCTTTCTGAAATGGGGACACGGTAATGCATCGCGGTATGCATTAAAACAAGCAATTCAGACCGGCAATGCTTCCGTGTCAACACAAGCAAATATTCCACTCAAATTTACTGTCGGCACTAATCCCAATCATAACGTACCGTAAACCGGGGCGACTTTGTCATAGTTTTAAGAGTTTTTTAAGTGTAACTTTTATAAATTTCGTTGATAGAATGAAAAACGTTTTCAATAATACCAAATGATCCTTCTACAATGAACCTATAATGGTATCATTTCCCTAAAATAATACTAGATATAGAAAAACGCTCCTCGTTTTCGTATCAACATAGCCCGTATTTTGGAGTTACTTTGGCATGCCATTTGCTTTATTGTAGTACAAAGTTAGCCTTCTCTTTGGGCTACTTTGACACCAACTTTTGTTTTAAAAATATTTATACATAAAAAAGGACAAAATCATGGTTTATTTTCGATTTATTTGGACTTATCTGAACTTTATTAACAATTCAATACGTCAACGTCAATGAATGGGTAGGCCTATTTTGAAAGAAAAGCTAATGAAGTTAGCACATGAGTAGATTGAATTAAGCAGGAATGTAAGAATTGCAATTTAGATACAGTAATACTTACTTACTTACTGGCTTTTAAGGAACCCGGAGGTTCATTGCCGCCCTCACATAAGCCCACCATCGGTCTCTATCCTGAGCAAGATTGGTCGTGCCAGAGAATCAGTCCCATTCCGAGGCTTATTTGAAGGATTCATAACAAGCTGTTTTTTACGGTGATGGGTTGTTAGCCCTTCGCCCAACCCCCAAGCTGGAGGACCACCCCTCATCGGCTGTCCGCGACTGCTTATTCAATATATTCAAAGCTACCCTCCATATCTGGAGGCCGTCTCCTCGATCCGCAACCTGAGGACGCGCCATGCCGTGATGATAGGGACCCACAATACATGGAATATTATAAAAATAAACTAAACAAATCTTACTGAAAAAGACAGAGCATCATAGTCATAATTCATCTTCACATTCATAATATGAATTTCTTAATCCCTTGTTGCATACCCACAATTTGCATATTACGCAGCGAATCCTATTTTTGCCAATCTTGTGGGTAAACCACTTCTAGAAGAAAATACTTCAATGATATCTACACTAAGCATATTTTTTTCCCATTGGAGAACATGTCTACATTGTTTTTTTTTTTTTTTTTTTTTTTTTTTTTTTTCACAAATTTGCTTACAACGCTTTGTACATCACTTTTTGTCATGAGAAAGACCCAATCTGAAACAGTTCCTAATGTATTTGTAAGATGGGTGGAAGCAAGGCATTCGCTTTCAATCAACAGTTGACATCCAAAGAACTTTATATCAATCAGTTAGAGAAATATCCAGAAATAATGCTGCAGATGGAGTCTGTCACCTTCCAGGGATTATCAACGTATTGTTGACATGGCAGGAGACTTAGTTGAAACTTTAAAAGTGTTATAATTTTAAAGAGGTCATGTACCTTATAACATTTTTAAAGTTCCAACCAAGTTTTAAGTTTTAAACAAGTGTTAACGTGAACAAGAAACAATATATTTGTAGTATATAATGTAAAAAATAACCTAAATAAATTTAGTGTCAAACAGTAACTGTGTTGCCATTACTTTTCGAATGCCCTAGTAATTACTGAATAACTGCACCTATTCCTAATTTATCATTATATTAAAGCATAACCTCTGTACTTCATATTTTACAAACTTTCAATTATCACCTGCTTCCAGTAAGAGAAGCTTCAATTATCGCCTAACTCCAATAAGGAGCACTTTAATTAACCTTAACTCCTATAAGGGAAGCTTCGGCCAGCAAGTTAAGGCTGGTTCACAATAAACCGGGAACGGAAACGACAACGAGAACGGAAATAATGTTAAAATAAATTATTTAAATGTGAGCATTTACAATAGTTAATTGTGAATTCTCACATTTAAATACATTTATTTTAACAATATTTCCGATCTCGTTCTCGTTGTCGTTTCCGTTCCCGGTTTACTGTGAACCAGCCTTTACTGGTTACGGAATAAAGCAATGTGCAAAAATTAGGGACAGTAGTTCAGTAACAGTATTAAACAGTGATATTATTCAAACGATTTGCATAAATATTTCAATTTTTACTAAATCTAAAACAATATTAAATTTTACTCTACACTGAGTAACTGCACGACAAACACCGTCAACACCAATAACTTCTGTTCAGTAGACCGATAGCCTACATAATAAACTGTCGTGTCTACGCCCACTAATTTTTATGCTTAGCTTTCGTCCAAGTTTCATTAGATCTGGAACGCGATATAAATACTGTGGTACTGCAAAATTCGATTTTACAGATTTCTTGCATTCGTCATACCGAGAAGATAGACTTTCGGATATCTATTTCTGCACCAGCATTTCTTTTGAACCACTAAACATATTTTATTTTTTTCGTATTCTTTATCTAAGAATGGATTCATCCGGAAATGATGCACTTGAAATAGAATATTTTTACTACATAGTGACATTAGTATTTCTTAAAACAACACCAAACAGCGATTTATTGGAAATAAGCTCAACCGACATCCTCTTCACATTACTTTCTTACACAAGAAAATTAATTATTACGTACAGATAAATATCTGCAACAGAATATTTTTCCAAATATACAACAAAGGAAAATATGAAAAGATTGCTCTGAAAAAATAACGTAATTCAGCCGTTTAGAAGGGTGAATGACTTAATAATTAGGTAAATAAAAGCTGTACAAAGGTGTGAGGTTTGTGGGTATTTGCACAGTGTCCTAGATGTAAAGACATCCAACGTTTCGGATACCCAAAAACCCACATCACGTTGATTATTGTGAAAGTGATACTTAGTACGGTTTCAGAATAAGAAACAAGTTATGACGCGTTCACTATAAAGGCTGGTTCACAATAAAACGGGAACGGGAACGACAACGAGAAAGAGAACGGAAATATTGTTAAAATACATGTATTTAAATGTAAGTATTCACAATAGTTAAGTGTGAATGCTTTAAACACATTTATTTCAACATTTTTTCCGTTCTCGTTCTCGTTCCAGTTTTCGTTTTATTGTGAACCAGCCTTAACATTAACAGCGGTGGTGGTCTAAAGAAATAAGCTATTGTATAACAAGCTGTTTTGAACGTGAACTGAATTACAACACAGACGATGCACCAATGAACAGCTAGCAGGTGATGTCTATTATTCTATTGAGAAGTTACGCATTTCATCAAAACCATACAAAAGAAGGATATTCGTAACAGTATTTTCGCCTCATAAGTCTCAGTCATTATAAAGAATGGTATCCTAATCTAAAAACAGCATTCATACAGTAAACTTGTGCTAACTCGGGAAGTGGGAAAACTGTTTTTGTTTAGCCACAAAGAACGTATAAGTAACTCTGACTTTGAACTATTGCGTCAACGCGCCAATATAAGATACTTGTCGCTCTTACATTATCGTTTATTTTCTGAATTAGCACACATAGATACGTGTGAATCATGTGGCCTTCCATTATTATGTAACAAGACAAACTTTTTGTGAAGTATATGATTTGCTCACGTTCAAGATAAGTCGGGCAATCCAGAGACAAATATATAAGAAAAATGCATTGACCTTGGTTCATGATAAAAAAGGGTTTCCTTTAAGTCACTTGCATTCTACTGTTAGTAATTAAGTAATTAATGTGATATTTAAGCTTATGTTGAGCAGTCTGAATTTCTGTATAACAGCATGGTCTAGTGAAAATACAGCAAAGTTATCAAAATTTGGAAAGATAAGCACGCCGATGATATGAACAATAGTTTTATTAAATGTTTTAAATAAACTCACACTGCATAATGTTAACAAATAAGCAACAGTACACCAGATATAAAACAAATATTCAATCATTCATTCATAAATTTCTGCCCATGGGCAGGTCTGTCACTGCAAATCGAGCATTCTCCAGTTTTCCTATTTATTGCCTTCCTCTTAGTCTCCGCATATGATCCATATGTATGTTAATGTCTAATATCTTCTTCTGCTCCGAACTCTTCTCCAGTTCACTATTCCTTCCAGTATAAAGTATCCTTCAGAAGGCAGTTCCTTATCAGTCAGTGACCCAGCCTATTTCTTTTTCTCTTCTTGATCAGTTTTAGCATCATTCTTTCTTCACTCACTCTTTCCAACACGGCTTAGTTTCTCATTCTATCTATCCATTTCATACGCTCCATTCTTCTCCATATCCACATTTCAAATACTTCTAGTCATTTCTCTTCACTTCGTCGTAATATCCGATTAGTGTAATATGTTACTGGTCAGCGATGTATGCAATGGAGGGGGAAAGAAACTTGCCACGATTTTCCATTATCTTCTGGCTTAGTTGCTTCATGGGTGGTACCTTATTGGTGTCACTTATGAGGCTCAAACCTGTCTGCGGAGAGTTGACTAAACAACATGTAGCTATGAACAACGGTTCTGAACTCAGTTCTCTGATATTCTATGATATTCAAATTCAAATTTATTCACAATTTACATTGGAAATAGTACATATGAATAGATACCCGAAAAGAGCATATGCTCGTGCTCGGGTACAGTCCAGTAATAATAATAATAATAATAATAATAATAATAATAATAATAATAATAAAACAAAAATATTAACAATAATAAAATTATAACTAAGACTGATAAAATAAAATATAAAATCACTTAGCGAGAGTTAACACAACTTATGTAAGCATATAATAACCAGAAAAAAAAAACGAACTAGAAAATCAACCAAAAAAAGTTCGTTGTATCGCAGACGATGGCAACTGCGCGCCGTATTGACATTGTGTTATGCATTATTGGTAGGAGGGGGGGAGCCGAAGGCCTACATCCTAACGTTCTCTTCGAATCTTCTCATACAATCATGGGAAGTTCATGCTGAAAAACAAAGTGTCTACGAGTCAAACTATTCATTATTACCAGGAAAAATGCAAACAATACTGAAATATATTAATCAAGTTTCAGTTATACATCTCCCCTTTGGTGCAAGAGGTATCATATCAAAATATTTTATCAATGACGGGGAAAATATAAATTTTAAGAACTTCCTAGTGACAGAGATAGTGACAAGTACAATCAAGTGCATATGTAGCGATGCTAAGAAATCATATATGTGGAAATATACACTGTTATTAAGAAAATGATCTATTTATATTTATTACAATGTTTTATATTATAGGTTACATGCATCAGATAAATACAATAAAATAATAATAGTAACATATAATGCTAGTAACAGTTAAAATAATAATAAATTTAAACAAATATCATACAAATATGTATGATACGAAAAGCACGTTCTAGACGTTCGGTTAACGGTGAAGTCGGACTTTAGACTTTCTATCAAATGGATTCTTATCAATCATATGTTTTACAATACACTTTCTATTTCTTATAGCCTACTTCTCGGAAGATAAAGTTGTGCGTGGATGTTACGTAGACCTACTACGGGAAAGCCGGTGTATTATCGTCTTTATTCTAGAAAACAAGTTGCCTTAACCCTGTTTCCAAAAGGTAAATATCTGGAGCGTCCGTCTGCCTTCTACTTCAAAGGCCAGACTTAAAATACTTGTGAGTTCATGTGAAAATGGAGATGAACAGAAGTGGTCTATGGGCTTGTTTTCTTAGTGTATCCCCATTTCGTCTGCCACCATTCCATCACATTTCCTCAATTTTATTCGCAGTCACCATTATCACTACTGTAGAAGGAAGGAAATACCGCATCGTGTCATTTTCTTCAGATAAGCTTAATGTGAATATTCTCTGGAACAATTTTATTAATCATGGAATCCGCAGAGTTGGCGTCGATGTATGATTTATTTGGCTACGACACCACACAAACAAGGTCCGTATGCACAGTCGCGTTTGGGACCGTTCTTGTGAGAAAACTCAACAGAATTCGTTTTTGAGATGAGCTTGAGACTGTCCCAGGATAACATTGAGACTGGGCTTTGAATGCCAACGATCTCAGTCGGCTGTGACAAAAAATGGCGGCTTTTTAGATTACGATCGAGTTTCTTGATTTTATTGGAAATGAAGATGACACTGAACATGAACAATGGTTGCCAAGAAGATATTTTAGAGACAATGGAAATCCACTAGAATTTTACAATGATGAGCAGTTTCACAAACGTTCCACATTCACATAGGACACCGTTCTAAAGGACATTGAGAGTATTCCGAATCTCAGCGCTGAGCAATCTGATGGCATCACGGTGTTCCGAATTTCACCGATGGAGTCACTGATGCTCCACCGGTGTCGCACCGGTGCCATCAGCTTGCAGAGGTGGTGGCAGTCTCCAACAGCCGCCATCACTGAATCTGATTGGTCCTTGTATAGGGCGGGAATTAGCAGACGAATGACATCGTGCACTGTTGTGTCATGGCGGTGTGTTCTGCTTTGGTTGTGCTGTATTGTTTGTCATAAGCATAACATAAAAATATGTTAATGGCTTATGAGCGAACATGTCAACGGACCAGTTATTACTACTGGTCACAAGAAATAAATTGTTTATGCTCTCTTTTCTTTGAACGAGATGGCAGTATGGAAATTTCGCAAAATTTTGCTAGCGTAGCACAGACAACAACTTATACAGTCGCCATGACAGCCATAGATCCTTCCAGCAGTTTTGTTCCTATTTCGCTGCAGCGTGACGTCATTGTTGTCCACCGGTCCGGTGAGATTCGGAATACGCTGATTTTGATTCTAGTACCGGTTGAAGAACCAAGGATAGGCCAAGAATTCTGCAACTCTTGACTGCCCTAAGATTTTACGCATAATGAGACTCTGAATGGAGTATATCATAATTAGGTAAGAGATGAAACCTTATATCAGTGTGTGAAGATATAATAGCGAAATTAGCTTGTTGCAAGTTGGGTATTTTTAATAGCAACACTAAACAATGTACGAAGTAAACAATCGCGGAGTCCACACCTGTGGAGTAACGGCCAGCGCGTCTGGCCGCGAAACCAGGTGGCCCGGGTTCGATTCCCGGTCGGGGCACGTTATCTGGTTGAGGTTTTTTCCAGAGTTTTCCCTCAACCCAATAAGAGCAAATGCTGGGTAACTTTCGGTGCTGGACCCCGGACTCATATAACCGGCATTATCACCTTCATCTCATTCAGATGCTAAATAACCTGAGATGTTGATAAAGCGTCGTAAAATAACCTAATAAAATAAAAAATAACAATCACGGATACTGCTCACGTGATCAGCAATTACGACATAAAGGTGTCAAAACATTCGTATTTACAGCTAATATTCTCAGCAGAATTTCAGAATTGTCTCAAGACCAAGACAACGTGGAGTACGCGACTATGCATACGAAAATTGAGGCCGGTCTTGACTTATTCTTGGTCTAGGGAAATTACTGACAATAGCTTGGCGTTGACTAAGCATACGGACCTAAGAATCCTGTTGAACTCCTTGTTTTAAACCTTCGTAACATTTCAAGGAAAATCTGCTGTGAAAGGCAGGATTCAAGATTTAACTGAGATTAATATTCGACTTTACGCCACCGTTTTTTCGTCACTTCTACAGATCTTATCGAATGAGAATGGGATGGGGCTAGAAAGCCCAACTGAACCCTTAACTGACAAGTATCCGTGACAAGCTTTTTTACTACTGGATATTCTTTGAAGGATTTTTATACAACTTTGCGAACATCATTTACGCTGTCTTTACACAGAATTATTATCTTGACAATAATGTTTCCTGAAAGGGCTCCAAACTGCGTGACGGCGAAAGACGGACGTTAACATTGCTGCTACATATCTGTTTGCATTTCAATTGACAGAGCTGCCTTATGAAGCTACGTAAACAATAAAAAGTGATGACTAAAGACCGTATTCTTAGTCGCACAACATTGGAATTAGTATGTGTGCACATGCCCTTCTGTACAGACTCTGCTCACAATAACAAGTAACGCGCACTACAGGATCACTCTAAAACAAGTTCCTTACTCCTAAACAAGTACAATATACTTCAGTTTAGCAATGTTTATGATATTGTGCACTACTAGTTGAAGTAAAGGTGCCTAAAACAAGTACGGAGGTACAGAAGTAGGTAGAGGAATTAGGAAGCCAGTATATCTGTGTATTTATTTATTTCCTGAAAAGACTCTTCATACATCTGCATCAACCATTTTAAAATCTTCATTGAACATCATCAATCACCGTCTCTATTCATCTTCATAATATTTAATGTATATTATTTATTTTCAATAAATTTTATCGTTTTGATAGCTACCATATCTTGTAGCAGAATATTATTTTTTTTTAATTTCATTATGTATTTTTTTAACATTAATTTGCATTTTCTTTTTTGTTCATTTGAATTGATTAAGATGCCGATATTTTAAATCCAAGATTTGGACGGCTATCATTTCGATTTGATTGATTGATTTAATCTGACAGGATTAAGGCCATAAGGCCTTCTCTTCCATCCCACCAGATAGCACATATAAATACAAAAAAAAAAATACAGACGCTGGTGAAAATAATACAAATTAAATTAAAGCCCTATAGAGGGTCAACAGGGTCAAAAGAACATTATAGAGCTCTCATCGAGCTAATACAAGAAAAAAAAAGAAAAACAAAGATAGCAATGATGATAGTGATAACTGATAATAATAATAATAATAATAATAATAATAATAAAAGGTAAAACAAGGTAAAGGTATCCCCGTAACATGCCATGAAGGCACTTGGGGGGCATGGAGGTAGAGCCCCATGCTTTACATGACCTCGGCACTAGAATGAGGTGGTGTGGTCGGCACCATGCTCTGACCGCCTTTTACACCCGGGAAAGACTCGGTACTCAATTTTATAGGAGGCCGTTCTGAAAGTTTGGCAACGAGAAAAAATCCTGTCACCACCTGGGATCGAACCCCGGACCTTTCAGTCCGTAGCCAGCTGTTCTACCAACTGAGCTACCCTAATAATAATAATAATAATAATAATAATAATAATAATAATAATAATAATAACAAAGACATTACATATTAATTGCCAGTTTTACAACAGCATAGTTACAATTATATGTCATGGGTTAAGGCGAAGTTGCGCAACCTGACAGGTGTTCGAAAAGCAATTCCATGCACTAGAATGTGATTTTTAAATTTAAATTTGAATTTTGATATTGTCCGACAGTCTCTGGCATGGTCAGAGAGAGTTCCAGAGGCGTGGAATAGATATGCTGAAAGATGATGAGTAGAAGGATGTTCTGTGCAGAGGAATAGAGAAAAGGTACATGTGACATAATTATGTGTAATTTATGTGTAAGACTGACATAATCTGTTCTGTCCACAACTGTGCAATAACGGTTAGCGCGTCTGGCCGCGAAACCAGGTGGACCGGGTTCGATTCCCGGTCGGGGCAAGTTACCTGGTTGAAGTTTTTCCGAGGTTTTCCCTCAACCCAATATGAGCAAATGCTGGTTAACTTTCGGTGCTGGACCCCGGACTCATTTCACCGGCATTATCACCTTCATCTCATTCAGACGCTAAATAACCTAAGATGTTGATAAAGCGTCAAAAATAACCTACTAAAATAAAAATAAAATAATCTGTTCTAAAATAGGTAATTATTTACAGCAGTACTCTACTTAATAAAACATACTGTATACCATTTGAAATAGATAGAAAGAAACCCGTAGTTTTGTATTAAATCATGAGTTAGGTGACTTCGCTACAATTGATCAGCTATAACCTAATATAGGCTAACACTAATACGTGGTTGTAACATTAACGTAAAAGCACTGTGAATGGATCTGAACGCTGCAGGCTTCTGGCAAGCAGCAGAGGTGGCATCAAACAGACGCTGCCCACGCGCCGCGTAGTCCGTATCGACCCGAGCGAGTCCCTTGGTTTGTACGGAGACCGACTGACTGTCGTATGCCGCTCCATTGGACAGACGGACAGGAGTCCGGAAAGTGCGCAGCCACTGAATTCCAATGAGTACATTATGCTATACACTACATTCACGAGACTACTTAATCTAGTAAATGTTCGTAACAGAACCAGAATTCAAAGAATAATATACTCCGAGCAACGGTAAATAAAAAGTGATCAAGGTTTGACGTCCAGAAACAACATAAGCCTAAAGATGTTTTTATTCTCCAAAAATTTCTTAATTCAAATTTACGGAAACACGTTGTCATTCATGATGACAATAACTGAAGGAATACACTCAAAAGTTCACAGTTCTCCTAGCCATCAATGTCAGAAATCATGTTCGTTATGACTTCTCGACTATGTAGCTGTTCCATTTTGATTCCCATTAAGAAGTCTTACCAGGACAGCACGTATAAGATGTGCCAAAATGCATAGGTCTATCATAATATGAACCGTTCAGAGCAGAAGTGGTGTAAGTTAAAAATGGATAAAGAGGGTTGAAGTAAACATTCTGTAAAATACAGCAATTAATATTCACTTTATTTAAACTATTAGTAGTCAGTGGATAGCAAGAACGACATATTAATTGCTACTTTGCACTGTATTTTACAGAATTTTTACTTTAAACCTCATTACCCAATTTTGACTTGCACCACTTTTGCTCTGAACGGCTCATATGTAACTACACACAGCAGTCCCCTCTGCTTTATTTACCTCTCCAAGTCAGAGGAATGGAGCCTTTGTATCATTCATCAATGCCAAAGATGAAGTAGATTTAGACGAAAATTGATACAAATAATCCAGTATATAATTCTCTAAAAGAAGTAGCTTCATACGAAATTTGCCATTACAATTCTTCTTCTTCTTCTTCTTGATGTAGGCCTAAAGACCTGTTAGTTCCAGGGAGTCGCTCCATCTTCTTTTAGGACGACCGGGACTCCTCTTACCGACTGGTATGCTGTCTCTTACTATTGGAGTCATACGATCTTCAGACATCCTTGATACGTGTGCTGCACATTGTGATCTTCGTGTTTCTACCCATTCACCTATTTCTTGTATTTGGCATTGGTTCCTTATGTCCGCATTTTTTATTTTATCCAGTCTCCATTACAATTATCAGTTTAATTTAAGAAACAAGCCCTACAACAATCAGTGACATTATAAATGAGCCAAAGCAAGAAGATTAAATATTGACTGGAACACGTCATGAGTAGGGGCGGATATCCTTGTAAAAAAAGTATCCCCACTGAAATTTTTGGAAGAAATTGAGAAAAACCTTCTTGAATCTGCAGGTGTCAGAGGATAGAAACAGAGAGCGCTGGAAAGAGATGGAGGAAAATCGTCGAGGCAGTCAAGGGGAAACAAATTGATCAAGTAGGAGAATATAAATCACTTATGCTGCACCCTTGGAATGGAATTGGAATTTACGGGAGGAGGGCACTAGCACTGCAGCCTGTTATGATCTATTGCACTAACCCTCAAGCTAGGTGCATTCTCAAACCCACACTGGCTGACTACACTAAGGTTCGGTGCGTACCCAGGTTTCGAGCAGGCAACCCCCTGTGGTCCTAGGCCAGCCCCTCAGTGCGTCGCCAGCCGGCGATTGGGAAATGCTAGGGAACGATAACGAAATGGAGAAATGGTGACGGAATGATGTAGATGCCTAATATGAGAAAAAAACGGGAGAACTCCGAGAAAAATCCCAACTGCCATCTTGTCCGCCACAAGTATCACCATGGGGTTTTCAATGAAAAATCCCAGACCTAACAGGGACTCCAACCCGGGCCGCCTGCGTGACAGCCGACTGTCTGACCACTCAGCCACCGTTAGTCAAACGTCTACAGCGTTGGCTTTCCACGTTGATAACCCAGATTCGAATCCCAGAGGGACTAGGTGGAATTTGTGGACAAAAACAGCGCTTGATTGTAGGATAATCGCATTTATCCTATTATCATTCCACCATCGCTCCATTACTAATTATCAGGCTTAGGATCCGAGACAACTTAAAATGAAGTGAAGTTACAATGCAACGGAGTACAGACGGAGTGAGGTGGTGAGTTGAGTTTTGTTTACCTGTGCGTTGGTTAGAATACAATCCGGTTCGTGAGCAGAGGTACAGTATTCTTCCGTCTCTCCCTACGAACGAATTCAGGCCATCACAGTGCATTTTCAATTCATAGTGACCAATTTTTTCGAACTAGTTGTATGTACATGGTTGTTCATTGTAACGCTAACACCTTCAACGTCGCTGAGGGACATGAAAACTTGTGAGGTATGTATACTACTTCATTTTCCACCGTCACTAGATTGTACTATTAACAGTAGAATATAACGAAGCATATTGACGTCGTTGTTTACATTCACAGTATGTCTGTCTACTATATCCAAGGAACTCTATAGTCAAGTTGTGCGTACATTGATTGCTAAAGTGTCCTGGATGCTAAGTAATTCGCCTCCCATGATGCACAGAGGAACGCCTACGGCAGCAAAAATAACTACAGATCAGCGCGTCATGCTTTAGATGAGGCGTTGGGGAATTACGCGAATTCAAGTACACACCATTCTGTAAAATAAAATAAAAAAACCATTAATATTGTCCAGTTTGATTTCTTTCTTGTGTGGTGTTGAATTCAAAACAAAGACCAAAGTAATTTTAATAAAAAGTGTCATAATAATTCATGTGCATCAATCCAAGAGCAAGACAGGCCGTTGACGTGAACAGATGTCGTAACAGAGGTTGTCAATGGTTTTCAGATTAATCTTCAATCAAATTCATATGCATACATTTAAATATAACAGATAACCAACATTTAATCATTAACCAGCTGAAGAAAAATAGCTAATATGGCTAGTTTTTCTTCAACTGAAATTCTAAATCGTCTAGAAAAAAAAAAAAAAAAGACAATTTAATACTTCAACCTCTGGCCCCAGTACGGAAAACTGACGGACTTCCATGATGATAAACATTGAATCATAAGAATTACTCCCCCACCCCGCTCGGTTTCTACTTTTCTATTTTTCTGTCAGATATCTGCGGTCTCACGGCATGTTGTCCTGCATAAATAAAGGTAGCGAAGACTCCGTAAAGGAAGGAAAGTCGATAAAGTGAAGTATGTTCATCCAATAACTTGCCTTGGGTTCACTTGGCACCTCTTTACATGCTGTAAATCCATAGCACAAAACATGTACATTTTCCAAAACAAATAGAAGCCTACTAAAGAATTTAATTGCACTTCAAAAATTCAATCTCTTGAAAACTTCCGACGCAAAGACATGAATAGTAGGCTTACCGGTTACCATGAAGTCACATGGACGACTTTAAATTTGTTAAAATGGAAGTCCACATCTCACTGGACGCAACCCACACATGTAACAGTTCATTAAGCAAAATCTTCCAATTTCACTGTTTCTTAAAGTTGAGCTAGAAATTTTAATCATATCACGCCACTATACTATACCATAAAGCAAGGAGATGCACTATCACCTTTACTTTTTAACTTCGCTCTAGAATATGCCATTAGGAAAGTTTAGGATAGCACATAGGGTTTGGAATTGAACGGATTACATCAGCTTCTTGTCTATGCGGATGACGTGAATATGTTAGGAGAAAATCCACAAACGATTAGGGAAAACACGGAAATTTTACTTGAAGCAAGTAAAACGATAGGTTTGGAAGTAAATCCCGAAAAGACAAAGTATATGATTATGTCTCGTGACGGGAATATTGTACGAAATGGAAACATAAAGATTGGAGATTTATCCTTCGAAGAGGTGGAAAAATTCAAATATCTTGGAGCAACAGTAACAAATATAAATGACACTCGGGAGGAAATTAAACGCAAAATAAATATGGGAAATGCCTGTTATTATTCGGTTGAGAAGCTTTTGTCATCTAGTCTGCTGTCAAAAAATCTGAAAGTTAGAATTTATAAAACAGTTATATTACCGGTTGCTCTGTATGGTTGTGAAACTTGGGCTCTCACTTTGAGACAGGAACAGAGATTAATGACATTTGAGAATAAGGTTCTTAGGAAAATATTTGGAGCTAAGAGGAATGAAGTTACAGGAGAATGGAGAAAGTTATACAACGCAGAACTGCACGCATTGTATTCTTCACCTGACATAATTAGGAACATTAAATCCAAACGTTTGAGATGGGCAGGGCATATAGCACGTATGGGCGAATCCATATAGAGCGTTAGTAGGGAGACCGGAGGGAAAAAGACCTTTGGGGAGGCCAAGACGTAGATGGGAGGATAATATTAAAATGGATTTGAGGGAAGTAGGATATGATGATAGACTGGATTAATCTTGCACAGGATAGAGACCGATGGCGGGCTTATGTGAGGGCGGCAATGAACCTCCGGGTTCCTTAAAAGCCATTTGTAAGTAAGTACACTATACCATAAACATAGTTCACGAAAATTACTGAAGAATATGTAAGAAATATTCAAAACATGTCTAGTGTCGGGCGTTAGCAAATGAAAATTTAAACGAATTTTTCGTGTATCGATACTCTCTAGGTAATATTATCTCCCAATTTTAAAGTAACCATGAGTGCAATGCAACCGGTGAACCACAAATGATGGACGATTTTAATTGTCGAGTCACGAACACATGTCAACATTGGATTAGCGACCTGTTAATTTACTGACACAAACCCAACGTGGGATATTAAAACGCGTTAATGAACATGCATTGTGAATTATAGAGGCATAGAAAATTTATACTTTTGACGCCTAACCGGGAACATATCCATCAATCCAGGGATTTATGTTCATTATTTGAAGATTATATACAAAATACAACATTGTTAGGATACTATAACCAGAGACAAAGACAGTGGAAGAAGGAAAATCACTTACAAATGCATACACAAAGCAATGAGTCATTAACTCTTCACTTTCCTCTAAAAAAACAGTACAATATTTGCCGAGATCGTAGTTCCACTTTCAGCATTATATTAACAAAAGAACGCGTCTAAGTGCGCAGAGGTTCAAAATATAATTCTCAACTCTATGACATGCATTACGCTGCTGAGACGTATGAGAGGTGTTAAGGTAATAATGCATGCACTCCTACCCTAACACACAGAATTGGCATATTTTTATCTATTTGCTTCAAGGAATTTAAATCCCTGGCCTCTCTTTAAATCATACTCTAAGGTAGGCTGACCAGAGTCTCGTTTCTAACGGTATTGTCCTTTTTCGGCCTCTTGTGTCACATTTTTTTTTTTTACAATTCATTTTATATTTTCAGATATGCCTAGTAATATAATAAAATAAGTATATATAAATTTCAATCATAAGACACATCTGTTTTGCAAATGTTTATATGCTATATGAATATGGAATATATTAACGTTTTCGCCTTATTGGGCATCATCAGATATAATAAAATATGTAATCTGAATCTTGATCAAATTGAGCAAATAACAAATGAGCAATGTATTATACATGGTGTTGGATCTTCATGAGCTTTATGTATAAAACTACACAGCTGAACATATACGATCACCCAGTCTTTAGTTCGCTTCAAACCACCAACACACTTCTACTAACATCAAGACATATACATATAAATCATCTTTACATATACAGTCCCTGATAAACTTTGATTACACACAGCAATCATCAATGATAATTATCTGTATGTTATTAAAATCAGATAGAATATTTTAGATCTAAATGATCAATAACAATCACTATTTGTATCAATGTCAGATAACATTCAGATCACAAGCGAACGTATACTACACGATTGAAATTCTACATGTATAATTACAACCAATCGACAACATAAGATCCATCAGTCACAACACAACATCAATATTGTATATAGTACCCTAAGACATTCTTCGAACAATGTGAATTTAATTAATTTTTTAAGCTAATATATTCATTTTATTCGTAATTTATTTTAACATTACTGATAATTCGTATAATTCTAATTGATTAATTTGTATTTATACTGTAACATGAGTTGTATGTATACACAATCAATTTCAATTTTTAAAAGTTTGCTTCACATTGAAATTAATTATCCTTCAATTTTATTTATACTTTTATACATAAAGCTCATGAAGATCCAACACCATGTATAATACATTGCTCATTTGTTATTTGCTCAATTTGATCAAGGTTCAGATTACATATTTTATTATATCTGATGATGCCCAATAAGGCGAAAACGTTAATATATTCCATATTCATATAGCATATAAACATTTGCAAAACAGATGTGTCTTATGATTGAAATTTATATATACTTATTTTATTACTCTTGTTTCACGTCCCGAGAAAAGAGTAACAGAGACGCCAAATGTCCCATTCTTTTCAAATGGTGTCAATTATTCTGTTTCTTAAAAATAATTCTGAAGGAGTCAGAGCCATAGTGGACCAAGCGCCATTCATTAAAACGGAGAAAACAAGGGTTAAAATTAAGTGCTTAGCATAATTCAATGAAACATAAAGCAAATAATGTAAAGTGTGCACATTAAAACTAAATTATAATTATGTCAATCTTCGTCAAATTACGGTATTCACTTAACTTTAATCCTTCCTTTCTCCGGTTTGAATAAATGGCGCTTGGCCCACTATGGCTCTGAACCCTTCATTTGTGTTCGGAATCTTGTTATTCCGAAACTTCTTAAAAACACTGGAAGCATTCGAAAAATAATATCGCTATAGATCTACCCCTTTTTATGTGACTTAATTCATAGAGGTCCGACTTTTTAGCCGCCCAGGACCACACGAACCAATCGCGCTTAAGCAAAGTTGCTTAGTTGCAATGTTAAAACTCAGTCGCTGTTAGCAGCTCAAATTTAAATACTACATGTGGCAAGACAAACTAATATAGCCACAAAGAAGATAAGACACGTGAACTAAGAAATTTAAGGTCATTTTTCTGAGCCCTAATTACAGTAGAAAATCGATTATCCGAATACCGATCAACCGAAACATCGGTTAACCGAAAGCATTCCAATCAGTAAATTCAAAATTTGCGTGCGTGCCATGTAGAAGTTTAGCTAGCGCTGTTTGCGAGATTTAGTGGCAAAAAAAAAAAAAGTCTAACTCCGAAACGAAAAAAAAAAAAAAATTGGACTTCTTTTCCTAAACTTTAGGACTACTTTAATGGCTATTTTGAACTTGTCAAACTAGGCTAGTCAGTTTTCTGTGCTTTTTGTAAGGCGTGTGATACAAAATATATAGGTACTCTATGTATAGTTTTGTGTTTAATATCAGTGTTTCTTTGTTTCATACTGCTCCTATGACACCGGTACAATTTGTTTTCGTAAATGATTGGTTATCCGAAAAATCAGTTATCCGAACACCCCCCGTCGCCTATTGTTTCGGATAAACGATGCTCTGCTGTATTATTATTTAGGTCTCTTAGCAACAATAACTTATGTAAAACTCCGCTTAGTATATCTTGAAGAAAGAAAGAAAAACAATCGAAAGGTACGATTCAAAGTGAAGAGAAAATCGTGCTACTGAACATTAAATAGGACGCTATAATTCAAGGTCAGGGGATTTAACACTAGCAGGAAACATCCGATACTGGAGCGGATGTAATAGTAAATTTTAAAACTACGTTATCTCTTGTCAACAATTTTCACAACGCATAATATAATGAACAATATAAATGGAAAGCATATCATAATCATTCGCAATCACAAATTCCGGGTACGTCTTACTTTAAATCTTAACACGAAGAATGTACAGCATATTCTTTCTCCTGTATGAATTTGTTGCCCAATATTCTCAGAATGCAGTTTCTTGATCTATACAATACTTCATATAATAAACATTTGATATTCCTCACCAATGTCATCATGAGAGATATAAAATCTTTCCTTGTTTTCCGTACAGACAACAGTAAATAAATGAAAAAATGATAGTATAAAGAAGAAAGTATCTCGACAAAATTCAACCAACACTGTTTTTCTCTTAAATAAATATGAACTAAAAGAATTTAAATTAGAATTTCCGAATACCGATGATCCAGCCGCAGCTACTGACATATATATGAGAATATCCATAGTCCTACACATGTAGAACAAGAAGGAAAAAAAAAAAAAAGCTGGCCGTTCTCCTCAGGCTTGAAATATTTGTAAAATCATTCAGTTAAGAAAGAATTTACAATAATTTCGCTTCTTCACCGGTACTTTTTCTCAGCAGAAACGCGCTCAACTTGTAACAGTTCGACACAGCTATTTTGTAAGTTTAACCATGTCTGGCTAATATAATGGAGACCTAAATTCAAAACTCTACGCAGGCGCTATGTCCTAAGTGTAAAGAGTTTAGGCGACTAAGGCCCGGTATTATAAATACGGTTAATCTAAAGATTAAACTAAACCTAAGTTAAACCTAACCGAGAGTTTAATTCAACGCTCTGTACTACAGAGTCTCATTTAAGTTAAACTGTAGTGCAGAAAGATTGGTATTACTGCTAGGAAAGAAAATAAGACGATCACTGCTGTTTGATTATATTATTGCTGTTAAAATGGCCGACACTCGTGGAGAATCTTCATTAAGAAACATCGTTGATCTTCGATAACAGATAGAATATCACAAAAATCTGTACAGAACCAATACTGTCTACTTCAGTATGCTTGTCAGACTTAACCTCAAATAGTTTCTCAATGCTGGCTAGCAACAATATACTCCCAAACACAATGCAACCAGACTAAACTATGCATGACCATCCGCAGCTGAACTTCATATAGAATCAGCTGGCCAATGATACAATATCAGTGTGAATATTTTATAATTAGTTGTGCAAAATGTTTATGAAACAGAAGTAAGTCAAACAATACAATTATTTTTATGAGTTTAATGATATTAGATAAAATTATAAGTGTGTTCATGAAACAGGCCCCAGTATTTCATAGTAAATCTTACCAGGAGACTGTCTGCCACACAAAGTACAATATGCAATAAACTTATAGTAGATTTATGGATACCTCCGAAATTTTCCATCGTTTTCAGTATACCTACGTCCTGAGGAAAAACAGCGTAGCGTAACAAGTAACTGATACAGAGGTTAAACAGAAAAATTAAATTATGAGTTAATAACGATTATTATGAAAAAATTGAATTTCAATACAGGCCTATGTTTGTAGCGGAACAAACAATTTTGGTGGTTTCAAATTACTACACATCAGTGGCCGGCAAAATCTCTTTCAGGCCTGACCATACCCGTTTTCTTTCGCGAGCGGGCTAACGCATGCAATCGCTAACCTACCTTCAACCTTCCCTCACAAGCAGACAGGCAGTGTCGTTGCACGTGACGTCAAACAATCCTATAGTGACCCGAAAGCACTGTTGTGTTTCGCCGACCTGCGCCAGACTGTGCTGCTCTCAGATGCATGATAAATATCAACGAAGTCATTCAAACCTGACAGGAAGCATACAGATATAGACAAACTACTGAAAACTTAATTTGTTGTCTTCTGAAACGTACCGTTAATAAAGACAAAGAAAATATTTCTCGTCAACATGATATACATTAAATGCCAACAGTTATTATAAATTACTAGCACTTTCCTTTTCAACATAGCAATATAAATTTAATGCAAACCCTTCAAACTTTCAGCTTTATAAATAAAAAGAAATCTGTCCCTCAGAAGTTAAATAGCAAATAAATATTCTGAAGAACGAAAAACTTTTATACATTTTGCAGGTAGGCTATTCATGAGGCTTTTAATTGATAAGGAAAAAGTTAAAATGAAATATTTTTCTATAATCCTAGTTGTTGATATTCATAATAATTGTTACCAATATCTTTTCAACATATTTTCTCTCTTCTCCCCTCTTCCCTCTTCCCCCTCTCCCCTTCCCTTCTCAACTAGTCACAAGTTACGAAATGGTACTATTTTGTTGAGTCAGATACACTTTGCAGGAATATGAAATGTATAATATGGCCTTATTATTTTATGAATTCTGTAGCGCAATAAATCGTAAAACTGTGTTTCTTTAATTAAGAATTATCTGCCGTTATTTCTTGAGTCAGATACACTTTGCAGAAAAATGAAATGTATAATATTTATCTTATTATTTTATGAAATTCTGTAGTGCAATAAATTGTAAAACTATATTTCTTTAATCAAGAATTTTCTGCCGTGTTGGACCACAAAATAAAGATTTTTTGTAGTAACTAAATAGCCAACGAACTTAGATATCAAACTAGTACTGTTTCAACTTAACCAGCGCAGACTGACTTCCGTGAATGCAAGTCACTCTACCTTATAATACGAGCAAACAGGCAGGCTTTCTCGGTTACCGCCTGGACTGAACTTATAAAACCCGGGCTGAATGGGTTCAGTCTTAAAAGTTAACTTGCTTTGTAGCTTCACCGGAAACCAAGCCTGACGGCAGGCAGTTACAGGCGTGAGTCTTGTCTGAGTTGTCGGTGTTTAATACACATGCAGAAGTCTGATTAACATTTAAAATATTAGGTGGCCCAATATAGAAATACCTATACCACTGCATAAACTGGTTGTAATACAACCATGAAACCCTGTGTATTAAGTTTCTTGAGAGATAAAACTGTAAAATATTTGAACTTTTAAGAAGCAACTGGTACGAATATAATATAAAGAATGGCACCTGATAGAATACCGTATATAGCTAATTCTTTTTAATTAGTTTATTTTGTGACGCTATACAGTATTGTACGAAGAGGAAATTGCACTTGTCTTTCCCTATCTCGTTAGAACAGAATAGAATCATCTTCATGTCACAACGCAGTATAAACAGTGAAACAACCGGATGGAAGAACTCAGGAACATAAACCGCAAACAGGAACGAGATAAATGCACTACGTAAACAATAATTATTCTAGATCAGTGACACTGTCGTTTTAATGAAAAGATGTACATTGACGTCTGTTGGATTTGGGGCAACTCATTACACGTGCGAGCATGCCAAGAGCTAATATAGGGCCTACCTAAACGTACCACTGCCGCTCAACCAAACAGTCTCAAATCTAAATTAACAGCCGTTGTTGACACGGCACAAATATTACGGGAACGGATATGAGTATTACAAAAATTTAATGAATATACAAGCCACTTAAATCTCAATTAGTACGTACAATCTTTAGGAATGGCAAGGAAAATGAAAAGCTAAAAAAGTAAAGGCACTCTTCTACATAGTTAAGGTTTTACAGGAACTCTGGAACATGAATAAACTAGAGGCAATGCACGGCGGTATCCGCTCAATAATAATGATGACTGTCAACAGGCTAGTAACCAGCTGCAGAAAAAATTAATTAGGCCTACTCATCAAGTTTAACATTATCGTAATTATCATCTACGACCATCAAGCATTGAGTCCTAAAGCCCGTTTCGTTCTCATTACTGTGAGAATTTAGTATAAAAGATTATGCTAGTACTTACGCCACTACTTAATTTATCAACAGTAATCTCACTAGAGGTTTTGATTTATCTAGAGAAAATCAAAACTCGAGTGGGATTTAATTCACTATTACAACGATTAGAAGAAAGTATATAAAGATCAGAAGTAACGAAGTACTCCAATACAATAAAATATTAATTGACTTACGAAAATATAAAACTGTCTTCAAATTTGTACCATCTCAACATTATAAATATTACGCTAGTAGATGACAGTAGTGTGTTACGAATAGCTGTTTTCTTATCAGTTGTGCCAACTATGGAATCTTCATTGAACTCTGTGGACGGCAACTGGTCAAGAAGGCTTTGTTGTTTCAGTTTCATTTTTATTAAAACAGTTGCATTCCACTTCAATTATCCCGAGCCCAGTAATCAACGTCACTTGATAGATGATTTTCAATAAATCTCAGTATTAAACAATCTCTGATAAGTGACTATTCATAATACCATATAGCAGAAGCTATAACATAACCTAAATAATATAAACGAGTGTTAGAAAAGTTTTAATTAGGGATGATGAAATAAACAAGAAACATTTTAACTAACGATGATGAAATAAAAAATAAACATGAATAATTTTAAAAGAAACAATTATTGAAAGTACAATTTTCAAATTTGAATGTTTTAGTGGTTGGTGGTTCAGTTGATGTTACACTGGACGTGTGAGTAAGAGAAGTGAACTCGGTGATATACATGGTGTATCCCTCAAATTATTCAGGATTTTCGAATGCTGCTCTTCATTTATTTGTAAATAGGGTTTCGGGGAAGATGCATAGCTATGACCAGTGATCTTTATTAATTCTTGTTCTTGAATGCCAATGTGAGTCATATTTAAAAGTGCTGTGCATCGACTGGAGTGGTTTCTAATTTTGTGTTTTTTTACGTCCAGACCAGTGCAGTTTGAAATGTTGGCAAACAAATGCTAGGGTAGTGATAAAAATAAACAAATGATAGGGACGCGATAAAATTAAACAAATGCTAGGGACGAGATAAAATTGTGCGAAAGCAGCCATGATTGGTTGAAAGAAGTCCTTGCGTACCGTTTTATTGGTCAAAAGTAGTGTGACGTAGTAAAAGTGTAATAGTCCGTCTAATATTATTACGTACAATTTCAAACTAATATAGAAAATAAATTCTCATTATAATCTGAAAACAGTTTTCGATTGAAGATATAAAAGTATGGATGATTTTCTGACATAAAAGGTGGGCCAAAGAAACGCGAGACTTTAATTTTGTTGTTGGTAGTACATGAATTATTTTAGTAGGCTTACATTCATTGTTAATGTTTAGCTTGATGCAATTTATTAAATATGGAGCATTGGACTGGTGTGCAACGAGGATTTTCTGTAAAATCTTATTATCTAAATTATTAATGCGCAGAAGTTACTCGTAGAGAGTTTCGCCTAAAATCAAAAATAAAGTAGGAATTAATCTACCCCTCAAAAAATAAATAAAATAAAAATATGCTTAATCTTCCAAAGGTACAATAAAGTATAATAGTTAAAATAATTACAATAAACAAAAAAAAATACCATTTTCAACTCCATCGTCATGATCCTGTACCCTCTTCACATGCGATTAAAACCTGGGATCGCAATTTAGAAGAACAGGCTCGGCACTAAATTTTCTTCCAATTTTATTGGTCGTGCGCAAACTGTTAATGCAGCTCATTACGTGATACTGTTTCAAATATTTTTAGTGATCAGTATGAACAAATCAACTTGGTTTCAGCAAGACGCTGCAACAGCACGTACTGCAGCCATCTCTATGAGCGAAATTTGTTTGGGAATCATGTTACATCCAGAAATGGAGACATACCTGGCTTGCACGATCCTCCGATTTAAGTGCATGTGATGTCTTTTTGTGGAAGTATCTAAATCAGGCCTGCACAAGGATTGCGCTCTCCGAGCCGGCTCACAGCTTACGAGCGGAATGCAGATATTAGCTGCGCCCTGTATAAGGGTGGACTGAAAGAAAGGGTGGAACTCGTACAAACTAAACACAAAAGGAAGTACTATTACGAGTGCTTATGAAATGAATTCCCGTTCAGTGTTTGCAAAACTATCTTGGACGATTATTAATTAATAAAGAAATATTTATTTTACAGAAGTAATAGAAATTCTATAGCTACTTAAATGTGCAATATCATTTTGTTATATTTTTATTTATCAGTACATCAAAACGAGGTTTTATGCTGTTGGCAGCTGAAAGAAACAGTAGCCTACTGATCGTAATGAAACATCAGTTACAGATGTTCGATGTCTGCCTTTATTGAATTGATTATAGAAAACAGTTGCTCACAAATATAAATGTTGAGCCAAACACAGCAATCATTTTCACAGCCAGCCTGTGTAGTCGTGGATATTACTGCTAATGTTTGTCTTGTAAAACTCAACCAGGCTAGTAGTATTATTCAAACGATCTTTAGCCCTTAGGTCACATTGAAGATCAATAAGATCGAGCTGTAAATCGTTAAATGGTAAATGTTATGTTCCGTCTTTTAGATTCCTCCATACTGTACTGTAGCAGTAGGTAAGCAACGTGAAATAGTTACTAAGAATAGGCCTACACACTGCACTCCACTAGATAACTGAGTGGTCGTTTCCCTCTCCTCTACCTATAGCAAGTCTACGTCATTCTGACGCATCTTCCTCTCCGATTCGGCGAGCGGTAAACACAGCTCTCCCGCTTCGAAGGAGCGCGCGCGCTCGTTGAGCGCTGTTTGTGGAGGCCTGATCTAAATAATAAGGTATACACAAAAAAAAAAAAAAAAAAACGCGAAACACTGAATATCTGAAGACAGCAATTCGTGAAGAAATTTCAATCACAGTCGGGCAGCACCTGAGACAGAAAATTAATTTTCTTCTTCTTCTGTTTTAATTAACATAGATTAATGACTTCAAATTGTATTGTGTATTTCTTCAATGTTAACGTAACGAATGTTGCGTTAAAATGCAGTGTGCTTTAAATATGAAAAGTAACGAAAAATAAGTACAGTAACTTATTGAAGTCTTGTTGTCCAAAATAGTTCATAAATGAGATATCATAGTCTTATATCAACAGAAAGGCAGGGCTGTTTAATTCTCTTTGTTTATGAAGAAAAAATCATACTACCTATAACATATTCATGTAACATTTAATTTAACAGAAAATTATGTTGTTGTTATCTAATGCTGGGCTTTGGCAACGAAGCCATTAGCGCTCTTGCTCTCCAATATTTCTCTGTGGTGGATCCATCAGGTAGAACTTCACAGGTTTGTAGATGATCTTCACTCATTTCTTCTTTGTTGCATAGAGGACATGTTACAACATGTTAATGTGAAAATGACTATTATCGTATTTCAAGAAGCCTATCCTCTATTCTCGATCGAATTTGAAACCACTAACTTTCGTATTTCGTGCAAAGCTTGACAACCAATCGACCACCGAGAACAATACATGATTAAACTATTTATCTGCAATATTATGTAACTGTCACGCGCCGTGGCGTCGTGGTCTAAGGCATCCTGCCTAGGATTCGCGTTACGGAATGTGCGCTGGTTCGAATCCTCATGGGGGAAGAAATTTTCTCATGGAATTTCGGCCAGTGTATGGGACCGGTGCCCACCCAGCATCATGATGTACTGGGGGAGCTACGATAGTAGCGAAATCCGGTTGCGAATGCCAGCTGTAACGGCTGGAGGGATGATCGTGCTAACCACACGATACCTCCATTCTGGTTGGATAATCGTCCACCTCTGCTTCGGCATGTGGGCGTGAGGCCAGCACGGGATGCAGCGCCACGGATTATTATTATTATTATTATTATTATTATTATTAGTAGTAGTAGTAGTAGTTGTAGTATTATTATTATTAGTATTAGTATTATTATGTAACTATTTTAGCACAGGTTTTATCCTGATAAAGACAACAACGAAACAGTTATAATTGTTCTGGATAGGAAATATGAATTGTGTTTCTTGCTTTAACTGTTTAAAGAAGCTGATCAATCATGCTGCAGTGTTTCATGTCACAGGAGTCGTTTTAAGTTTAAACTGCGTTTAATATTCATTACGCTGTTTGCAAAAATTATGAAGTTAGTTCGAAATGTTACGGAGATTTTTTAACTCCAAAAGTTGGAAAGAGAGTTGTGGAGTGGGGCTTAATTCTCTTCCCGCCTGGGGATCTTTAATCTGCAGACTGGCCGGTTATTCATTCTGTTTACGTGCAGTATAGTCATGGCCGTGCGAACACGTTCCGAGTAGAGACGACACCATTTTCTAGCATATATTTCAGTGTATAATGACAATCGCCGTATAAGAAAAACTCGTCTAACAAGGCGTGACTAAGATAATTTCCTGAGTAGGCTAAGCACTGTCCTTCCTTGCTAGAGAACGTTACTGGCTGCTGATGTCATTCAGAGGAAATTCTGAGAAGAGCCGGACGACAGCGGGCTCAATGATGAGAGTACATTTCGGTACGTTATGACGTTAGCGAAACTACACACACAAACTTTGTGTTAAAATGTCTGCTTTTACTTCTCCATTACGCGAAACATAATGAGAATGTGGGTATTTTGATATAGCAAGTATGAGATTTCTATAAAAAAAAAATACACGTCATTTGCACCCATCACAAAAGGAATAACACTTTCGGCATATCGTTTTTCTATAAGTACATAAAATGTTGCACAGACTTCTCTTTTATTTCATATTTCGTATCTACAAACCATACTACTCCAGAATGATACACAGGACATTAACAATTTCCATTAAACAATTATTTTTAATTAAAAAAACATTAAGTGATAAATGGCTCGATAGTGCCGTAACCACTTTGCATATATCAAGATGGAGCAGTGCTGAAAAATAAACAAATATATGTTTCTCCATAATTAAGGCCAATCTCAAATATTTAAAAGACAGGTTTTCTGTTTCTGATGTACAGAGGTGTGAAAATTATTAGAATAATCTTAATTTTAAATGTTTTTTAATAGTTCCTTCACAAATATTCATTGAATTGATGAATATTGGTTTATAATATTACTATACTGATGTAGGATATATTTACTACTAACAATGCCGGAAAGCACTGTTGTACATTGGTATTTTTCTTATTTTACAATTGTTATGGGAATTCAGAAATTATTATATTATGTTGGCGGAATTGGAAACATCAAAAATTAATTAAGAAATGCTTTAAACCAATTGTTCTTTGCGTTTACATTGTTGTGAAGGTTCAAATGAACGTATGCATCTGTTTTGTGCATATAATTTTTTATGTTTCCAATTCCGCCAACATAATATAATAATTTCTGAATTCCCATAACAATTGTAAAATAAGAAAAATACCAATGTACAACAATGCTTTCCGGCATTGTTAGTAGTAAATATATCCTACATCAGTATAGTAATATATACCAATATTCATCAATTCAATTAATATTTGTGAATGAACTATTAAAAAACCTTTAAAATTAAGATTATTCTAATAATTTTCACACCTCTGTATTTATTAATGTATTATTGATATTAAAGTCTATTATCTGGATATTGCCAATATCTTTGAAAATGTATCAAGGTACATGTAAATGAATAGTTTCAACGAGTATATACTGTTTATTACACACATATACATACACATTAAGTGATAAATGGCTCGATAGTGCCATAACCACTTTGCATATATTAAGATGGAGCAGTACCGAAAAATAAGCAAATATATGTTTCTCCATAATTGAGGCAAATCTCAAATATTTAAAAGACAAGTTTTTTCTGTTTCTGATGTATTTATTAATGTATTATTGATATTAAATTCTATTATCTGGATATTGCCAATATCTTTGAAAATTTATCAAGGTACATGTAAATGAATAGTTTCAACGAGTATATACTGTTTATTACACACACATATACATACACATTAAGTGATAAATGGCTCGATAATGCCATAACCACTTTGCATATACAGTGAAACCTGTTCAAATCGGAACCTGAATAATCCGGAATCCTGTCTATTTCGGAACAATTCATTGGTCCCGGCGAAATTTGTATGTATCATGTGTAATTTTTCCTGAATAAAACGGAAACTGTCCAACGCGGAAACGGAAACTGTCTGCTACTGTTCAAAACGGAAACAATATTTTGGACACACTATATCTTGTAACTATATTTTGAAACAGCGTGTAATTTCAAGGAATATACGAAATATGTAGGTCACTAAGATAAAAACAAGTTTTCTTTCCAAAATTCTAGAGGGTACGAGGGTGTGTTGGCCTGTCGGTAATAAATTTTATTACCCTGTTGACTAGGCAGACGAGTCCCTTCAAAGATTTTCAATGCTTCACACCCGTATACTGTCGTAGCTAAACAGAGCGCAAGCGTAGTGATTTCCAGGTAAAAAAAAAGTTGCATAAAATGTGGCATTAACATTAAGTGATGAAGTAAAAGTTATCGAGATAAAGGAAAATTAGAAACAAAGTCTATGTGAAATAATATTGAAGTACAGTTGTGGAAAACTCAGGTGTGACACTTTAAAAAATAAAGATCATAATGAGTGAGTGGCGTGCGGCCAATATTGGCGACACAAAAAGAACCAGAAAGCAACTGTTTATGTGGAAATAAATGAACTGTTGTGGGAGTGGGTTCTTCATGACCTTTCAAAGAACAAGCCAATTTCTGGATCCATTCTGCAAAGCAAGCTATTGAACTGGGAAAGAAATTAAATAAACCAGAATTCAAGGCTTCTAATAGATGGCTCCTAATCCAATTAATTAATAATGTGCAGTGATATGCAGTACAGTATTAGAGCATAGTGTTAGATATTAAATAGAATGAGATTAGTAAACTTTAGTAATGTTTAATGACTAATGAGTGAGTTACGATAATATTTATACAGAAAATGAGAATTTAATCAAGATGATTCACCAACGTAATGAGCGACAGACAGCTGATTTAATGTGACGAGTGTTAAATGGAATATTTGTACTTCTTGCAGTTTGCGGCATGCCATTTTGTTTTTCATGTATATGAATGACAAAATATTCCATTTTAATGTCACACCTGAATAATACGGAAATCTGTCCACAACGGAAAAAAAATTAGGACCATGTCACTTCCGTCTTGAACAGGTTTCACTGTATCAAGATGGAGCAGTACCGAAAAATAAGCAAATATATGTTTCTCCATAATTGAGGCAAATCTCAAATATTTAAAAGACAGGTTTTCTGTTTCTGATGTATTTATTAATGTATTATTGATATTAAATTCTATTATCTGGATATTGCCAATATCTTTGAAAATTTATCAAGGTACATGTAAATGAATAGTTTCTACGAGTATATACTGTTTATTATACACACACATATACATATATACTGCGTATTGGAAATAAACATCCTTGACTGAGATGGCATTCGGTTCTCAACGCAATATAAAAAAAAGTTACGTTACAATTTTTTTTTTCATTCTAACAAAAAAATAACATTTCATTGGCTCTGAACATTTAAGTTCTCTTTATTTTTATACAGTTTTAGGCAATTGCTTTGATCTCTTTTTAGTATGCCTACAGAACATACGAAGGTCTTCTAAGTTTATATATATATATATATACACACACACACACACACACACACATATTGTGGGTCCCTATCATCACGGCATGGCGCGTCCTCAGGTTGCGGATAGGGGAGACGGCTTCTATTTATGGAGGGTAGCTGCGAATATATTGAATAAGCAGTCGTGGACAACGGATAAAGAGTGATCACCCAGCTTGGGGGCTGGGCTAAGGCTAATAACCCATCGCCGTAAAAAAAAAAAAAACAGCTTGTTACGAAACCCCAAAATAATCTCGGAATGGAACTGATTCTCTGGCATGACCGCAACAAAGGAATTACTTACTTACTTACAAATGGCTTTTAAGGAACCCGAAGGTTCATTGCCGCCCTAACATAAGCCCGCCAGCGGTCCCTATCCTGTGCAAGATTAATCCAGTCTCTATCATCATACCCCACCTCCCTCAAATCCATTTTAATATTATCCTCCCATCTACGTCTCGGCCTCCCTAAAGGTCTTTTTCCCTCCGGTCTCCCAACTAACACTCTATATGCATTTCTGGATTCGCCCATACGTGCTACATGCCCTGCCCATCTCAAACGTCTGGATTTAATGTTCCTAATTATGTCAGGTGAAGAATACAATGCGTGCAGTTCTGTGTTGTGTAACTTTCTCCATTCTCCTGTAACTTCATCCCGAACAAAGGAATTACGAAATGAAAATATAAATAATGGAAATTTATCCCTCGATGAGGTGCAAAAATTCAAATATCTTGGAGGAACAGCAAGTAACATATAAATTACACTCGGGAGGAAATTAAACAACGAATAAATATGGAAAATGCGTGCTATTATTCCGTTCAGAAGGCTTTCGCATCTTGTCTGCTCTCAAAAAAGCTGAAAGTTAGAATTTATAAAATAGTTATATTACCGCTTGTTCTGTATGGTTATGAAACTTGGACTCTCACTTTGAGAGAGGAACAGAGGTTAAGGGTGTTTGAGAATAAGCTTAGGAAAATATTTGGGGTTAAGAGAGATGAAGTTACAGGAGAATGGAGAAAGTTACACAACGCAGAATTGCACGCATTGTATTCTTCGCCTGACATAATTAGAGATATTAAATCCAGACGTTTGATATGAGCTGGGCAGGGCATGTAGCAGGTACGGGCGAACCCAGAAATTCATATAGATTGTTAGCTGGGAGGCCGGAGGGAAAAATACCTTTCGGGAGGCCGAGACGTAGATGGGAGGATAATATTAAAATGTATTTGAGGGAGGTGAGATACAATGGTAGAGACTGGATTAATCTTGCTCAGGATAGGGATCGATGGCGGGCTTATGTGTGGATGGCAATGAACCTCCGGGTACTCTAAACGCCATAAGTAAGTAAGTATATAGTACATACAGTGATTTAGTTGAACAAAATATATAAGGAACTCACCTCATCCATTCAGCAATTGCCAAATGGATATCAAGCTTGGCATCTATGTTTCCGATAAGCATACATTTCTATTTCCGCTGCGTTCTGGCCAAACTAAACCAGTTTTACGAAAATAAGAAACGATAAGAAGCAAATAGGTCTACTTACTTATTTACTTACTGGCTTTTATGGAACCCCGAGGTTCACTGCCGCCCTCACATAAGCCCGCCATTGGTCCCTATCCTGAGCAAGATTAATCCATTCTCTATCATCATATTCCACCTCCCTCAAATCCATTTTAATATTATCTTCCCATCTACGTCTCGGCCTCCCTAAAGGTCTTTTTCCCTCCGGCCTCGCAACTAACACTCTATATGCATCTCTGGATTCGCCCATAACTGTTTTATAATCGTACCTATCTTTAAGAAGGGGGACAAGACTAACTGTAGTAACTTTCGAGGAATATCACTTTTGTTGACGTCGTACAAAATTTTGTCCAATATTCTTTTGAGAAGATTAACTCCATATGTAGATGAAATTATTGGGGATCATCAGTGTGGTTTTAGGCGTAATAGATCAACTAAAAACGAGGAAACGAAAAATTAAATTGTGTGCCTGTAATGAATAGACCTATATCGTCGACTTACTGCAAAAAGTTGGGAACTACATAGGAAAGCCATGGGACTTACCAACTTGCTCCTATATACATATCGATGTAGATTGCTATTAATGTTGGCAGCACCTCCTGCTCAGATTAGATGAGCGCAATGACGTGCGCTGCGGAATTAAATATGAGGATTGGTTTATGTTTAATTCATATACTGCTATTGTACGTAAACAAAGCTAAAAGGTATGAAGCATGCACAATTTACACTGTGGTGGCACAACGACATGGATTTGTCACCGAGTTATACTATGGATACACAAATCTAAATTTAGAAAGTATCGCACTCTGGGGCATTTAATCGACAAGGGGATTCCAATTATGTCTGATCGGCTGGAATTAGTTTAGGTTTATTCTAAACATTCACTAAATCAATATTGTTATTACCCAAGCCAATTTGTTTGGAATCACGAATCACTATATTATATCAACATTACAATCTAATTATTCACCAAGTCAATGTGTTCAGATCGTTGCTTATGTAATAATAGCTAACCATTGTCGTAGAACATTTCGTCATTACAGACGATTTTTAATCATAGGTCCTACTATACCATTCCTAGATCGGTGTCTGGTAGAGTTCCCGGGTAGCTCAGTTGGTAGAGCGTTGGTACGTTAAACCAAAGGTTCCGGGTTCGATGCCCGACCCCGGAACAATTTTTCCTTCGAAATTATTCAAATCAACTTTACAGGGAGTTATACCTGAAAGCTGTTCGTTAACAGAAAACCACAATTTAAGTCACACGGAGTTAGTGTGCACTCAATGTTGGTTGCTTGACGGTTGTCAGCCCACTTTGAGGTCTGTGGATATTGAGGGAAAAATTGGATCGGTGTCTGGTAGAGTTCCCGGGTAGCTCAGTTGGTAGAGCGTTGGTACGTTAAACCAAAGGTCCCGGGTTCGATGCCCGGCCCCGGAACAATTTTTCCCTCGAAATTATTCATTCCTAGAAAGTATTGAATAACGCTACTGATTGTCTTAAGACAAGACAAACTAAGAACTAATAGTATAATAATAATAATAATAATAATAATAATAATAATAATAATAATCAATAGCTATCAGGGTTTAGGCCATTTGGCCTGTTTCGTCTCAGGTGAAAAGCTGGT
Organism: Periplaneta americana; assembly: GCF_040183065.1. Lineage (NCBI taxonomy): Eukaryota > Metazoa > Arthropoda > Insecta > Blattodea > Blattidae > Periplaneta > Periplaneta americana. Next base: position 182,445,314 of record NC_091117.1, on the reverse strand, counting down.
CTCTTCATCGCTTCTTCGGGCGTCTACGATCTCTGTATCCAAGGGGTCTGTAATTTAATAATCTCCTGGGTAGTCTATCATTTGGCATCCGTAGAAGATGCTCATGCCAGTTGCTCCGATACTTGTGGATTGTCTCTGTAATGGCTGCGATATTTAGTTCTTGTCGGTGTGCTCTATAAATACTGTGTTAAACCATCTGTCAAACCATCAGACAGCTCTACCAGAAAATCATACTCCCACGTCCTTGTCGTGATCCCTGGGCAATGTAACCTCAACGGGAGAGGGTGAGAGCGAGTATCCAGCGCTCACAAACTGGATCCCCCTGGCTATGGGAGCATACCCAAACAGAAAACAGGCAGGTTCAGAGGCCTTAAGGTGGCATTCCCACCACTGAACTTTCTCAGCGATGGGTTGGTAACCCACTCTGAGGAGATTTTACTTACTCGTCATTCTCAGGATGATGATGATAATGATAATAATAATAATAATGATAATAATAATAATAATAATAATGTCATAAAGTGGATGACATACCGTCAGTTCACTTTCAGCAATTAAAACGAATTAGAGGGAACAACACCTGAAGAAAAAACACGGAATTGAAAAACAATCAACTTGCCAAAGTAAATGAGCCAACTGAAGAATGTAGTTTGAAAGCAAGCTTTTTAATTGAACAAATCCAGGCTTTCGGGAAACAAAACTGTAAATTCCATTAAATCACTAAAAATCTACTGTTATTTAACATGTCATCAACAAATCTCAAACAGCACTGTAATATGCTTGACATGTTTATAATCCTCCTAATGCAAAATAAATCAAACAATTTTCATGATACGCAATGCTTAGTTATGGAACTAATCAATATTTTATAGAACTGTGAGACGAACCTAGTGGCAGAATTGTAATGACTCTCCGAGTCCCGGTTTCATTCTGTGTATGCACCAGCAAGCAACAGTTCAGACAGTGCAGGGTAGACTTTTAAGCAACACAGCAATTCTATGTATTCTACGTTTTCTAAGATCCTAAAGATAGGACTTTGAAATGTCAAATAATTTAATAGCGAGTCCTTCGATTCCTCTCGTCAAAATACCATCTCGCTACCATAAAATCCATTGAAGCACTTGAACAGTGACGTTAAAACATAAAAATCTACGCTTTATTATTTCTGTGACTGGCTATCCGGCAGTTTTAAAATGTTAATATCACCTAACCTTGACATATTTCAGTTATTTCATGACGAATACTATCAATTATTTAATTACACAGATTCAAATAATGGATCCTTGTCCATTTTCCTTGTGTCATTATATGGGAAGTACCTGATTACTTCTTAAAATTTCTCTCAGTCCTTTTTTAGTTTGATGACACCTGAAAATTTTTAAGCAAAGTGTTAGAAATACCAAGCGCCGTCACGCTCTCTAGTCTTGCCGATCCGCCCATTTCTCCAAGGTGCTTCTCAAAGCATTTAAGCGATATGAGAATAAGACATAAAATGACAGAACTAAAATTCCTTATAAACCCAATCAGTATTTTACCTCACCACCCACCACACGACTTGACAAACAGTCAAAACTAAACACTATGAATAATCTGTTAGGTATTCCTCTTTCTATTCTCGAAACATTATTCTTCTCTAATATTACAGATGCTTAAGTTAGGTAGGTCATTAAAATCATTAGATCCAAAGCGCAAGTTTATGACAAAGCAAACTTTGGTTTTATAATTAATACATAAATCAATCGCTGTCATGATTCCTGTAATAATACATGTTTTCAATAATAATTATTCCATTACTACTTTTACCTACCCGAATCTTTGGAAAATAACTTAAGTGCGTCCACTACCTAAAATAAATAAAATTCACCTACATCTCCTACAAACTATAGACCAGGGCTGGGCACCGGGAGCGATTCCAAATTCTAAACGGGGACGTTTAATATTCATCCGTCAAGGCATCAACGCTCCGCGGTGTTGGGCGGGGAAGAAAGGGGTTGAAGAGAAGTCATATGGCTCCCAGAGAGAGGAGGGAGGGGAAGGGGAGGGGGAGGGGAGGGGGAGGGGATGGGGAGGGAGAGAAGGAGAGAGAGAGGGAGAACGAGGGAGAGAGGGAGAGAGAGGGATATAGAGGGGGAGGGGAGGGAGAGGAAGAGGTAGAGAGACGTAGAATTCGCTCTTGGTGCCCAGCCCTGTTATAGATCAATCTGTATTCTTTCCATTCTATCAAAGGTCCTTGAAAGCATTATTCGTAAGCAATTAACAAACATTTGAATGAATTAAATATTGTCGATCATTTCCAATCTGGATTCAAAAGCTATCATAGCACGTCCACTGCTTTACTGAATGCAACTGAAGACATATTCATGTTATGGATAAACGACTGGTCATGTATTCATTTATTCATAGTGTTATAACTGAGCAGTTTTTTCTTAGCCAGTGACCAAGCCAATTCAAAAGATTGGTAACAGTATTAATTTTACTGGATTATGGTAAAGTATTTGAGTCTGTTGACATGGATCTACTAATGACTAAACTTCAGATGCACAGTGTTATCACCATAGTTAGGAAGTTCGTAGCAATACAGTAGATTTCAGTTGAGTACAGCGAGGAGTATAGATGTCACCCGCGCCTCGCCCTACTCCCTCTAACTACAGACGACACGCAGGTCACATAAACAATGCATAGTATCATTCGATGAAGTTGTTAGAGTCGTGAATAGTTTGAAGAATATTGTTAATTTATAGCATATTAATAGTTTAGGTTCTGAACAAAATGAGCTATTCTGTTATTACTGTATTATTTACGTAATGTTAATATTATGCATGATTCCAAAAAAAAGTTAACTCATCTATTATTAAATAATTATGTAAATAGGAGTGTATAACACATTTATTTTTTCCCGGATTATTCTTCGTTAAAAGTTGACCTCTTGTGCTGTTATGCATTCGGTTGCGTTACAGTCCAAGTTCAACATCGGAATTACGATACAAATTTCCTACCTGCAATAGAAAAATTTTCTTCAAATCAATTGTGGGTTTAATATTATGTGCCACACGAGACACACAATTAGATTCACAAAGTAGTTGTTCACCTGATAATAGTAAGAAAACTTTATCATATTTCAGATTTGCTCCAGTAATGTCTTGTGACGTAGAACGAATAATTTCAGAGTAGGCCTACAGATATTAATATTAAAGATTTATTAATTTGTCCTACAGAATAATATCTGTAATATTAATTGACAATTAATATTTGAGGAGAAAAATTCGCTCCGGCGCCGGGAATCGAACCCGGGTCTTTGGTTCTACGTACCAAGCGCTCTGACCACTGAGCAACGCCGAATTCAATCCACAGCACCGGAAACATTGAAGGAGAGTCCGATCCGGTGATGTGGATTGAATTCGCAGTAACTCAGTGGTCAGAGCGCTTGGAACCAATGACCCGGGTTCGATCCCCGGCTCCGGAGTGAATTTTTCTTCTCAAATATTAATTTCCTACAGATATTGTTTTTTTTTTCGAACATAAAAGGAGTATTTTTTTTCTGATAAGATTAAAATATTCATTGTGATTTGTTATAATGAGGCTAGAATCATAATTGTATACTTTCTATGTTATTTTTATATGTATGCTATGGGTACCGGTAAATTATTTTAAATTGAAAGTTACTAAGTTTATAATTACAAATAATTATTTTTATATTATTCGTTTCTCATTTATTTATTATTATTTCTGGCAATAAACATTATTATTATTATTATTATTATTATTATTATTATTATTATTATTATTATTATTATCATTATTATTATCAACTTACATGTAGGCGATTTCGATCCATTCAACGTATAGAAGTTGAACTCTAAGCACAACCCGCTGCCGTCATCCAGACTGTAGCGAGCTTGAAACACTTGGACACGTGCTTGGACAGTGCCCTAAAGGCGAGCTGCTGATCAATGCTAGACATCATCGTGTACGACATGCTTTGGCGATATCGTTAAAAACTTTAAATTGGGAGATTCATGAGGAAGTACATTGTTTATCATCAGATGGTTCTTTTAGACGGGCAGACATTATTGCTATCAACGGACGCTTAAAACGGGCTCTTGTTCTTGACCCTACTATCCGTTTCGAAAGAAACCTAAATGAGGCCACCGAAGTTGATATTGAGAAGAAGTCCACATATGAACCTTGTCTGCCGTATCTTTCTCAAAAGTACAACGTCCCTCTTAAACAATGGTCCGTCATTGGTTTGCTGTTTGGCAGTAGAGGTTCAATCACAAAATTCACATGGAATTATCTTAAGGAACTTCACATTCCTTTTGATTATGTAATGTCTATTATTATAAATATTATCAAGGATTCTCTTCAAATATTACATCATCATCTCTATTTCAATTAATCAACTTATATTTGCCTTCAACAATTAACTTTCTTTTTTCTTTAATGTATCACATCACATTATATTGTACATGTTTATTGTATTCAGGACCCTTGTGGTCACTCAAAATTCTTTGAGCTGATGTCTATAATTTAGAAATTTATTAACATGGCAATGTCTTTGCTAATATTAATTGCATTATCTTTCTACACATTTTGGTAGTACTTTTGTATGAATCAACTCCTTTTCATAAAATATAATAATATTAATTCTTGTAAACTAATCATTGTAATCTATGTTCTTTATTTTGTTCTTACCTCTATTATGTAATGTGTACAGTAGTTGTTCATTTTATTGCATTATTTGTATCATTGTGCTGGACTTTTATTGGCCTACGGCTGTTGTCCAGCACATAAATATCAATAAATAAATAAATAAATTGTTTTACACTGCAATGGACAACAGTGGTCCGTAGACACTGGTGTAATGCCTCCACACTTCAAGTGACAATACAGTCTTTGTAGATGGATAGAACTGTGGCGCAACGTTGTAGATAATTGCTCGGGAAGTTCAATAAGTTGATAAATTATAGGAATTTATGTAAAATTAATCCAAGTATAAAAAATCGCCAAACTATAAAAGAGGGCACGGCATTAGTCCCGGATGCGGTTGTGTCAATAGAACGGCCAATTCATCTCCCTGTCCAGATCGCATTCGAGGAAGGACAGGAAGGGCGCGGTCGACTTTAACCACGCCTAATTGGCGACCCAACTACACGATTATACAAAATGCAGACTAAGCGAAAAGGCTGCAAAAACTGTTCCGAGACTGTGATTAAGTTCCGCGTCCGGAGGTGATGGTTCCATACAGAAGCCCTCACAGATGGCTGCATTTGGCGCGGTCCGGACATTCCGCACTCTCAGACCACTTCATTATTCACGGCGAATGTACCACACTGTAATAAGTTTACTCAACGGGCTAGCTACTGGTGTTCACTTTCTCATGATGCTTTACTTAAGATACTGTACACTGAAAATATTACTAAGAGCCGATGAAATAAGCCATTTAGACCTATCAATATTATAAACTTAGATATGAACACACTAGTTTTCCTAATTAAAAATATATCTGAGAAATTGTCATTGATGATGACCCATTTCGATTAATATTAAACACATTTTCATAGGCTGGTCCGCACTGTTCAGCAACCGCTATTGTTATTTCAATTTCAAAAAACATAAGTCTTATTTTGTTGTCTTCAAGTGAACTGAATTTTTTTGAAGAGTTAAATCATTATTTTTTACATTTTCATGTTTATCGTACTTTCGAAAGTACATTGATAAACCCATCGCTTTTGCTTGAAAGAGCACCAATAACATTGTTCGTTGGCTTGTTAGAGGCAAGTTAAAATCACAAATTTGTTTTAATTGGTCAGTAAATGACATGCACAATAAAACTATTCAATTGACTAAGTGTGAACAGCTGAAAACAGAATAAATATTACAAAAACACTGCTGTTCCTGAAGAAAGAAGAAACAAACAAAGAAATGAGATAATCAATTTTGCAATGTGTATCCGAGTATACACATAACAGAGTTGGCTACATAAAGGTATCTATAAAAATAGTAGTATCAATTAATGGATTAATGGAGCAATGATGCAACGCCGGTAGGGAGAACCTCGGGCAAAAGTACCATTAAGCACCATCTTCGTCCACCACATATTCCACTTGGGCACGCCGGGATTCGAACTAGTTACGAGCGTGGAGAGCAGACGCTCTCGTCGTTCAGTTAACGGTGCGCCTTTTTTAACAATGTTACAGTCATTTAATCAACTACTTTTACAGAATGAGACATTAATTCTTTAATTTTCTGCTAAGAGGCTGACAATGTTCTGTGTAGTCAATGATGTAAAGCGTCTGGAAAGAAATGCCATTTGGAATGCCTCTTTGAATGCTGTCGTAGTCGTGAAATTTCATTTTCAGAGCAAAAACATCGACTGTTCACAGTTGAATTTAACCGAAGATCATTTGCTGCTTCACAACTCTAAGGACCTGTATCCAGATCCAGTTCAGGAAATAGATGATTGATTAGAAAACAGACTACAATGTATATAGGCGTTCATGTTTTATTTGTATAAAGTAAGTTCATTAGTGACAAAGACGATTTTTATGTTATAAAAAGACAGAACTGTGACGTAGTGATAAAACAAAAGAAATTTTACAAGAGACGGACTGAAGACATTTCTAGACAACAAGGATAAGATACTAGATTTACAGTATACGAATAATAATAATAATAATAATAATAATAATAATAATAATAATAATAATAAGAAGAAGAAGAATATCTTACATTTATTCTGTGACTTATCAACATATTATTTGTCCAGTGCATAGCGACTAATGGATAAAATGTTAATTAAATTTCAACATAGGGTCAAAACAAATTAATATGTTAATGTTTGCAGCAATGAAATAACAAAAATAGAGGGAAGGGAACTACCCTCTTGTAGTAGCAAGTATAATCTAAAACCCAGCAAACTGAAATTTTAAAAGATCTTGATTTAACTTTATATTGTGAAAATGAGCCAACATAGACAAAAATAACTTTTCCTAGAAAAGTAATTTCCAGTAAAAATAGATGCTTCCAAGTAAGCTATAGACGAACGACACAAAGAACAAATGAGTGTTTGTGTTCCCTATGTTTGTATGGAAGAGATTAAAGAAAGGTTTCTAAGTTGGACTGAAATGAAAGAATTGAAAGTTCTTGCTTCAGCATAAACAATTTCTCAGGTTCAGTTGGATTAGACATCAAGAACTGTGTGAGCCAATTCTACGACGCAGCGTCTGTTATGTCGAGTATCCTCAATGATACACAATCGTCAGTTAGGAAGATGGAAAATGCTAGTCCCAATGTTCACAACTACCATCACAGACTAAATCTGGTACCCGTGGATGTTTGCAAAAATGTGAAGTTTGTACAAGAAGTAGACTTTCACAAGCTATGCATTCCAGTCTACTTCAACGCTCCGACATGATTTTTTTTATAAAAATTTCAACAGATTGCTGACGTCCAAAAGTTGAGCGTACAACTACGTAACGGCAATAGGTGGGTGTCAAAATATAACTGCATACCTAAATATTTTCAAAATTCGATCTGGTTATATGCAGACAGCGTATGCGGGATGACTTAAGGAAAAGTGAAGTTGTTTCGTATCAGAGTATATGGCACGTGCCGCGTCGTTCGTCTTTTGTGTACCTGGCGAGTACAGCAACGTACAGAACGAAGGAACCCAGGTCCGTTCATAGTCATATTGCAACGCAATGTGTGCAGTTGTGTTATCCTGCTCAAGTATTTAGTACGCGTTAAATAATGTTGTGCTGATCCATTCATAACGTCGAAGGCAAAAACGTCCAATTCGGTCAGAGATACGAAGTGCAATTAAGAAGTATGGGAGTGACATTTTATATTAACGAAGACAATATCATGTGTAATGTATGTAAAATTGAAATAAAAACCAGAACAATTCAGGTTATAGAGAAACATTGCAACAGTACATCGCAGAGGAAATGCGTTGAAATGAATTTACTTTATTGGGTTATTTTACGACGCTGTATCAACATCTAGGTTATTTAGCGTCTGAATGGAATGAAGGTGATAATGCCGGTGAAATGAGTCCGGGGTCCAGCACCGAAAGTTACCCAGCATTTGCTTGTATTGGGTTGAGGGAAAACCCCGGAAAAAAACCTCAACCAGGTAACTTGCCCCGACCGGGATTCGAACCCGGGCCACCTGGTTTCGCGGCCAGACGCGCTGACCGTTACTCCACAGGTGTGGACCGCTGAAATGAAATCATCATTTAGTTGTGCGGGTCTAAATGAAACGTTTTGCAAAGACACGTGCAACATGATGCTCAGTGCAAATATTCCTCTAAATAAATTGAGTGATCCTCATTTTAGAGGTTTTCTTCAGAAATTCTCTCGATACAAAACTGTTTAAACAATAGGCGAAGACGATTCAGCTTCGACAACTTACGAGAATATATGGCCGTTTACTGCAACGCTTGTAATTCTATCAATGATGACGAGGACTGAACCTTGCATGGTATGTGCTACAGTACATCATTTTCTTTTCCTTCTGACTGTACGGAGATACAGTACCATGTTGACGTCGTCTGTTTACGTTTAAAACCTGTTCAGTGAATGGTCTGAATGTAAAAAATGTAACATACAGTAAATGTGCACCTACATTTAATGATAAGTCATCCCACATCCACTGTCTAGTTATATGTAACAACCCTCCAATAGTATGAAAGAGGGAGAGGTTCCGCGAGAGATTTTCTTAATCAATCTACTTCTGCTGACTTTATTGATATTAATGTCTCTTGATTAGACACTGTCCCTAATTTAATTGTATAGCCTTCAAGAAATGAATATGGATAATGCATAAAACTCTTAGATGCCACAAAAATTTCAATAAGAGATGTGAGGGATGAAATTAAATTTAATAGATTAAACAAGAAAGTAGTGGATATAACAAACGAGTCCGAAACTTTAGAATCTGAAAATGAACAGTGTCGCTCCCATTTTCTAACGACTACATACGTTTAGTGTAAACACTTATTTGAAAGGTAATGTTTTGATTGAATCCATAGATACAAGTCATTTAGAGAAGAAAGAAAAAAGTTGAATGTCAATCGCTAAAATGTAGAGGAACATTGCACATTTTACTAAAACACGCAAAAAAAATTTATATTGTCTCTTGATTAGACATTGTCCCTAATTTAATTGTATAGCCTTCAAGAAATGAATATGGATAATGCATAAAACTCTTAGATGTCACAAAAATTTCAATAAGAGATATGAGGGATGAAATTAAATTTAATAAATTAAACAAAAAAGCAGTGGATATAACAAACGAGTCCAAAATTTTAGAATCTGAAAATAAAGAGTGCCGCTCCCATTTTCTAAAGGCTACATAGGTACGTTTAGTGTAAACACTTATTTGAAAGGTAATGTTTTGATAGAATCCATAGATACAAGTCATTTAGAGAAGAAAGAAAAAAGTTGAATCTCAATTGCTAAAATCTAGAGGAACATTGCAAATTTTACTAAAACACGCAAAAAAATAAATAAATAAATAAATTGCAAAGCGAAAGTAGTTTATAGAGTAATCATTAGTTATAGAACAGTTTGGAATGTTTTTACTCCTCACTCCAAATCTGACGGACAAAAAGACATTGCTGTATGGTGCGAGTGTGGCTTCACGTCAGGAAAACGTTTATCTCCTCTTGTCAGCTGGAAATATTGTGTTAGAAAGGTAAATTTCAAATACTGCGGAGGAAAAAAGTCCTTTGATCGTCTGGTAACACTGTTACGGATGCGGAATAAAGGTCAAGGGTTTAGATCTCGTGTAGGACAAAAATGCTTATCCGCTGTCACTACTGTGCACTACCCTGTGATGTCCGAGATAAAGAGCCTACGCGTTGGAAATAAAATGTCACGTAAGCTTCACTACCTTTTTATACGCCCAACCACATGAATGAAGGTGAATACCAGCTTTGCAGTTGAGCAGGGCTGCTGTTCGTCTGTATACGATTAATACTATTTTCCTCAATGATGAAGGATACAAGCTTGTTTCTGTCTTCAATTACTAGGTGACCATTTTGTACGTGGAACGTAAACAGCAGCGCTGCGATCTTATGTTGAACATCGTGTAATCAAAGATATTCATACTGACTCGGGGAACTTTCCTGTACATTACTTTCTGTCTCGCTCACGTACTGAAGGTAAGCAGTGTCGGTACCATGTCGCTCTACAAACCCTCTGTCTCTACGATAAGGAACAGAAGGTTTCGTACGGAATGGGAAGAGGAATTTATTCGCTGTTCTATCGGAGGAAATGTAATATGTTGCTTTGCTCAACGGTTCAATTAATAGTAGTATATACTGGGTGTTCATTTCAAAGTGTGTCATGACGTCACTGTTGTGAGTCAGCGATTTGAAGCGAATTTCAGCTTTTATGTCAGAGAAGTTGCCTATTATTCAAGGCGTTCAACCTGAACTTGAGAACGTGTATACCTTATTTTATTTCACGGAGTGCAGTTTCATAGAAAGGACTTTGCCGACAGACCTTCTACTACCCACTACTAATCGGTTGTCATGAATAAATGTCTTCCTTACTGTGACGGAAATCTTGTCTTCTCTTCAGGCTCCCCTCAAATCCACGTGGAGGCAGAGTTGTCGCATCTTTTCCGAATTCCAAGAATCCCGTCAGTCTGACTTCGATAGTCACCAGGATTGTGGCAACTGTGCAATCTTGGGACGAGGGGACAGGATGGAATTATCAGAGTTGTTTGTGTAGGAAGTCATAAATCTGTAAGCGGGTGTTCAAAGGAGCCACCGAACTGCACTCCTTGAAATAAAATAAGGTATACGGTATAACTTGAACGTCGTAGCAATAGATGGCGATCTGTACGGTCTGTGTGCTACCATAACCTCATTCAAACTGTATTTTGCGCGGGCAAATCGTACGCAGGGTATTTGTTACCATCGGTAACGGCAACATTCCACAACACAAATCAAATGCTCCGTGTCCATGCTGACTGTCGAAGTTAATGTCAACAAATACGTAAGTAATCGTCTTAACCCTCTCCACGTAAAGAAAAAAAAACTCACCTCAGTACGTGTTTCCAAACAGTTCACATTCCTGCCACTACAGGCGTTACCGTACGTATCGGTAAGTACTTTTCAGAATGAACGCTGTACTTACCAAGCAACTTCTCTGGCACATAGGTAATACACCTTTGCGGAAGTATAGGAAGATTGAATTCTCTAGGCTCATCGGCTAGCCACATGACGGCATACAACGAGCCATGACACATTTTGAACTGAACACGCAGTAGAAGCGACATTACAGGGCAAACACGCTGAATAGACAGGCATATAACAGGTATTTACTTACTTACTTACAAATGGCTTTTAAGAAACCCGCAGGTTCATTGCCGCCCTCACACAAGCCCGCCATCAGTCCCTATCTTATGCAAGATTAATCCAGTCTCTAGCATCATACCCGACCTCCCTCAAATCCATTTTAATATTATCCTCCCATTTATGACTCGGGTCGCCCTCGGTAGCGCAGTTGGTATAGCGCTGGCCTTTTATGCTCGAGGTTGCGGGTTCGATCCCGGCCGAGGTCGATGGCATTTAAGTATGTTTAAATGCAACAGGCTCATGTCAGTAGATTTACTGGCATGTAAAAAAACTCCTGCGGGACAAAAATTCCGGCACACCGGCGACGCTGATATAACCTCTGCAGTTGCGAGCGTCGTTAAATAAACTATAATTTACATTTTCTACGTCTCGGCCTCCAAGAATGTCAACCAATCAAAAATTGTCTTTCATGTACAAAATCTTTACCAACTGCCAGTGAGTAGCCGAAATAGTCCTTCAAAATGTTACAGTTAACTGAGTTAACTGTTTGTTGTTTTAGAGAAAGTTAGCTTGAAGAAATGGAAAACACATTAATGAAATATTAAAAATAAACAGGCTGTTAATTTAATATTTGAATACTTCGGGGGTAAATAGTGATAACCCTCAAAATTGAGATTGACAGTTTTCTGGTTGTTAACAGCCTATAAGCCGTGTTATCTTTGTATGTAAATATGTTAACAAATGATTGAATTATGCTGGTTGAAAAATATGGCAATCCTCTTGTGTTTGCAGTAAAAATTAAAACGTATACAATTTGTAGGCCTATATGTGGGTTATCATTATTTACCCCCGAAGTCTTCATTTGTTAAGCCAAATTAAATATTACTTGAAGAAACTGGCGGTCATCAGACTCTCAAGCTGTAATGAACATGACCATAAACATCGATGTCCACACCTGTGGAGTAACGGTCAGCGCGTCTGGCTGCGAAACCAGGTGGCCCGGGTTCGAATCCCGGTCGGGGCAAGTTACCTGATTGAAGTTTTTTCCGGGGTTTTCCCTCAACCCAATACGAGCAAATGCTGGGTAACTTTCGGAGCTGGACCCCGGACTCATTTCACCGGTATTATCACCTTCATATCATTCAGACGCTAAATAACCTAGATGTTGATACAGCGTCGTAAAATAACCCAATAAAATAAAAAATAAACATTGATATCGCGCAAAGGCTACTAAAGTTTTCGCTTTCGTGAAATTATCTAGTCTCAAGTGAAGTCCAGAGATGGACTTATGCTAAGATCCACTCTGAGCTTAGAGCTGA